>NC_083237.1:33296779-33596779 GCF_032191835.1 Heteronotia binoei
CATCAGAGTAGAACTGGACAATGTTGGGGAAAGTTTAATGTTGGCCACTGTTTCATAGTGTGTTTCATTCTAGAGTCCATACTTAGGTAGAGCTGCAGAGCAAAGGCCTAAGATTTCAACAGATAGTCACACTAGTGATCTTTGACAAGGAGCCAAAAAGAGTATTCAAAACTCCTCTCCTGTATAATGCATATGGGCAGTACAGACATAAGATGGTCCCACATCAGTGCATTCCACAGAATTATCTAAGGTTGACTTAACTCCATGGAATAGTGGCTTTTTGCTGACTGACAGAGCCTTGATATCTCATGTCACTTCCAGGTAAACATGTGATTAAAAGATGAAAAACACTGTCCATTTTTGACTATGAATATGGAGCTTGATGGTTCATATGTAAGAAACATTCAGAATAACTGATCTTGGCTACATGTGACACTGTGAACCAGCCTGTGACAGCAGCAGGGCTTTTTTTGTAACAGGAACTCCTTTGCATGTTAGGCTACACACTCCTGATGTATCCAATCCTCCACAAGCTTACAGTAGGCCCTGTAAGAAGAACCCTGTAAGCTCTTGGAGGATTGGCTGTCAGGGTCCTATTACTTTAAGGTGAATTGGAACTGCCAAAAGATTATGTCATCCTTGAGTACAGGTGCTATAGTGTCATCAGGTGTGAGCCATTAACCAGTTTGGAATGGGATTGGCTATGGCAACTTGAAATGCAGTAGCCAGCTACCTGTTCAGTGTGGGATAGGAAAGGATGGATATAACATGGCATACTGTTGGATGGATATTGGAATTGATGATTGTGGATTGTATATTGACTATTTGTTTTGACTGTGTATCTGTACTTCTGCCTGGCTTTATTGGATGTAAGTGTATGACTATTGGACTGCTTCTTGACTTTGATCTCTGCCTGAACCCAATACAGTTTGTTGAACTGGCTGTCTGTGTGAGTGTCTTCCTTAGAACTGCAACTGAGACTGGTCTGACCAGAGTTACCCAGTGGGCGCTTCTACTACGACTCTGTCATTGGTTATGCGCCCAGAGTGACCTACCTGGGTGTCCTACCTGGCCATTCCGGTGCTTCAGTATTCTGAGGAGAAAGATTGCTCGTGAGTAAGGCAGCAGCAGCAGCTGTGGGTGTGGCTGGTGGCAGTTTGTCTTTGTCCTAGGTCTACACTATGGAGTCCAATGTAAATGCTTCTGGTTTCCTGATAACCAAGCTGAATGGAGGCAATTACAATACATGGGCAGAGAAAGTCGCAATGCTGTTAAAATTCCAGGGCCTGTGGGAAACGGTGGCTGACCCGCCTGATATATCAGCTCTACATGCCGAGAATGAAGCTGAGCTGATTATTAAACTCCGCAGAAATGATGAGAAAGCTCTATCCTTAATTGGGCTGACCCTGTAGGATTCGCAGTTGGTCCATATCAAAGGTACCAACAGTGCCAAAAGTTGCTGGGACGCTTTAAAAGGTATTTATGTGCGAGAAAGTGTTGGCTCTCAGATATATCTGATGCAAAAACTATTGAGAGCATGTCTGCAGCCAGGTGGTGATATGATGCAACACTTGAAATTCATGAAACGAACTTTGGCTGAGCTCCAAGAGAAGGAGGTAAATTTTTCTTCCTTACAGCAAGCCTCCATCGTTTTATGCTCGTTGGATGAAAGTTTTGACCAATTTGTGGCAAACCTGGATGTGGTGCCTCAAACAGAGATAACTTTATCTAATGTTACCCACCGTTTGTTGAATGAGGACATGAGGAGACAGGAAAATGCCCAACTCCGGGAGACTCCAGCACATTCTACAAGTAACAAGAATGCCTTGGAGAGTATTAAAGGAGACAAGCATGAGCATGACGCTGCAAAGGCATATGCAGTGCGTAAGTGCTACAGGTGTGGCAGCACAACTCATTTGCTGAAACAATGAAATGTAAAGAAAGGCAAGAAGACTAAAAATAACTCCAGAGGTGAGTGTGTGAATGTAATAATCAATGAACATTCCTTCCTTAGTGCTCACCTGTTCTTAATTGACAGTGGTGCGTCCATGCACATTGCCAAGGACGAGCAACTATTTAAAACTTTTACTCCCGTGAAAGGCCAATCCGTGTCGCTGGCTGATGGCATAAGTGCAAAAGTGACTGGCAGAGGAACTGTGTATATGGCAAGCCTAGAAAGAGAACTGGAAATGCTATATGTGACTAATTTGAAGTATAATTTACTATCTGTATCATCTTTGACTCAACAAGGTTTTCTAGTGTCTTTCACAGCAACTGACTGCATCATTAGTGCTCAAGGTCTGTCTGTGAGAGCACATTTACAAGGAGACCTCTATCTCCTAGGAATGGAGAAATGTGTGCAGGCAGTATATGCAAATGTACCCCCCCCCCCCATGATGAGTGCATACATATTTGGCATAGACGTCTCGGACATGCAAACCTTCGTGTAGTGCAAAAAACTTTGCAACTGTCAGCAGGAGTAAAGCTGAAGCCATGTAGAAACTATATGGATTGTGAAGTCTGTAAGGCTGTAAAATCGAAATCTACTGCCGTGAGAACCCCAGGCAATTTCCAGAGCAAGGAAATCCTAGATGTGGTATTCATGGATTTAATGGGGCCTTTTCCAGCAAGCCTTGGAGGAGCGAAATATGTTCTATCTATAGAAGACCACTACAGCAGGTAAGGATTCTGTTTCCTTCTTAGATCCAAAGCAGATACCTACCAAGCTGCATCTAACTGGCTCCGGTTTGTGCAGAAGAAAACGGGGAAGTTGCCACAGTGTGTTGTCAGTGATAGAGACGGTGAATTTGTAAATCAAAAGATGGAGAGGCTATTCCAGAGGAATGGAATCGAGCAGAGGCTCACAGCCCCGTATAGGCCACAACATAATGCATTCTGTGAAAGACGTTGCCAAACACTACAGGATATGGCATTTTGTATGTTGAAGGATAGTAACTTGCCAAAGCACTACTGGGGTGAGAGCTTTATGTGTGCCTCCCATAATCTGAATCTGATTTGGTCATCTGCTACAGGACAGATTCCTGCAAGTGTATGGTATGGGAGAAAACAATCACTTGATCATGTAAGAACATTTGGCATCCCTGCATATGTGAACGTGCCCAGTCAGATGAGAAGGAAGGGGCACGATAAAGCCAAAAGGATATTTTTGGGCTACCAGAACAATCATAAGGCATATCATTTTGGTTTTGCTAATGAAAAGCAAATAGTATCCAGCAGTTCTGCTAATTTTATGGAGAGATCAGTAGGATGGGATCGCATTACAAGTCCCATATATTTTTTCCAGCCAAATACTGACAGTCCTGAGAGGCAAACGCCCAAGGTCGGAGGGGGGGAGTATGTTGCCTGGCGACGGGGGAGTGAAAGTGGAGATAGAGGAGAGGCTGTTAACTCCTAAATCTCCGGCTGCAAGTCTGCAGCAAAATGTGTCAACAGAACAGCCTGTGTCGGGAGAGACTACTGCTGAACAAATTTTGCACAGGTCTACTCGAGAGTGAAGGCAGCCTGGCTGGTATGTACCAGGTACTGCATGATACGTATCTGTGGAGCCCTCAAGTTATGAGGGGATACGCCAGCTACCTGAAGAAGAGCAGACTGGCTGGCAAGAGGCAATGCAGTCTGAGCTTGAATCATTAAAGCAGCTGCAAGTTTTTGAAAAGGCACAACTACCGCCTGGACAAAAACTTATAGGCTCTCGCTGGGTGTTTAAGATCAAGAGCGGTGCTGATGGTAAAGTGCAATACAAAGCATGTCTTGTTGCCCAGGGCTTTGCACAGAAAAGCAGTGACTATGATGAGACATTTGCACCAACATTGCGGTCAAGTTCCCTATTATGTGCGTTGGTTCTTGCTGCAAAACAAGGTTGTCGTGTAAGACATTTAGATATCAAAACAGCTTATCTACCTGCACCCCTGAGACACAAAATCTATCTTAAGAAACCACCAGGTGTTCCTAATGATAATTCTAACTGTTGGTTACTTAAAAAGTCTCTTTATGGATTAAAACAATCTGGTTTCGAATGGTGCCACCATCTAACTGCAACCCTTAAATAGCTAGGATTCAAGCAGGGGATTGCAGACCCATGTGTATTTATAAAGGGGAAAGGGGAGCAAAAATGTATGATTCTGATTTTTGTTGATGATTTGGCTATTATTTGCAAGTCTGATAGTGTGATGAAAAAATGTGATAGATACTTTAAACAGTAAATTTACTGTAAGGGACCTGGGGCAGATAAGACAATATGTCGGTCTTGAAATCCAGAAGGTACCCGGGGGATTTAAAGTGTCACAGAGAGCAAAGATTGCTCAGCTCCTTAAGCAGTATGGCATGGAGCAATGCAAAGGAGTGAGCAGCCCTATGACTTTGGAATATGAAAGGGATGATTCAGACAGCCCTATGTTTGATAAGGAGATTTATCAATTCCTTATTGGCAGCCTCATGTATCTGGCTAATTGTTCCAGGCCAGACATAGCCATGGCCAGTAATCTACTAGCCAGGGCAACATTGCAACCTCAGCAAAAGCATTGGTTAGCAGCAAAACATGTTCTAAGATACCTAAAACAAACAATGGATATGTAACACCAAAAGGAAATCTTACTTTATCTGCTTATGCTGATGCCAGTTTTGCTACTGATCCAGCTACTAGGCAATCCACATCTGGCATTGCTGTATTTCTAGGTGATACACTAGTAGGCTGGAAGTCAACCAAACAGAAACATGTTACGTTATCAACCTGAGAGGCTGAATTTGCAGCACTGAGTAATTTGTGCACAGAGCTGACATGGTTTAAACAGCTACTATCAGATCTGGGTGTGCAGATTATCCATCCCATAGTAGTGAAGGAAGATAATCAGGCCGCAATTCAACTGGCTTCATTGCTAGGAGTGAAGGGTCGTTCTAAGCACACAGATGCGCATTTCTATAATGTGAAACAGTGTGTATCTGAGGGGCTGATACAGTTAGAGTACTGTGAAACAAGCACAAATTTGGCTGATGCACTCACCAAGGTGCAAGCTGCAAATAAACACAAGGAGAATTGTCTATTAGTTGGAATTAAGTAAAATGTATGTATCAAGGATTTCCCAATGGGGGAGAATGTCAGATGTAAGTGTATGACTATTGGACTGCTTCTTGACTTTGATCTCTGCCTGAACCCAATACAGTTTGTTGAACTGGCTATCTGTGTGAGTGTCTTCCTCAGAACTGCAACTGAGACTTGGGGAGGGACGGTGGCTCAGTGGTAGAGCATCTGCTTGGGAAGCAGAAGGTCCCAGGTTCAGTCCCCGGCATCTCCAAAAAAGGGTCCAGGCAAATAGGTGTGAAAAAAACTCAGCTTGAGACCCTGGAGAGCCGCTGCCAGTCTGAGAAGACAATACTGACTTTGATGGACCAAAGGTCTGATTCCGTATAAGGCAGCTTCATATGTTCATATGGTCTGACCAGAGTTACCCAGTGGGCGCTTCTACTACAACTCTGTCATTGGCTACATCAGGGGTGTGTGGCTAATATGCAAAGGAGTTCTTGCTACCAAAAAAGCCCTGGACATCAGTACCATTCAGCTGTCTTTACACAGAGTTCTTAAGTATGCCATCAAAAGGGAATATATCTTGGTATCCTTGGTGTAGCATCAGCCCTGACTTCTCTTGCTCTATGATCTAACATTATTAATGGATGATAATAAAAAGCCGTCTCCAGGATAAAATGATGTTAAAAGGCAGATGACTCCTGGCTTACTTTTCTATTCAATTTGAAACAGGAGCAAAAGCATACAATAAATAAAACACCTACAATTACAATTCTGTGCATGATTTCAAAATTTAATGATACTATAGAAAGATAGCTTTAAAAATAACTGTATATATCCATCCCCATTGAATTTAATTATGTCAGTTTGAAATTGCCAGTTATGTCTGAAGTTGCAGTAATCACTCCATAACTAGGAGAGCTTTGTCACAATCAAAACAACTGTTCCCCCCACACCCGGTATCCATTAGATTTTTCTATGTCATAAACATTAACATAAAATAAAACTGACACATCAAAAGGATTTATAAATACCTCAGATGCTGGTAAGTACTGCCTTTAATTATCATTTACTTTATTTATGTCAGATGGCTTTTCATATGTTTCTTGGATATCGTTGATTCTAATCCCATTACTCATCTTAATTAAATCTATAATTCCAGATTTAAAAGTGATAAATTATTAACTATAGATGCACATTTACACATTATTAAAGGAGTAACTGTTTTGGTACTATATAAAAACACTGATGGATAAGAGCTAACAAAAGGATCCATTATTAATTGAGTGACAGGAAATCCCCTAATGGCTGAACGCTTCACTACCATACCAACAAATTCATCCACTCTTCACTGGTAAACTGTAACAAACTCATAGTAGCCAAAGAGTGCTGTACATGGAAAGAAGAATCTGCATTAGAAGGGAAAGTTCTGTCATTGCAATGGTGGTGGAACTGCTGATGCTTCTGATACTGCTGCCTCAGGTGTTATGCAAGAAGTTCTCCATTCATTGCACCACAAATGATTAGCCTTCCCCAATTCCTCATGGATTTTTTCGACCAGGCAACTTTATCATTGGTGGGATTGTCTCACAGGTTTTAAATTTTCATGATCCTCTCAGTTTCAAGGTGCCACCCACACAGATGTTAATTAACAAACACCTGTATGGATTTTGTTCAACTTCTTTGTATCATTATTTATATAGCATAAAAGGATAGGAAATGCTTAGCTAATTTTATAGTCCAAAATCTGAGCTCAATGAGATAGCAAAAGGTGGAGTGGTAGGTGGATAGAAACTGAAACATTTGTGTTCATTCCAGATGTGTGTCTTTAGGCTTTATTTTAGTAGGGCAAGGGAACTAAGGAGTTGTCCTAAAGTCTTTGTGGGGTAAATGGGTTTTGAGAAAGGATTTGTAGGGAGTGATATCCATGAAGGTGTTTTGGGATGCAGAACAAAGCAGAAATTCAATAATAAGAAGAATGAAGGAACTAAATGTCTTAAAATGACTGACAGTGGTGTACCTGGAAGAGTGCAAGTGATAGACTGGCTTTGAAGTTCAGTAAAATAATTTTATCATGGATCTGGGAGTCGATAGGAAGCCAGAGCACAAATTTAAGCATAGATGGCTCATTATTGAAACAATAACAGAAGTAAAATATTTCAATAGCAATGCAGGACAGAATTAACATTCCTATGGGAAGGGAATTTCTGTTCCCGACATTTAGTTTTTTAGATAGAACCCTTGATTCCTCATATTTTCTTCAGAAGAGATGTCACTTGCATTTCTCTTTGCAAAGAAATCAGTATGCCCTTTTGCAACTTCAGCACTTGCAGTTGTTTTATATTCACACCACAGTTTGGTGCGCTAGCAGGAGGATAGGAAGATTTATTAAGACATTGACTGTCTCTGGGCATCTACAGACTGGAATTCTGAAATTTTGCAGTAACTCCCTTTCTGCCCTTTTTTCATATTCCTAGGTCGTTTTCACACTCACCTCCAGCCGGCGCGACCCCCCTCTTCACCGCGCAGGATCTGCACAGATTTCGCACTAAATGCCGTGGAGCAGCCTTTTGCGCCGGAAACTTCCGTCGCAAAAGCCGCGCAAACGCCAAACTGCTTTTTGGCGATTTACGTTTGAGCGATTAGTGATTTTGGATCTGGGATTTGGGGCAGTGCATTTACTGGGATTGCTGAAGTTTTGGCAGGACATTAATGGTTCATTTCAAATTCATGTCCCCCTCCCCCTCACATTCTGAATGAATGAATGGTTTTATTGTATGTAGCCATTGGCCATTACAATATAAAATCACAGTATAAAAAATCACATTCAAAGATATTGTACTTAAAAACAAGGTCTTCAAATTAAAACTATGCATTTCTAAAATTTCAAGAATACACTGTTTAGCATATTTAAAATCTTAGTAACTGTGCTGAACTATAGAGCTCAATGTGGTGCTTTACCAGGAGTTGCTTTGGAGCTGCAAGTGCAAAAAACGCTAACTTGAGTGAGACCAAGAGGTTCATATCCAACAGTTTAAAAATCAGCTTTTTGCTGTCAGATAAATTGTATACTTGGCTTAAAATTCCAGATAGGAATCTGCTTTGTAGGTCTGAATATAGAGGGCACACCATTATATAGTGAAAGAGATCTTCCACTGCAGTTCCACATATGCATACACATTGTTCCTGTGGTTTATTGGTATACTTTCCAGACAGCAGTTCAGTGGGCATAGTCTGGAAATGAAGTGCAGTGAATGCCACTCTTAAGTTACGTACTGCGATGTCTGACAAGTATGAAATTCTTGGGTGGTCTTTTTATCCTGTGATGGTGCAGATTTTGACTGGATTGTTAACATGTTGTCTAATAACACATTCTCATAATATACCCACTGACACAGATCCCAAGTATTCAAGGAAGATCTAATTAAATCATTGGGAACACTGTATTGTGAGATGATGTTATTATAAAATTCAACTCAAGTTTTGTCATTGTTTAGTAAATCAAAATAGCTGGTTTTACTATTAAGGGTTTCTTTTGGGAGCTGCTGAAATTTCAGTTTTGATTTCAGGATCGCTTTATAACATGAAGCCTTTAGTGATGGTATGTAAACTTTATGTTGTTCAGTTAAACCACCATTCTCATTTCAGGTCAATGACAAAGAACTACCAGCATAACTTGGCCTTGACATTTGCAGTAAAAGAAATCAATGAGAATACCAACATCTTGCCAAACTTCACTTTGGGTTTTCGCATCCTCAACAGCTACTTCAATGCAAGGATGACCTATAAAGCTACCCTGAGTTTGCTTTCTGCACAGCGGAGATTCATACCCAATTTCAACTGTGATACAGAACACAAACTGATAGCAGTCATTGGAGGACTGGATACTGACTTATCTACTAACATGGCCACCATCCTGGCCATCTACAAGATGCCCCAGGTAGGACATGGCCCAAAAAATGTGGAAATCATGTGGCTCGAAATTAATTTCACATTCTGTTGTAGTCTCTCTTAAAATAGCAATATCTTTCTTTCAGCTCACTTATGGATCACATTGTTCAGCTCAGGGGGACAAAATGCTGTCCCCCTATTTGTATCAAATGGCTCCAGATGAAGACTTTCAATACATGGGCATTAGTTGCTTGCTTCATCATTTCAGATGGACATGGATTGAACTTGTAGTTTTGGATGATGAGAGAGGTGATAGGTTTTTGCCCACCATGTTACCCAGACTTTCTGAGAATAATATTTGTTTTGACTTTATAGTAAGATTTCCAACATTAACTTATCTGGAAGAGGAGGCAGACTTGCTTTTGAAGCAAACAGAAAACTATGTTGTTCACTATAAGAGCAAAGCTAATGTAAATGTTGTATATGCACAACCTACATCCATCCATTTTTTGAGAGTGTTCCTGTGTGCAGCACCTTTTATTGCACTGCCACCTCTTCATAAAGTCTGGATTATTACATTTCACTGGGATTTTGAGTTATTTTCCTTTCAAAGGATTTGGGATATAGAGGTATTCCATGGTGCCCTATCCTTCACAGTGCATGCCAATCAGCCACCTGGATTCCAAACCTTCCTTCAAGACATCCATCCTACTTGGGCAAAAGAAGATGGTTTTATTCAGAACTTCTGGGAACAAGCATTTGATTGTTCGCTGAGAAATTTAACAGTACACGGAGACAGCAACAAAGCCTGTTCTGGCAATGAAAAGCTAGACACTCTTCCTGTGACTTTGTTTAAAATGAGCATGACTGGCCACAGCTATAGTATCTACAATGCTGTCCATGTTGTAGCACATGCTTTGCATGCTATCTACACATCTCAAGCCAGTGTTAGAAGATGGGTCAAAGGAGAGCAATTGCAACCATGGCAGGTAATTAAACCAAAATGCAAACAAAACTCTTTTTGAAGTAGATGGTCCTAGGATCTAAGGCGAAAATGTGGGAATGTTGATCATTCATTTGTTTCATCTGTGGATCTGTAACTTCAAAAAGAAATGACAAATGCATGGAAAAACAAAGTCAACATATAAATGTTAAGATTAATAGATAAACATCTTTTAAGCCTGAACAATGCAAAGTTGATTCAACACATCATTGACTTTTCTTTCATTCCCTCTCTCCACTAGCTTCACCACTTTCTAAAAAGCATCATGTTCAACAACAGTGCTGGAGATATGATGTGTTTTGATGACAAAGGAGAATTAAAAACTGGTTTTGATGTTACAAACTGGGTCACTTTCCCAAATGGGTCTTTTGTTAGAGTGAAAGAGGGACGACTCGATACCTGGGCTCCTGCAGGCAATGAGCTAACTCTTTATGATAGTCAAATTGTGTGGCATCGAACCTTTATACAGGTAGAACATAGAAGCAGATTGTGGTTTTAAACTGAGAAAAGTTACATGTTACGTATCTCAGAATTCTGTGTCCTTTAGCTGATGTGGCAGGTCTCAGTAAGCCTTTGATCTTATGAGTCTCTACAATGTCCATCTTCTCAAGAATGTCATTTTTTTTCCTGCAATCTGCCTTGACAATATAAGCCGACCATGTTTGCTACCATGGGAATACTCGACAGTTTTTATTTGGGTGAATATATCACAGTATCCACGCCTGCTTGTTCAGCTTGCCTCTCTTATGGCTGATTGCATTTGCAATATTTAATGTTAATCTGAATACTGGATGAGCAGTTTTGCCTTCTGTCAAAAGGGTTGCAGCAATGCCTAATGAAGCAACAGCAATCATCTTTTTTTGGATGAGCTGTAGGTAAAATAGATGAAATACTATACACTTTCTACAATGGGGAACCAAAACAGTTTAAATTATTCTCCTGTTCTCCATTTCATCCTCAAAACAACAATCCAGAAAGGCAGAGAGGGTGTGACTTGCCCAAGTTCACCCAACAAGCTTCTGTGGCTGAAGTGGAATTTGAACCTGGATCTCTTAAGTCCTAATTAGATACTCTGACTGCTATATCACACTGGCTGTGATAATTCAAAGGGTTCTTAAACCTCGTTTCTTTTATAAAAGAGGGAATATTTTCTGCCTTATCTGTTTGTGCTGCTCTTCTCCCCAATATGGACCCAAGGTACTTCACATTTTGATGCTGTCATGTACTGTATTACCTCGGCAACAATTTTGTGAAGCATGTTAGGCTGAGAAAGTATGATTGGCTCTGAACTTGGGTTTTTAGATGACTTGGGGTTTCTGGATGTAACCTGAGCCAGGATGTTCTGATTATCTTCATTTTGGCATTTCAAGTCACATTCATCTGGAAGCTGGTGAGAGATTTTGCAATGTCTAGCTTTATTTTCTAACTAGGGAATCCACCCTTGCTCTCTTTGCTCACCAACTCCATAGCTCTCTATGTTCACAATATTTAATGGTAGTTTGAATACTGAATGACCATCTCTGCCTGGTAAAGAGTTGCAGCAATTCCAAAGACTCAGCAAGAGTGGTCACTTATTTGGGGCTTTTTTGAAAACAGAAATGCACAGGAATGCAGTTCTGGCTGGCTTGGCATCAGGGGGTGTGGCCTAATATACAAATAAGTTCCTGCTGGACTTTTTCTACAAAAAAGCCCCATGAGAAACAATGATGATGTCATGGGGTGTGTGACCTAATATTCAAATGAATTCCCGCTGAGTTTTTCTATTTAAAAAGCTCTGTGTGAAACAATAGTGATGTCAGGGGGTGTGACCTAATATGCAAATGAGTTCCTGCTGGGCTTTTTCTACCAAAAAAGCCCTGCACTTATTGCTGGAGAACTGCAAGTGAATAAGATTTATTTATCAAAAATAAGATTTATAACAAAAGTGAAAGCCTGGCTTTCTTCCCAACAAGGACACTTGGGAAGAAGGCTTACATTTATCTCTTCCCCTCATTTTTGTCTTATATACCTAGTGACTCAACTTTTAAAAACGTTTCACCTTACAGGAGAGTTCCAACAAATCTTTTCCCACAAGGACCCTACATTTCTATGGACAAGATTTTCAAAATGTACACTAATTCTTTCTCAATAGTTTTGGCTCCATCTTATTTAACTCAAAGAAGCTTGTCCCTGTTTTGCTGCTTTAATTCTGGTTTCCTCAATACCTCCTGTGGGTACTCCTTATATTGGTGTGAGCTGTATGCCTCATAAGAATATTTTTCTTAATTGTAGCAACTGTATCTAATCCTTCATGACTGATGACAGTTTATATTATTATTCATGAATGTGAGATGTGAGCCATTTAGGATCAGTCACTTTCTTAACTATTGT
Organism: Heteronotia binoei; assembly: GCF_032191835.1. Lineage (NCBI taxonomy): Eukaryota > Metazoa > Chordata > Lepidosauria > Squamata > Gekkonidae > Heteronotia > Heteronotia binoei. The sequence goes on from NC_083237.1 coordinate 33,309,085, forward strand.
TACCTTAATTTCATTACCCAGTTTCCTTCTCTGAAGGAAATTTTTAATTTTAATTTTAATTTTTAAATTAAGTTGTAAAAAATAAGAGGGAGCTCCGCTTTTCAACAAATCTATTCCTCAGATCATGACTGGGAGGGGGGACATCAGGGGCTTTAATAACAAAAATGTGGCTGGATAAAAAGAGATGCTGTCATAATTCAATTTCAAAAAATCTACAATGTGACATTAATCAATGCTCAGTTAATATTTTCTTGATGTCCATTTATGAATAGATCCTGCCTTATTCAGTGTGCAATGACTACTGCCCTCCTGGCTATAACAGAAAAAAGAGGGAGGGAGAGAAGTTTTGCTGCTATGACTGTGATCCATGTCCAGAAGGAATGATCTCTGAACAGAAAGGTATGATGAAAAAAAATAACCATGGCCCAGTATACAGTTTAGTTAACCAAATTTATTTTTGTGAATATTCATATAGTGCTGTTATTGCAAATGGGGACCCAAAGTGGCTCACAATAGTCTCTCCTCCAGCATTTTATCCTCACAACAGCTCTGTGAAGGAAGTTGAGTGAACAGTGGATGACTAACCCAAGGTCACACACTGAACTTCCATGGCATAGTCAAAATTCAAACATGGGTTCTCCAGATTGTAGTCTAACCACACAAAAAGTTGACTTTCTCACCTGTATTCTGTACCTCTGTGTTATTCTCCTCACAGCCATTGGTCAATATCTTGTCATATAATTGCATACAATATTTCTTATAGATATGGATGCCTGTATCAAATGTCCAAGAGATTAGTATGCCAACAACCATCAAAATAAATGCATTCCCAAAGATACAAGCTTCCTATCCTACAAAGAAGGTTTAGGTATCATCTCTGTCATGCTGGCTGTTTCACTCTTTTTGATCACAGCTTTGGTACTTCGCATCTTCATAAAGCATCAGAACACTCCCATTGTTAAAGCCAATAACCAAAGCCTCACCTACATTCTCCTCATCTCTCTCCTACTTTGTTTCCTCTGCCCTTGCTCTTCATTGGACAGCCTGTAAAAATGACCTGCCTCCTCCAGCAAGTTACATTTGGCATTGTCTTCTCTGTGGCCCTTTCCAGTGTCTTGGCCAAAACCATCACTGTGATTCTGCTATTCATGGCAACTAAACCAGGATCTGTAATAAGAAAATGGGTGGGGAAAAGATTGGCAGTTTTTATTGTCCTTTCATGCTCCCTTATTCAAGCAAGCCTCTGTACTCTTTGGCTAAGTACTTCTCCTCCATTCCCTGATACAGACATGTACTCAGTGACAGGGAAAACCATACTGAAATGTAATGAGGGCTCCGCTACCCTGTTTTACTGTGTCCTGGGCTACATGAGCTTCCTTGCCACTTTCTGTTTTGCTGTGGCTTTCTTTGCTAGGAAGTTGCCTGACACATTCAATGAAGCCAAATTTATTGCTTTCAGCATGTTGGTCTTTTGTAGTTTTGGTTGTCCTTTGTTCCAACCTATCTCAGCACTAAGGGGAAATCTATGGTGATTATGGAGATCTTCTCCATCTTGGCCTCCAGTGCAGGCTTACTGGGATGTATATTTTCCCCTAAATGCTATATATATGATTAAAGGGCTGGAACACTTTCCCTATGAAGAAAGGTTGAAACGCTTAGGGCTCTTTAGCTTGGAGAAACATAGACTGCGGGGTGACATGATAGAGGTTTACAAGATAATGCATGGGATGGAGAAAGTAGAGAAAGAAATACTTTTCTCCCTTTCTCACAATACAAGAACTCATGGGCATTCGATGAAATTCCTGAGCAGAAAGGTTAGAACGGATAAAAGGAAGTACTTCTTCACCCAAAGGGTGATTAACATGTGGAATTCACTGCCACAGGAGGTGGTGGCGGCCACAAGCATAGCCACCTTCAAGAGGAGGTTAGATAAAAATATGGAGCAGAGGTCCATCAGTGGCTATTAGCCACAGTGTGTGTGTGTGTGTGTGTATGTATATATATATATTTGGCCGCTGTGTGACACAGAATGTTGGACTGGATGGGCCATTGGCCTGATCTAACATGGCTTCTCTTATGTTCTTATCATTATTATTAGGCCTGAGATGAACAAGAGGGAGCAATTAAGAAAGAAAAAGAATTAATCTATTTCACTTGCTCCCTGGATTCCACTTTTGTATATATTTCCTCAGGGGAGGAATTCTAGCAGGAGCTCCTTTGCATATTAGGCCATACACCACTGATGCAGCCAATCCTCGAAGCTTACAAAAAAGAGCCTTGTAAATGCTTAGAGAATTGGCTACATCAGGGGTGTGTTGCCTAATATGCAAAGAGCTCCTGTTAGAATTCCACCCTGAATTTCCTTGAAATGGCATTACTTTGGAACTGTCCAACAATACCTACAGTAGAAGAATGGTTGAAGAAGACGTTAGATGGTTAAACTTACAGTATTGATTAGGGATTGGAAACCCTTCATTGACTTTTTGCATGAAAAAAAATTAAGTATCAGTTACCAATGGGGGGGTGGAATAAGAAATTTGTTTAAGAAGAGAGAGAGTTTGTCAGGCAATGTCAATCCACCTGAATTTAAGATGCTTATTAAAACCTAGTGGACATGTTAAATCAATATTACTAACACTATAGAATGCTATGCACATCAAAGTATAATGTTGCCAGTGTAGTGTTTGAACTCGCTTTGCAATTACTAACAAATGTAGGAATGTATTCCTTTGAAGATAAAATAACAAGGGACAAGATGCCAGTGAGTCCCGGGAAGAGAGACCACAGGAAACTGATAAGGGAAAGTTACTGTGTGAATCTTCACACTTGGACTCCCCGTTGTTTAGGGAAGGGACGGTGGCTCAGTGGTAGAGCATCTGCTTGGGAAGCAGAAGGTCCCAGGTTCAATCCCTGGCATCTCCAAAAAAGGGTCCAGGCAAATAGGTGTGAAAAACCTCAGCTTGAGACCCTGGAGAGCCACTGCCAGTCTGAGAAGACAATACTGACTTTGATGGACCAAGGGTCTGGTTCAGTATAAGGCAGCTTCATATGTTCAATAGCAGCTTTTGTTTGGGGAACTTTTGATGTAGTATCCTTAAGTATGCTTTGCAACATTGTTTGGTATCAGTCCCAATTCCTTTTTGTTCAATGCATATGGATTATCAAATAAAGCCTAACTTTGTATCATTTCAAGGACTGGCTGCTTTGAGATCTAATTGCTGACAGAGTGTCAGCGTAGGGTTCATGGACGTTCCAACAATGAAGAGTCTCTTTTTGTTTGAAAATAAGTATCCTTTATTGGTTACATCTACGTTACTGCTACGAGAAGTCTTTGAAAGTGATAACATGCAAAGGAAAGCATTGGCATTTTTGGACAAGGATCAAAGCCTGGGGATTTAAATCATTCTCACAATACAGTTACTTTCTACTTCTAAAGGGGGCGAGGTTCACACGCCGTTATCTCATTCAGCAAGCCATCACTGTCCCTCCTCCCTGCTGCTGGCCTTGTAGCGGCTGGGAGCGAGCCGCATAGTTTCTGCACTTCAAAACACCTTTTACAACCCTTGGCGCCGAGCTCCCTCCTCCCTTGCTCTTCCTCCCTAGCACAACTAAAATACTATCACAGGTCAATTGGGTTAGTGGTTAGCAAAACAGTATAGGCAATCTGGTTAGCATCAATCTGATTAGGATCGATAAGAACACAAGCTGACACAGAGTTCTTGTTTGTATGTGTAAGCAAGGAAAAATTGTTATCAAAATTATATTTGTTGTAGAGAAAATGGAAGTCTTTTATGTTCCCTTTCTGCTTTATAAATGTTTGTTCTTGTCCATTAAATTGATGTTTTAAGGTTTATTTCCCTGTATGTCCACATGTGTGTCTGTATCCAAATCCACTGTGCACAAGAAACAAAGGTTGCCTTGGGAGTGTCCATTGCTGACTGGAATAGCTGCATATGACAATATGTTTTCTAATGCTGAGGAAAGGAAACTCTTGTGTTTTCCCCCTGTGTTCTGTGTTTTACCCCTACAGCAGAATAGTAGAACACTTTGTGAACCAGCTGAGACTCCCCCTCCACCTACACACTTTCCTGGGCCTATCAGTTTTTTAAATTGTTACTGTAGTTGTCATGGTCCTGCCAGGTCTCAGCAACAGTGAGTATTCCTTAGAGGAGGAGGTGTTCCCTGACTTACAGCCAAGATTTGCTGCAGAATCACCTCTGCCCTCCGGCTCTGATCTGGCATTCAAAGGCTAGCCTCCTGCCCCCATTTCTCCAGGGTCACCATGGCAGTTGGAAACTATTGTCTCTTTACATTCATCACCACCCTAAAGTGCACATTAAAATGAGCTTTCATTCATGTCTTATCAGATTTGTCCTGAATCTACCTCCACTATTGCTCTAGCTATCTCCTGTATTGCCAAGAGGCAATGCTATGTGATTAGGTAAGTACATGCTAGGAGGAAAACACTTGTGAGAGAGAAAACTATTTTTAGGGTTCTGAGGAATATTCAGACCTGGTTCATAAGGTAGAGTGGGCAAAGATGGAAGAACTATGAAACATCACACCTAACTCCTCAAATTTATAATGATGCTCCTACATCTCCCTTGCCTTTTCATTACTTGCTGTCTAACCCTAAGACAAAAGAGAGGGTTACTGGACATGACTGTATCAACCATTCAGGTCATTTCCTCATTCCAGAGCTTAATCGCAGCATAGAAAGGATTGGAACATCAAACATATCAACAGAAAAATCCCCTATTCTAAAGAGTACTTTTTTATCACAAAGGGCCAGCTTGTCACGTATGTTGGAGATTTTGTCATGAATTCACTAACTGCAGGAAACCACTTCATGATGATAACATTAAGACCATTTATTCCTCACTATCCAGCTAAGTTTGTGTGAAAAACAGAGCCTAGGTTCCTGTATCATCTAGGTTTTCTGTTTTTATACAGATAAGCTTTTGTATGACAGAATTTCCAGCATGACTTTTTCTTTAAGCTATCCAAGGGGCAGGGAGAGAACATAAAATATATGGCTAGTGAAAATGTCACCCAATTTTGCTTACTGTAACTTTTAAAGGGAAATGAAAATAAATGCTTAGATGAAACCTCTGAGGAGGTTGGGGAGAAGCACAGAAATGGATGAATCCATCCAAGTTTTATGCTGTTGACAAAGTCTCCACCTAAAAAGTGTCTGCTGTAGATCATGGGACCTCCGCGGACAAAACTGATGTGAGATGCATGCTGTAGTGAGAAAGAGAACAGGGTAAGATCCAGCTCAAGGTTTTTGTTTTATAAAAGTGAAATTTCTTCCTTAAAAAAAAAAATCATGGATGTTAAAGCACAGACTGTGGTGTAGACTGTAGTGTTATTTATATATTATTTAGAAAACATACATGTTGCTGTTCCAAAGATCCCCTTGAGGCAGCTCACAAATGAATTTAATAAAACAACGGTATATAAATGATCAATAACAAACAAGCCATGGTGTTTTTTGCTTCCACTGAGTTGTGAGTTTCAGCTAGATCTATTTAAAGTGATATATTTCATGGTCAAATTACTTTAGACGATCCCCATCCCCTACAAAGCATAGCTTGATTAAATCTCCTTGGTTGGTCAATCATAGGTCAACATCCTCTTGACCACTATCATCTTAATTTCCATCAGTCAATTGAATGGAGGAGAAATACCTTAGTTGTCTAAAAGGAGATATAAAGTAAATACTTAAAGGACTACAGTTGCAAAATGAAGTAGTAAAATCTAATTGTCAGTGATGATAACAAGAGCTCATGATCTGCTGGATGAGAAATTTGAAAATTCTTTATAGATACAATTAATTTAATTTAGTCCTATGGCGGTCCAGCTTGTTTAGCAGGCTCATCTATGGTTACTTTTAATAGATCTAGGGAAATCCTTTCTCAAATGCAAAAAAAAGTTTTTAAAAAGTTAAACTAAGATCTATCCATTACTTGATTTTTAAAATCATTGTTGTAATTGTTTTTATACACCATACTCTGGAAGCAAGAAAACAGATGAAAAAATTTAATGTTCCATACAAAGAAAATAGTAAATATTCACACATATGCAAGGTCTGATGCTCTAAATAGCTGACTAGCTGTATGAATTTAAAGCAGAACTGAGATTTATTTTACTTACTTACTTGTAGCTGGTTCATTTCTCAACCTTGGATTATTAAAGTTAGAATGTTCACATGGGATTCTCTAGGGCAGCTCTAGGGCTTTAAGCATTTATCAAGCAATTAGATCTCAAAGAAATCAGTCCTTGATTTGAAACAAAGTATGATTTATTGATAATCCAAGATTGAGCTAGGTATTGGAACTGATACAGAATAACAGTGCAAGGCATACTTAAAGGTAGCACATCAAAGGTTTTCTAAACAAAGCTACATTCTCTAAACAATGCTGTATTCACATGTGAATCTTCACACGGCAACTCCTTATCTCTCCTGTGGTTTCCTTCCCTAGGATCAGGCTTGAGAACCTGTCCCTGGAGGCACTTATCTTCAAAGAATACATTTCTGCATTTGTTAGTGAAAGCGAGAGAGGCACGAACTACCCTCTAGATATTTCCTGCTTTGATGTGCCCTGCTTGGTTCCTGGTTAGTAACATTCATGGAGCTTTAGAGATACATTCAGTTAGCATCATTGTCAGGCAATGTAACTTTTCCTGAAATAAAATGCTTAGCTTAATAGCTGCCGTATTGAACTGCTGTTACTAACCATGAGAAAGACCTTGCATATCAAAGTAGAATGTTGTAGATTGTTGCCAGTGCTCTCTCTCCCTAATACTAACAAAGGCAAGAATTCCCCTTTGAAGATAAAGTGCCTCCATAAGAACATAAGAGAAGCCATGTTAGATCAGGCCAATGGCCCATCCAGTCCAACATTCTGTGTCACACAGCGGCCAAATATATATATACACACACACACACACACACACACACACACACTGTGGCTAATAGCCACTGATGGACCTCTGCTCCATATTTTTATCTAACCCCTTCTTGAAGGTGGCTATGCTTGTGGACGCCACCACCTCCTGTGGCAGTGAATTCCACATGTTAATCACCCTTTGGGTGAAGAAGTACTTCCTTTTATCCGTTTTAACCTGTCTGCTCAGCAATTTCATCGAATGCCCACGAGTTCTTGTATTGTGAGAAAGGGAGAAAAGTACTTCTTTCTCTACTTTCTCCATCCCATGCATTATCTTGTAAACCTCTATCATGTCACCCCTCAGTCGACGTTTCTCCAAGCTAAAGAGCCCTAAGCGTTTCAACCTTTCTTCATAGGGAAGGTGTTCCAGCCCTTTAATCATTTTAGTTGCCCTTTTCTGAACTTTCTCCAATGCTATAATATCCTTTTTGAGGTGCGGCGACCAGAACTGCACACAGTACTCCAAATGAGACCGCACCATCGATTTATACAGAGGCATTATGATACTGGCTGATTTGTTTTCAATTCCCTTCCTAATAATTCCCAGCATGGCGTTGGCCTTTTTTATTGCAAACGCACACTGTCTTGACATTTTCAGTGAATTATCTACCATGACCCCAAGATCTCTCTCTTGGTCTGTCTCTGCCAGTTCACACCCCATCAACTTGTATTTGTAGCTGGGATTCTTGGCCCCAATGTGCATTACTTTGCACTTGGCCACATTGAACCGCATCTGCCACGTTGACGCCCACTCACCCAGCCTCAACAGATCCCTTTGGAGTTCCTCACAATCCTCTCTGGTTCTCACCACCCTGAACAATTTAGTGTCATCCGCAAACTTGGCCACTTCACTGCTCACTCCCAACTCTAAATCATTTATGAACAAGTTAAAGAGGATGGGACCCAGTACCGAGCCCTGCGGCACCCCACTGCTTACCGTCCTCCACTGCGAAGACTGCCCATTTATACTCACTCTCTGCTTCCTATTACTCAGCCAGTTTTTGATCCACAAGAGGACCTGTCCTTTTACTCCATGACTCTCAAGCTTTCTTCGTCTCCAGGGACGAGCCTCTTGGCCATCCCAGGAAGACAAACCGTAGGAATAAGATAAGAGAGAGGGACCATGTGAACCTTCACACCTCAGCTCAGCAATGTTTAGAATTGTGGCTTTTGTTTAGAAATCTTTGATATAGTCCTCTTAAGTATGCGTTGCACTTTTACATGGTATCAGTCCCAATTTCTTCGTTCTAGTACATATGGATGATCAAATAAAGCCTAACTTTGTATCAATTCAAGGTCTGGTTGCTTTGAAACCTTATTGCCTGACAATCATACTATTAGCATTATATTATTGAAAGAAAGATTCACATTGCTTGACATACTGCCCCCCCCCCCCTAAGCTCGTGCTTGGGATTTGTCTGGGTGCAGTAGGTAAAATCTTTTGAGAAGGAGGGGGGCCCGGAGGTCTGAGGACTTCACCCATTCATCACAGCTGGGAAGAAAGTATTTCCAGCGCACCAGATAGTATAACCCCCCCCCCCCTTCATTCTGGCATCCAGCACCTCCTGCACCTCATGATGACTCTGACCCTTCACTTGAATAGGTTTGGGCTCTGGAGGGCGGGGGTGCCAAGATGTAGCCCCCAGATCTTTGCGAAGAAGGCTGCAATGGAAAACAGGGTGGATTTTACTAAACAGCTTAGGCAGTTCTAGTTTCACCGTTACTTTGTTTATTACTCTCTTTATTTTGAACGGACCCAAGTATTTATAGGCTAGCTTCCGAGACGTGTGTGGTAATGGCAAGTTCTTGGTAGCAGGAACACTGTTTTCCCCACTTTAAATTCCCACTCCGGAGAGTGCTTTTTGTGAAACTGGGTTTTGTGATCTCTTTTTGCCATTTCTAAGTTGTCTTGGATAATTGCCCACACCTTCCCAAGAGTCTCCCACCATTGCTGGCACGAAGTGGTGAGTGGAGTCCCATTCTTGCTGGGTAGTAGGGGGAAGGGTTTCCCTTCATAGCCATTTACAATTTTGATCGGTGTAGATTTAGTGGAGCTATGGAGGCTGTTGTTATACCCGTATTCAGCGAAGGGGAGTATCTCCACCCAATTGGACTGTTGGTAGTTCACAAAGCATCGTAAATACTGTTCTAGAAGGCCATTCACTCATTCCGTCTGCCCGTCCGTCTGTGGGTGATAGGCAGAGCTCAACCCTTGCTCCATGCCTGTCAGTTTACAAAACTCTCGCCAGAAGTTGGCAATGAACTGTGGCCCGTGGTCGCTAATGACCTTGTCTAGGAATGAGTGTACTTTTACCATGTGCTGAAAGAACAAGTATGCAAGCTTTTTTGCTGTAGGAAGCTTTTTACAAGGAATGAAATGTGCTTGTTTTGAAAATGTGTCCACCACTACTAGAATCACAGTCCAGCCCTGGGACACTGGTAACTCCACTATGAAGTCCATGGACACCACCGACCAGGGTCGCTCGGCCGTAGGGGTTGGCTGGAGGAGACCGGGTGGCTTCCCCTCCCGTTTTTTTGGCCATTATGAAAACTGGGCAGGTGGCCACAAATTCGGAGATGTCTTTTTTCATGTGTGGCCACCAGAACTGTCTATTGACCAAATGTAGCATTTTTACGTATCCAAAGTGGCCAGATATTTTGCTGAAATGACAGTGCTGTAAAACCTCTCTGCGGAGGGTTTTCAGGACATATAGCTTTCCATCATAGTACCAAAACCCGTCCATCCCTTTTATGAGCCCTTCCGGCCTCCCTTCTCCCTCCCACTCCGTTTCTGTGATCAGTCTGTTGCCCCCCCATGGTTCCGGCGCTGTTTTTTTCTCGGAGCGTGTGGTCATTGCTCCCGCCACAGCCGAAGGGGGAATGAGGGAGTCTACCACCTCTTCCCTTTGGCTCTCATGCTGCGGCAGCCTGGACAGGGTGTCTGCTAAGAAGTTTTTTGACCCCGGGATATGTTTGAGAGTAAAATCGAACTTGGCAAAGAACCCAGCCCACCAGATTTGTTTTTCAGTTAGTTTTATATGCCCGATGAGCGCTTCCAAGTTCTTATGGTCGGTCCAAATCTCTAATGGTACTCGGGCCCCCTCTAGCCAAGACCGCCATGTTTTCAATGCGAAGGTTACCGCAAACGCTTCCTTGTCCCACACCGACCAGTTGCGCTGCTCGTGTGAGAACTTCTTGGAAATGTAGGCGCATGGACTCAACCTCCCTTCTGAGTCTTTCTGCATTAATATTGCTCCTACAGCCACGTCGGAAGCGTCACATTGAACCACAAAGGGCTTAAGCTCGTTGGGGTGGGCTAAGACTGGTTCACTAGTAAACAAACACTTGAGTTTGTCAAAGGCTTCCTGGCAAGTTGGGGACCACCTCAACTTGGCCCCTGGCTTTTTTGCTTCAGGGCCCTTCTCTTTGGTTTTCAATAAGTCTGTGAGTGGCAACATCACCTGGGCGAACCCCTGAATGAACCCCCTGTAGAAATTTGCAAACCCGAGGAAGGATTGTAGCTGTCTATGTGTCCTCGGGGGTTCCCAATCCAGTACCGCTTGTATTTTCACAGGGTCCATCGCCAATCCCTTCCCTGAGACTCAAAACCCCAGGTAGTCGAGTTCCTTTTGGTGAAACTCGCACTTTGACAATTTAGCATACAGTTTGTGCTCGTATAGGGTGATGAGCACTTTTCTCACTAATTGGACATGGAAGGGCAGGTCCTTTGAATAAATAATGATGTCATCCAGGTACACCACCACCCCTTGTACAGGTACTCCCTTAGGGCCTCGTTGATAAAGGTCATGAACCCCTGGGGCCCCTTGTAGTCCGAAAGGCATTACTAAGTATTTGAATTGCCCCATTGGAGTGTTAAAGGCAGTCTTCCACTCATCCCCCTCCTTGATCCGCACCCTAAAGTAAGCATCTCTCAGGTCCAATTTGGTGAAGATGGATACTTCTGACACGGTGCTTAGTAGGTCCTTGATTAGGGGGATGGGGTAGGCGTTGGACATTGAAATCCCATTTATCCCACAAAAATCTGAACAAAGTCTAAGGCTCCCGTCCTTCTTTTTCTGGAATAGGACTGGCGCGGCATGCGGTGCAGCGGCCGGCCTAATGAAGCCCCTCTTTAAGTTTTTGTCTATGAACTTTCATAGTTCAGCCTTCTCTGCCCACCCCATCGAGTACAGCATAGTTTTGGGTAGCTCCTGACGGGGGATAAGTTCGATGGCGCAGTCGGTGCTCCGATGCGGGGGCAACTCATTTGCCTCTTCCTCGCTAAACACCCTGCGCAAGTCTCTGTATTCTCAGGAAATTGATTGGATCTCTTCCACTGACACGCACATCTTTTTGTTCCTGGGGGGCTGATTGGGTCCCCACTTCCCTGACCAGTGGTGGTGTTTGCACCGGTTATCGGTGAAGTCTATGGTTGTCAGACTCTGTTCATTGATACTATTGCTGAATGCTGCTCACTAACCAAATTGATTGATTCACATATATGCTTACTAACATGTGCCAGTAGAATAGAAGGGGGGGGGGGTCAAGTGGGGAATAGCCAGAGAGTAGCTTCCCAGGGACATCAAAGGTTGTTAAGCATTCTTTGAAGTGTAGAATGCCTGGCAGATTCTCACCTCCTCCCTAGAGGCAACAAGGACATTGCCACCGGGAACTGTAACCACCAACTGTAGAAGATAAGGGGGGAGACGTGGGAAAAGTCTCACATGCAAAAGCAGCCTTTGTTTTGGGAAATGGGGGGGGTAGTTGTAATTGCTTTGATGTAGAATATTAAATACCAATGATTCAAACTGCTTGCCAACAGTTCCAATGCCTATCATGCTGGAGTAACTTCGGAGTAGACAATAAAAGCAACTTTGTTTCAAATAACAAGTCTGCTTATTTGGAAACTTCAATGAACCTTCGCTGACATTTGAGAACTGATCCCTTACGAAGATTTATCAGCGTGGGTAACTTTGTAGCAGATGGCTGAGAAGGCACCCAGCGACCGAGAACCTACAGACCCAATCGACATTCCGACGTCCCCAGCGCGGCACGTTACCGAGCGAAGACCGGCCAAGCTAGGGGGGACGACGCATACACAAGAACTCTTCATCACCCTGATAGCGTGGTATCCCCGCACCTCGACCATCCTAATGGACGAGGCCGCGATCCGCCACAAGGTCATCCTCAACAGGCTGGAGCCGAAGGGGAACCTGGGAACCGTGAGCGACTCCCCACCAGGCACGTACCAGGAGAGAGGGTCCCCCAACCTCGACGGCAGGCAGCAGGGGTCGGAGGATGAGGATGATGGGCCCTCCCCGAAGAATCCAGAGCCCGTGGAGGCACTACGAGGGGAGGTGTCTACCCTAGCCTGGGACCTGAGTTGCGAGATGAAGGAAAATATGACACTGATGCTGCAAGTAGTCCAGAAGCAGATCGACTGCGCCATGGTGGGGGGGTCGGGAGACTATCCCGGCTGCTGCCCGCGGCGCCACCAACCGCCTCGGCGGCCCGGGCAGCCCCAGCTGCCCTGGCGGCCCTTGCCGCCCCGGCCGCATCAGCGGTCCCAACAGGGCCAGAGAGGCGAGCGAAGTCCAGGGAGCTGGACGCAATGTTCGACGGGAACCCCGAAGGGGTGGAATACTTTATAATTCAAGTGAACAGCTACATGCACTACTGGGGGGACACCTTCCCAGATGAGTTCAGCCGTGTCGACTACTTGGGGTCGAAGATGAAGGGGGCGGCCCAGAGATGGTACGTGAGCCTGTACGAGACCAGGGGCCCCAAACTAGACACAGTGGGGGGCTTCTTCCAAGCCCTACTGTCCCAGTACGAAGACACCCTGCAAGAGACAAGGGCCATTGCCACGCTCCAGAACTTGCAGCTGGGGATGATGACGATCCGGGAGTACACCACTGAATTCTGGACCCACTACGCAAAAATACGAGTCTGGAGCGAAATGATGAAAATTACAGCCTATCAACGGGGCCTGAACACCAGCCTGCTGGATTGGGCCCTAGGGCAAGTGCGACCTTCCACTCTGGTCGGGTGGATACAGCTAGCGGGCGAGGTCGAGACCTGTCAGGCGTAGGTTCATTGAAGCTTGCAAGTAAGCAGACTTAGTATTTTCAAACAAAGTTGCATTTATTGGATACTTCAGTTACTTCAGCATGGCAGGTATTGGAACTGATGGAGATCAGCTTGAACTATTGGCATTTAACCTTCTACATCAAAGCAATTGTTTCTAACCCCTAATTCCCAAAACAAAAGGTTACTTTGCATGTGAGACTTTTACCAATGCTCCCCCCCCCCATCTCTTCAGTTGGTGGTTACATTTCCCAGAGGCAATGTCCTTGGGGCCTCCGGAGAGGAGGTGAGAATCTGGCACATACTGTCTACTTCAAAGAGACCTTGGCAACCTTTGATATTCATGGGAAATGGTTTTCTACTCTTCCCCCCTCCCTCTTCGCTACCCAGCTTCTATGTTAGTGGGCACTTCTATGCAGCATTGAATATGATTAGTGACAGCATTTATTAACATCATAAATGAACAGAGCCTGACATACTGCCCCCCTAAGCTCTTGCTCGGGGTTTGTCTGGGTGCAGTAGGTAAAATTGCTTAAGCAGTTGGGCATTTAGATCGGAAGCTTTGACCCATTCATCACAGCTTGGTGGGAATTAGTGCCAGCGCACCAGATAGTAAAGCACCCCCCTCTGGATTTTAGAGTCCAGGATCTCTTTGACTTCGTGGTGCTTCTGCCCCTTCACCAAGATGTGCTTGGGCTCCGGCTCACGAGGGTGCCACCTCGACTCACCTGGATCTCGACGCAAAAGGCTGCAATGGAAAACAGGGTGCACTTTACTAAACAGTTTGGGCAAGTCCAGTTCTACAGTCACTTGGTTGATAACTCTCTTTATTTTGAAGGGTCCCAGGAACTTGTAAGCTAGTTTCCTGGACACTTGTGGTAACGGCAAGTTCTTAGTTGAAAGGAACACAGTCTCCCCCACTTTGAAATCCCAGCTTGGGCTGTGCTGTTTGTCAAACTGGGCTTTGTAATCCTTTTTGGCCAGTTCCAGGTTTTCCTGGATCACCTTCCAGATTCTCTCCAGACGGCCCCACTACTGCTGACAGTCTGTGGGCTTGGAATCGCCCGCCCCTCCCGGCAGCAAAGGGAACGGCTTTCCTTCATAGCCATTAACTGCTTGGAAGGGTGTCATTTTGGTGGAGCTGTGAAGGCTATTGTTATATCCATACTCGGCAAACGGGAGCAGCTCCACCCAATTGGACTGTTGGAAGTTTATGTAGCACCTTAAGTACTGTTCTAAAAGCCCACTCACCTGCTCAGTTTGTGGGTGGTAGGCCGAGCTCAATGCTTGCTCCATTCCCGCCAGTTTACAAAACTCCCACCAGAAGTTGGCAACGAACTGAAGCCCGCGGTCGCTAATGACCTTATCAGGAAATGAGTGGACCCGGACCATGTGCAGGAAAAATAAGTATGCTAGTTCCTTGGCCGTGGGCAATTTGCGGCACGGGACAAAGTGAGCCTGCTTAGAGAAGGTATCCACCAGGACCAGGATCACTGTCCGCCCCTGGAAAGGGGGAAATTCTACAATAAAGTCCATTGACACCACCGACCAGGGCCTTTCCGCCGTGGCGAGGGGTTGCAATTGCCCCAGCACTTTACCCCCCCTTCTCTTGGCCATGATGCAGGTTGGGCAGGTTTGCACAAAATCAGAAATGTCCTTTTTCATTTGGGGCCACCAAAACTGCCGGTTCACTAGGTGGAGGGTTTTTACTTAGCCGAAGTGACCGGTGAGCTTATTGGTGTGGCAGTGTTGTAAAACCTCCAGCCGCAAGCTCTTTGGGACGTACAATTTCCCTTCATAGTACCAGAACCCTTCCTTGCCTTTCAGCAGTCCGTCTGGGTGCCCCTCTCCCTCCTTCTCGCTTTTTACTATCAGCCGATTCCCTCCCCAAGGGTCCGGTCCCTTGAGTTTTGCTTTTGATCGGGTTTGCACCACCCCAGCCACCGCTTCCGGGAGCATTAGAGAGTCTATTCCTTCTTCTCGCTGGCTTTCATGCTGCGGAAGCCTCGAGAGGGCGTCAGCTAGAAAATTCTTTGCTCCAGGGATGTGCCACAGGGTGAAGTCAAACTTGGCGAAGAAGCCTGCTCACCGGATCTGCTTCCCCATTAGTTTACGGCGCCCCGTGAGTGCTTCCAAATTTTTGTGGTCTGTCCAAAATTCAAAAGACACTCACGCCCCCTCCAACCAAGACCTCCAAGTCTTTAACGCAAAAGTCACTGCAAACGCTTCCTTGTCCCACACCGACCAGGTGCGCTGCTCTTGTGAAAATTTTTTTTAGATGTAGGCACATGGACATAGTTGCACCCCCTCATCTTTCTGCATTAGTATGGCTCCTACAGCCATGTCGGAAGCGTCACATTGAACCACGAAGGGCTTAAGTTCGTCAGGGTGCACTAGCACCGGCTCACTCGTGAACAGTCTCTTAAGGGTGTCAAATGCCTTCTGGCATTCCCGGGTCCAAGTTAGTTTGGCGCCTGGTTTCTTAGAGTCCAGCCCCTTCCCCTTCGTCTTTAGGAGGTTGGCGAGGGACAGGGCCACCTTGGCGAACCCCTAAATGAACGACCTATAGAAATTTGCGAACCCGAGAAATTATTGTAGCTGTCTATGTGTCCTCGGGGGTTCCCAATCTAGCACGGCTTGTATTTTAGCCGGGTCCATGGCTAAGCCCTTCCCGGACACTCTGAACCCTAGATAATCCAGTTCCTCTTTATGAAACTCGCACTTAGACAGCTTAGCGTACAGCTTGTTCTGATACAGGGTGCTCAGGACCTTCCTTACCAGTTTTACATGTGAGGGAAGGTCTTTAGAGTAGATAATGATGTCATCCAGGTACACCACCACCCTTTTGTACAGGTACTCCCTCAGCACGTCGTTGATAAAGTTCATAAACACCCCCGGGGCTCCCTGCAGTCCGAATAGCATCACTAGGTACTTGAACTGGCCCATTTGGGTATTGAAAGCTGTCTTCCACTTGTCCCCCTCCTTGATCCTTACTCGGAAGTAAGCGTCTCGTAAGTCCAGCTTCGTAAAGATGGACCCCTCTGAGACGGTGCTTAACAAGTCTTTGATTAGGGGGATCGGGTAGGCGTTAGACATAGGGATCCCATTTATCCCATAAAAGTCTAAGGTTCCCATCCTTCTTCCTGAAGAGGATCGGGGCAGAGTGAGGCACCGTGGCGGGGCGGATGAAGCCTCGCTTGAGGTTTTTCTCCAAGAACTTCCTTAGCTCTGCTTTCTCCACCCACCCCATGGAGTACAGTTTCACTTTAGGGAGGGATTGGCCCGAGATTAATTCGATGGCGCAATCCATGTCTCGGTGGAGGGGTAGCTCATCAGCCTCAACCTCACTAAACGCCCCCCGTAGGTCCTGGTACTCACGAGGGATGCTTTGCACTTCCTCGACTGACACGCACAGCCACTTGTTTTTCGGCGGGGCTTTGGGGCCTCATTGCTCCCACCAGATGTGAGATTTGCAGCGCCTTTTGGTGAAGTCTATAGTTTGCTCCCCACACTGGATGTCCGGTTGGTGCCGTGCTAGCCATCCTACCCTGAGCACTAGGTCGAAGGAGGAGGAGGGGGCGATCATGAAAATCTCCAAGTCCCAGTGATCATCAATCCCCACCGGGATCCTCTGGGTCTCCTCCACACAGGGCTCGCCCTTCATCACTGTCCCGTCCATTTGCTCGAATTGGATCGGGCGGGGGAGGTGTTCTCGGGGCAGCTCTAGCATTTCTACCAGTCAGGGGGTGATGATTTCCCTCGTGCACCCTGAATCTATAAGGGCTCTGGCATGCACTAACCTCTTCAGCTTTACATTCAACAAAGTCAATGGGACAAACAAAAAGGAGCCAGATATGCTCACCCTCAGTGGTGCTGTGACTTCAACGACCTGCCGTCTGGCACCCATCAGTGCAGGTCGTTCCCGTTTCCCACCGGCTCGGCCTCCCAGGCGTCTTCCCCCAGGTCTTCCAGCATTATAGAATCCTTGTCTAGCACCATCGATAGGGCGGTGCTGCTCCGGCTCTGCTCCTTAGGCCTGGCTGGCTTCTTGGTTCCCGCCGGCCCCGGCTTGGGGGTTCTGGGGGGTCCACGGAGAGGGGGCTCCAGGCAGTTAGCCACCAGGTGGCCCGGGTCTCCACACCGGTAACACTTGCGGGTCGAGGGGGGAGGTTTCGCCGCCCCCCTCCTCCCGGGGCTTTCTTGGGGTCGGGCTTCGCGCTTGGTATGGATTCTCTCATGGTCTTGCCCCCTGTTGCTGCTGGCACTGGAGGGCCACCATCTTCATGTTGGTCTCAACTTCGCCCGCTAGTTGTATCCATTCGATCAGCGTGGTGGGTCTTGCTTGCCCCAGGGCCCGGTCTAGCAGGTTGGCGTTCAGGCCTTTTCAGTACGCTGTTATCTTCATCATCTCACTCCATCCTCGGATTTTCACACAGTGGGTTCGGAACTCGGCGGTGTAATCCCGGATGGACATCGTTCCCTGCTGCAAGCTCTGGAGCACGGCAATGGCCCTCGTTTCTTGCAGGGGATCCTCGTACTGGGACAGTAGTGCTTGGAGCAAGCCCCCTACGGAGTCTAGATCAGGCCCCCTGGTCTCGTACAGACTCAAGTACCATCTCTGGGCGGCCCCTTTCATCTTCGACCCCAAATAATCCACTCGGCTGAATTCGTCGGGGAAAGTATCCCCCCAGTAGCACATGTAGCTAGTCGCCTGGATTATAAAATACTCCACTCCCTCTGGGCGTCCAGCTCATGGGATTTTGCTCGCCTTCCCCCCTCCCCTCCGCCGGGGCCACCGGCATGGCTGGGGCCGCTAGCATGGCTGGGGTTGCTGGGGCAGCCAGTGCCGCCGGAGTGGCCGGAGGGGCTGCCGGCAGCGGTCTGGTCAGTCTCCCGATGCCCTTGATTAGGCTTCGATCGATCTGCTTCTGGACCTCCTGCAGCATCAGGGCCACATTCTCCTTCATCTCCCGTCTCAGGTCTCGGGCTAGGGTGGACATCTCTCCCCACGGTGTCTCCACCAGCTCCGGGCCTCGGGGGGATGGTCCCTCATCCTCTTCTTCCAATTCCGATCCCCGCTGTCGGTCATCCGGGGTGGGGGATTGCTCTTCCTGGTACATGCCAGTAGGCAAGTTGCCGCCGCTCCCCGGGTTCCCTTTCGGTCCGGGCCGTTTGAGGATGGCCTCATGCCGGACTGCGGCCTTGTCCATCAGGGTACTTGAGGTACGGGGGTACCACACTTTTGGAGTGATAAAGAGCTCTTGTACGTGCCGTGTTCCCCTGAGTTTGACCGCCCTCCTCTCGGTGCCGTGCCACACCGGAGACCCCGGGATGCCGACCGGTTCTGAAGGTTGTTGGTCGCCGGATGCCTTTTCAGCCATCTGCTACAAGTTACCCGCGCTGATAAATTTTCTGCGGGATCAGTTCCAAAATGTCAGGCTCGCAAGTAAGCAGACTTAGTATTTTCAAACAAAGTTGCATTTATTGGATACTTCAGAGTTACTTCAGCATGGTAGGTATTGGAACTGATGGAGATCAGCTCGAACTATTGGCATTTAACTTTCTACATCAAAGCAATTGTTTCTAACTCCTAATTCCCAAAACAAAAGGTTACTTTGCATGTGAGACTTTTACCAATGCTCCACCCCCCCCCCCTTATCTCTTCAGTTGGTGGTTACATTTCCCAGAGGCAATGTCCTTGGGGCCTCCGGAGAGGAGGTGAGAATCTGGCACATACTGTCTACTTCAAAGAGACCTTGGCAACCTTTGATATTCATGGGAAATGGTTTTCTACTCTTCCCCCCTCCCTCTTCACTACCCCAGCTTCTATGTTATTGGGCACTTTTATGCAGCATTAAATATGATTAGTAACAGCATTTATTAACATCATAAATGAACAGAGCCTGACAAGACCAACATGAAGATGGTGGCTTTCCAATGCCAGCAGCAACAAGGGGGCAGGGCCGGATGGGAGGCCAAGCTGAGCCTGAAACCAGAGGCCAAAAAGACCCAAGGGGGGGAGCAGCAAAACCCCCTCCCTCAACCCGCAAGTGCTACCAGTGCGGAGTCCCGAATCACCTAGCTGCCAACTTCCCAGAACCCCCTCCCCGTGGGCCCCCTCTAACCCCCAAAACGGGGCCGGCTGGGGCCAAGAAACCAACTAAACCGAAGGAATCGAGTCGGGGCAGCACTGCTCTGTTGAAGGTGCTGGACAAGGATTCTATAGCACTGGAAGACCTGGGGGAGGACCCTTGGGAATTCGAGCCGGCGGGAAACGGGAGCGACCTGCACTGATGGGTGCCGGGCGGCAGGTCGTGGACATATCGGCACCACTGAGGGTGAGGATATCTGGCTCATTTTTGTTCGTTCCATTGACTTTATTGAATGTAAAACTGAAAAGATTTGTGCATGCCAGAGCCCTTATAGATTCGGGGTGCACCAGGGAGATCATCACCCCTAGTCTGGTGGACATGTTAGAGCTATCCCGAAAGCCGCTCCCACTCCTGATCCAGTTTGAGCAGAAGGATGGTGGACTGTAATGAAGGGCGAGCCCTTTGTGGAGGAGACCCAGAAGATCCCTGTGGAGATCGACGATCACTGGGGCTTTGAGATTTTTGTGATCGTCCCATCCTCTTCGTTCGACCTGGTGCTTGGGGTAGGGTGGCTGGCCAGGCACCAACTGGACATCCAGTGGGGGGAACAAACCATAGACTTCACCGATAAACGCTGGACTTCCCATCTCTGGCGGGAGCAGTGGGGGCCCAAAGCCCTGCCGAAGAACGAGAGGCTATGCGTGTCGGTTGAAGAGGTCCACACCATCCCCCGTGAGTACCGGGATCTACGGGGGGCGTTTAATGAGGTTGAGGCTGATGAATTACCCCCCCATCGGGACACAGACAGTGCCATCAAGCTAATCCCCAGGCAGTCTTTCCCTAAAGCAAAATTGTACTCCATGGGGTGGGCGGAAAAGGCAGAACTGAGGAAGTTCCTGGATAAAAACCTCAAGCGAGGCTTCATCCACCCTGCCACGGTGCCTCAAGCCGCCCCAGTGCTCTTCCGGAAGAAGTACGGGAGCCTTAGACTCTGTACTGACTTTCGCGGGATAAAAGGGATTTCTATGTCCAACGCATACCTGATCCCCCTAATTAAGGACTTGCTAAGCACGGTCTCGGAGGGGTCCATCTTCACTAAGCTGGACCTATGAGATGCCTACTTTTGAGTAAGGATTAAGGAGGGGGACGAATGGAAGACAGCGTTCAACACGCCCATGGGCCAGTTCGAATACCTAGTAATGCCCTTCGGACTGCAGGGAGCCCCAGGGGTGTTTATGAACTTTATCAACAAGGTGCTGAGAGAATACCTGTACAAGGGGTTGGTGGTGTACCTGGATGACATCATTATGTATTCCAAGGACCTCCCCTCACATGTAAAACTTATGTGGAAGGTCCTAACCATCCTATATCAGAATAAGCTGTATGCTAAGTTATCGAAGTGCGAGTTCCACAAGGAGGAGCTGGACTACCTAGGATTTAGAGTGTCCGGGAAAGGCTTGGCCATGGATCCCGTGAAAATACAGGCAGTGCTAGACTGGGAACCCTCGAGAACACGTAGATAGCCACAATCATTTCTCGGGTTCGCCAATTTCTATAGGTCATTCATTCAGGGGTTTGCAAGGTGGTCCTGCCCCTCACAGACCTCCTAAAGACGAAGGAGAGGGGGCCGGACACCAAGAGGCCGGGTGCCAAACTAAAATGGACTCGGGAGTGCCAAACGGCGTTCGACGCCCTTAAGAGACTGTTCACGAGCGAGCCAGTGTTAGTGCAACCCAATGAACTTAAACCCTTCATGGTTCAATGTGACGCTTCTGACATGCCCGTAGGAGCCATATTAATGCAGAAAGATGAGGGAGGCCAACTGCGACCGTGTGCCTACATTTCCAAAAAATTATCCCACGAGCAACGCAACTGGTTGGTGTGGGACAAAGAGGCATACGCAGTAACTTTTGCCTTAAAGATCTGGCGGTCTTGGCTGGAGGGGGTGTGGGTGCCGTTCCAAATTTGGACGGACCACAAAAACTTGAAGGCGCTCACGGGGCGCCGTAAACTGACGGGAAAGCAGATCCGGTGGGCGGGCTTCTTCGCCAAATTTGACTTCACCCTGCGACACATCCCTGGTTCTAAGAACTTTTTGGCGGATGCACTCTCAAGGCTCCCGCAGAATGAGAGCCAACGGGAGGAAATAATAGACTCTCTAATTCCTCCCGAGGCAGTGGCAGGGGCGTTGCAAACCTGATCGAAAGTGACCCGCAATAGCCCCAACCTTTGGGGGGGGGGGAACAGACTGCTAGTGGAAAGCGGAAAGGAGGGGAAGGATCGGCCAGATGGACTGTTGAAGGGGGAGGGGGGCTTCTGGTATCACGAGGGGAGACTATATGTCCCAAAGACTTTGTGTCAGGAAGTTCTACAGCACTGCCACATTAATAAACTGTCGGGCCACTTCGGCTATGTGAAAACCCTCCTTCTAGTGAACAGGCAGTTTTGGTGGCCCCAAATGAAAAAGGACATTTCGGAGTTTGTTCAGACTTGCCCGACTTGCCTTATGGCCAAGAGGAGGGGGAGGCAAGGTGCTGGGGCAACTGCAGCCTCTCCCTATGGCCGAAAAGCCCTGGTCAGTAGTGTCGATGGATTTTATTGTAGAGTTGCCCCCTTCCCAGGGGCGGACAGTGATCCTGGTCCTGGTGGACATCTTTTCCAAGCAAGCCCACTTTGTCCCGGGCCGAAAACTGCCCACGGCTAAGGAATTAGCACATTTATTCTTCCTGCACATGGTCCGGGTCCACTCATTTCCTGATAAGGTCATCAGCGACTGCGGACCGCAGTTCGTTGCCAACTTCTGGCGGGAGTTTTGCAAATTGGCTGGGATGGAACAGGGGTTGAGCTCCGCCTACCACCGCAGACGGACGGACAGACGGAGTGGATGAACGGGCTTCTAGAACAATATTTGAGGTGCTACGTAAACTTCCAGCAATCCAACTGGGTGAAGCTATTGCCATTTGCCGAGTACAGGTACAACAACAGCCTCCATAGCTCCACTAAAATTACTCCCTTCCAGGCGGTGAATGGCTACAAGGGGAAGCCTTTTCCTTCTTTGCCAGGAGGAGGAGGCAATTCCCAACCCACGGACTGTCAGCAGTGGCCACCTGGAAAAAACCTGGAAAATAATCCAGGAGAATCTAGAAACAGCAAAGAGGGATTACAAAGCCCAATTTGACAAAAAGCATAGCCCAAGCTGGGATTTCAAAGTGGGAGACACGGTTTTCCTATCAAACAAGAACTTGCCTTTACCACAAGTCTCTAGGAAGTTGTCCTACAGGTTCTTAGGACCCTTCAAAATAAAACGGGTGATCAGCCAAGTGACTGTGGAACTGGACTTGCCCAAACTGTTTAGTAAAGTGCACCCTGTTTTCCATCACAACCTTTTGCGTCGAGATCCGGGTGGGTTGAGGTGGCACCCTCGAGGTCCGAAGCCCAAGCCCATCCTGGTGAAGGGCCAGCAGCACCACAAAGTGAAGGAAATCCTGGACTCTAAGATCCAAAGGGGGGTTCTTTACTACCTGGTGTGCTGGCGCTATTTTCCACCTAGCTGCGACAAGTGGGTTAAAGCCTCTGATCTAAATGCACTGCAACTGCTTAAGCAATTTTACCTACTGCACCCAGACAAGCCCCGAGCAAGAGCTTAGGGGGGGCAGTATGTCAGACTCTGTTCATTGTTACTATTGCTGAACGCTGCTCACTAACCAAATTGATTGATTCACATATATGCTTACTAACATGTGCCAGTAGAATAGGAGTGGGGGGTCAAGTAGGGAATAGCCAGAGAGTAGCTTCCCAGGGACATCAAAGGCTGTTAAACATTCTTTGAAGTGTAGAATGCCCAGCAGATTCTCACCTCCTCCCTAGAGGCAACAAGGACATTGCCGCCGGGAACTGTAACCACCAACTGTAGAAGATAAGGGGGGAGACGTGGGAAAAGTCTCACATGCAAAAGCAGCCTTTGTTTTGGGAAATGGGGGGTAGTTGTAGTTGCTTCGATGTAGAATATTAAATACCAGTGATTCGAACTGCTTGTCATCAGTTCCAATGCCTATCATGCTGGAGTAACTTTGGAGTAGACAATAAAAGCAACTTTGTTTCAAATAACAAGTCTGCTTATTTGGAAACTTCAATGAACCTTCGCTGACATTGGTCTGCGCCCCCCACTGTATGTCCGGCTGGTGCCTGGCCAGCCAACCAACCCCTAGTACCACATCAAAGGACGAGGAGGAGGCGATCACGAAAACCTCCACGTCCCAGTGCTCGTCTATTCCCACCGGTAGCCCCTGAGTCTCCTCTATGCAGGACTCCCCTCGCATTATCAACCCGTCCATTTGCTCAAACTGGATCGGGTAGGGTAGGGGTGATCGGGAGAGTCCGAGGGCATCCACTAATTTTGGGGTGATAATTTCCCTTGTGCACCCTGAGTCAATCAGAGCCCGGGCATGCATAAAGCATTTAAGCTTTGAGTTTAGTAATGTCAATGGGACAAAAAATAAGGATCCAATTATTCTCACCCGTAATGGTGCCGTTAGAGCCACAACCTGCCTCCCGGCACCTTTCAGTGCAGGTCGCTCTCGTTTTCTGCCAGCTCGGTTCCCCACGACTCCTCACTCAGGTTGTCTAGAATTATAGTATCCTCATCAAGCACCATCACATTTGCGGTGGGAGTGGGGAGTCTTTACTCCAGTTAGTCCAAAGGGTTCAGTGGGTTAAAAGGCTTAAAAAGTGGCCGGTTCAGATAAACTCCAAATATGGATCAGTTCCAAAATGTCAAGCAATTAGATCTCAAAGAAATCAGTCCTTGATTTGAAACAAAGTATGATTTATTGATAATCCAAGATTGAGCTAGGGATTGAAACTGATACAGAGTAACAGTGCAAGGCATACTTAAAGGTGGCACATCAAAGGTTTTCTAAACAAAGCTACATTCTCTAGACAATGCTGTATTCACGTGTGAATCTTCACACGGCAACTCATCTCCCCTGTGGTTTCCTTCCCTAGGATCAGGCTTGAGAACCTTTCCCTGAAGGCACTTATCTTCACTAATGACCTTGTCGGGGAATGAGTGGAGTCTAACCACGTGATGAAAAACAAGTAGGCTAGCTTCTTGGCTGTTGGTAACTGTTTGCAAGGAATAAAATGTGCCTCCTTGGAAAAGGTGTCCACCAACACCAGCACTACTGTTTTTCCCTGAGACATCAGGAGTTCTACTATAAAATCCATCAAGACCACTGACCAAGGTCGGTTAGCGGTGGGAATAGGGTGTAGTAGTCCCGGAGGCTTTCTCCCCCTTTGCTTGGCCATGATACATATGGGACACGATCCCACAAACTCAGAGATGTCTTTTTTCATTTGAGGTCACCAGAATTGGCGATTTACTAGATGCAATGTCTTTACATAGCCAAAGTGGCCGGCCAGCTTGCTGCAGTGGCAATGCTGCAGGACCTCTGATTGGAGGGACTTTGGCACATAAAATTTCCCTTCGTAGTACCAACCCCCCCCTCTCCCTTCAGTATGCCGTCCGGCCTCCCCTCTCTCTCCTCTTCTGTTTCTTCGATTAGCCTGCTGCCCCCCCACGGTTCCGGCAGCCTGGTTTTCTTCCCAGACCGGGTGGTCACCCCCCAGCCACGGCAGAAGGAGGGATGATCGAATCTATGACCTCCTCCCTCTGGCTCTTGTGCTGGGGCAGGCGCGAGAGATCGTCGGCCAAGAAGTTTTTGGAGCCAGGGATGTGTCTGAGCACAAAGTCAAATTTCACAAAGAATCCTGCCCACCGGATTTGCTTAGCCGTTAATTTCTTCTGGCCTGTTAGGGCTTCCAGGTTCTTGTGGTCTGTCCAGATTTCGAACGGTACCCTGGCCCCTTCTAACCAGGACCTCCAGGTCTTTAGGGCATATGTTACAGCGAACGCCTCTTTGTCCCAGACCGACCAGTTGGTTGCTCGTGGGAGAATTTGCGCAAGATTTAGGCGCAAGGTCAGAGCCTCCCCTCATTTTTTTGCATTAATATGGCTCCTACAGCCACGTCGGAGGCGTCACATTGGACCATGAAGAGCTTTAGTTCGTTCGGGTGGGCTAGCACTGGTTCATTAGTGAACAGCCTCTTAAGTTCATTGAATGCGGCTTGGCATCTAGGGGTCCATGGCAGCTTTGCTCCCAGTTTCTTAGCTTCCGGCCCCTTCCCTTTCGTCTTTAGGAGGTTGGTTAAAAGCAGCATTACCTGGGCAAACCCCTGTATGAACCCCCTATAGAAATTTGCGAACCCGAGGAACGATTGGAGCTGTTTACGTGTCCTCGGGGGTTTCCAATCTAACACCGCCTGAATCTTGGCTGGGTCCATCGCTAATCCCTTCTCCGACACCCAGAATCCCAAGTAGTCGAGTTCTGTTTGGTGGAACTCGCACTTTGACAGCTTGGCATACAGCTTGTGCTGGTACAGGGTCGTCAGCACCTTCCGCACCAGGGGTACGTGAGACGTTAGATCTTTCGAATAGATAATGCTTTCATCCAGGTACACCACCACCCCCTTGTACAGGTATTCCCGCAACACTTCATTTATAAAGTTCATAAACACCCCGGGCACCCCTTGTAAGCCGAAAGGCATCACCAAGTATTCAAACTGAGTCTACTAAGGCCTGGACATGCATGAACCGCTTCAGTTTCGGGTTTAATAAAGTCACTGGTACAAAGAGCAGGGCCCCCATTATTCTCACCCTTAGTGGTGCCATCAAATCCACGACCTGCCATCCGGCACCTCTCAGTGCAGGTCGCTTCCATTTTCCACCGGCTCCGGCTCCCACAATTCTTCCCCGAGTCCTTGGTTATTATAGAATCCTTGTCAAACGCTGCCCCGGCTGGGCTCTTTGGGCTTTTTCTGGCCAGCAGCAGTTGGTTTCGGAGTCAGGGGAGGAGCGTGCGGCTTCTCCAGGCAATTGGCGGCCAAGTGCCTAGGGTCGCCGCAGCGAAAACACTGGCACCCAGGGGTCATTTTAGGGGTCCCCCCCTGGGGCGCAGCCTTCTTGGGCTCAGTCTTAGTCCCTGTTTTGGTCTCTCCTCTCACCCCCTGTGGTTGCTGCCGCTGCAGGGCCACATGCTTCAGGTTGGTTTCAACTTCACCAGCCAATTGTTTCCAGCCCACTAGGGTGGTGGGTCGAGCCTGCTGAAAACATCGGTCGAGGATGCTTGCGTTGAGGCCCCGATGGAAGGCTTCGTACTTCATCCTCTCGTTCCACCCCCAGACCTTGGAGCAATGGGCTCGGAAGTCAGCGGCATACTCCCTCACTGATCTTGCCCCCTCTGTAGTTCTCGCAGGGTGGTGAGGGCCCTGACTTACTGCAGTGGGTCGCCGTATTGTTGTAGCTTGGCTTGTAGGAACCCCGCTACTGTGGTCAGCTCAGGGCCTCGGGTTTCATACAGGCTCATGAACCATCGCCTCGCCGCTCCCTTCAGCTTCGACCCCAGGCAATCCACTCGGCTAAGCTCGGTCGGGAAGGTGTTCCCCCAGTGGGTTATGAAGCTGTTGCACTGGATGGTGAAGTACTCTACTTCCTCCGGGTCGCCATCAAAGGTGATTTGCAGCTCTCTGCCTCTACCTCCCGCCCAGGGCACCAGGGGTGGTGGGCCCACGGGGCCCATCGGCCAACTGGGGGGAAGGGCCGGGATGAGGGGGTGCCACCGGGCCCGGGATCGGTGATGAAACCACCGGGATTGGTGGTCCTGCTGGCTCTCCTGGCGGACCCCTTGGCTAGTCTGGTTGTGGCATGGGCCGGTCCCATGGTGGCTCGGCTGGCTCTCCTGGAAGGCTAACTGGTGGGTCCGGTGGTGGCCCCTCCAGCTCTGGACGTGGCGCTGGTTCGCCCAGTGTGTCACGGGCTGGGGCCGGGTCAGGCAAAGTTCAGGGGCAGTCCAAGGTCTGTAGCTGGTGAGCAAAGAGGGTCCAAGGCGCCAAAACCGAATCGCAGTCCAGGTATCGCAGGTCAGAGGTTCAGAAGCCGAAGTCAGGGGGTCCAGAAGTCAAAGCCAAAGTCAGGGGGTCCAGAAGCCAAAGTCAAAAGCCGAAGTGGATGCTAGAATGTCAGGTAAGTGACTAGTTGCTTCGACAAAGCCTCCTCCCAAAGCCCACAGCTATATAGCCCTCTGCTGTCTGTTGCCCATTTGGGCTAATTGCTGGCTCAGAGAGGCAGCCAGGATCCTGCTGAGACTCAAGCATCCTCACTCCTAGAAGGGCCAGAATCCTTTCAAAACTCAGGGCTCAAGGAGCGTCTTGCTCGTGAGCGTGCCGCCCTCCTCCGATCCCTGAGGTCCTGACGAAGGCAGTCACGCACACAAGCCACCTGAGAGGGCGAGGCAGGGGGGCTTGGATCTTCTCCAGCAGGTGGCAGGGGCACAGTTTCTTCTGCAGGCTCAGCTTCTTCTGCAGGGTCCCCAGTACCCATGACACTGTGGGCCCCGTATCTGTTCCTGCATCTGGTCCAGTTGCCTCTGCACCTTGTGTGCGATGTGCATGGTGTTTGCCTGGATTTCATTTCGGATCTCTCTCACCCAGATCTGCATCTTGTTCCTTAGCAGTTGGACGTCCTCGCCCCCTCTCGGGGCCCAGCCTTCATCTTCTCCTGGGCCGCCGCCTTGGTCCTCCGTGGCCAGCACATCCTCTCCTTCAGCCCCTGCTTTGGTGAATAGGTTACCGAAGTGCCCGGCTGCCTCATCCATAAGTGTGGTCGAGGTGCGGGGCTGCCACTTCCTCATGGTGAAGAGTAGCATTGAAAAATGCAGCGGAGATCCCCCATTCCGTCTGTCGACTGTGACACCTGGCGGGATCCCCTGCCCCTCTGAGAGTTCGGTGGGTTCTCTGTTATCCGGAACTTTGGCGGCCATCCAGCTAGCAAGTTGGTGGTTCGGATAGACCCGTGTTGGATCAGTTCCAAAATGTCAGATAATGGAGGTTCAAAGTAAATGGACTTCCATTTGTTGCAAAAGTTAAGATGTTTATTTGATATCTCAA
Organism: Heteronotia binoei; assembly: GCF_032191835.1. Lineage (NCBI taxonomy): Eukaryota > Metazoa > Chordata > Lepidosauria > Squamata > Gekkonidae > Heteronotia > Heteronotia binoei. The sequence goes on from NC_083237.1 coordinate 33,337,220, forward strand.
GGTTCTGAACGGGCAAGCATTGGAACTGATATCGTTTAGCAAGAATGACACAGTTTTAAACACTCACATCAAAGAGTTTCTAAACAATACTACATTCTCACACTTTTGAGCTACAAGTAACACCTTCCCTACTTCTTATCGCTTGTGGTTCCTCTTCTCACGGAGGAGCCCTGCTGGCTCTCCTTGAGGCCTGCTATCTTCAAAGAAGGGTTGCTTTTGTTAGTACTATGCAGAGGAATTCACAGCGAGGATTAGTAACATCTCTAGAGCCGTTTGATATGCAAGGTCTCTGTCTCATGGTTAGTAGCCAGTGCTCAAAATGGGGTTAGTCATGTCAAGAGGCAGGTTACATTTTAATCACATTCAGCATAATATCATAATAAGATTCTCCAATGTCGACATAGAGTGTCTTTTTCTCCCCTCCTCATACAGTTTAGATGTTCCAAGCATGAAGTATTCACACTCTCCTAGTATCATCCCAAGTGGATTAAGACCAAAATTGGAACAACTTTGATGAAACTTTGGTCTGCATTCAATCAGCACCCCCAAGCCATGTTTTCCTTAGTGACTGGTAGTGGTTGTAACTGGTGTTTACCTGAACAGTGTTCTTTTTTTTCCTGAACGCTGTTCTTGATGTCACACTGCCAACATTCAAAAGTGGCTTCTCCCCAAAGAGCTAACTAAGCCAGACTACATAATTAGAGGTAATTGTCACAATTCCAGCAAGCGCATCAGGTGTGCAAAGTAACTTTGAATAAAACTTTCAAAATAGATGATTCCTTAGAAGCAGCTGCTGCATTCCATACACTTCAGTTTAATTATATCAACATAGAAATGGCTCAGCTGGCAACAGAAGGTAGACTCCAAGGAGTTTGCTGAAGAGCTGAACAATGCAGGGTAAAAAGTTTCATACTTTTGCCAGATTCTGGGTATTTGTTGGACTGCAGTTTGTGTTAATGCAGACCTACTACACCCTCCCCCCCCCAAAGGCTCCTTATAATGCTTTGAATCTCTTTATGTTATTTAGGGTATCTTGGCATGTAAAGGAAGCATCCCAAAAGCTTTCCCTCATTATGATGTGTATGAACAGAAAGTCCATGTAAACATAGCTTTGTATTAAAATGGATTTGAAATCCCCTTTTTTTCACTAATAAGCAAGCATCTAAATTGTAATGAGGAGGAAACAATTTCTCCACAAGATTGAGGGTATGACAGCATACTTCACACTTAAAGGGTCATCAATCCAATAACTTCTATATGTCAAGCATTGTTTAATCTCTCTCTTTTATTGTATGAATAAAACCAATATATTATAGAGCTGTTACTAACTCTAAATTAAACCTGGGCACATCAAAGTAGAAATGTAGAGACAGAGCTTTCACGTCTGTTTTGTTTTCACTAACAAATGTAGGAATTTGCTCTTTGAAGATAAAGCCTCCAGGGACAGTTTCCCAGGCTAGTCCTGGGCCTGGGAAGAATAACCACAGGGGAGATAAGGAAGTTACTGTATGAACTTTCACACGTTAATACAGGCTTGTTTAGAATGTGTAGCAATGTTTTGAGAGCCTTTGATGTGCCATCTTTAAGTATGCATTCTACCATTACATTGTATCAGTTCCAATACCTAGCTCAGTAGAGCCACATGGATTATCAATAAACCATACTTTGTTTCAATTCAAGGACTAGTTCTGTTGAAAATTGCATGCTTGACATTTTGGAACTGATACATTTAAGTGAGTTTATCTGAACTAGCCACTTTCAAGCCAGATGGCTGAGAAAATTCCGGATAACAGAGTACCCACTGAACTATTCGAAAGAGCAGGAGTGAAGACTCCCCCCTGGCACAGCGTCAGGGCATGGAGAGTCGGGGGACGTGGGTCCCCGCTACACATACAGCAGCTGTTCATCACCCCTCGAAAGTGGGAGCCGCAAACCTCCACCACCCTGATGGACGAGGCTCCAGCGCGCTAGGAGACCCTCCTGACAAGACCTGTAAAATGAGGAAAAAGCGGGAACCCTGGAGAAAGAGCAGACGGGGATCCAATCCGAGACGATGATGATCAGGAGGAACCAAGGCCCGACGATGACTGCCACGGTGGGTCGGACTCGGAGGAAGAGAATGGGAACCCCCCAAAAGAGCCGGACATCCTAAAGACGGTGAGGGGGGAGATGACAGCTTTGACCTGAGAACTGCGGGATGAGATCCAGGCGAACACCACTTTCATGGCGCAGGAGGTGCAGAGTGTCAGACACAGGAGAATCTTATTGTTGTGTTATGATGAATATGGTTGAAATGCAATATGTATCTTGACATGACTAACTCCATTTTGAGCATTTACTACTAACCATGAAACAGAGACCTTGCATATCAAAGTAGTTATAGAGATGTTACTAATCCCTGCTTTGAATTCCTCTGCCTAGTACTAACAAAAGCAACAAGACCACAAGAGATAAGGGGCAGGGAAGGTGTTACATGTAGTTCAGAAGTGTGAGAATGTAGTATTGTTTAGAAACCCTTTGACGGTTTAAAGCTTTGCCTTTCCCGCCAACTGGTATCAGTTCCAATGCTCCTTTGTCCAGAACCTTGAGATATCAAATAAATGCCTTAACATTTGCAACAAATGGAAGTCCGTTTACTTTGAACCTCCATTGTCTGACATTTTGGAACTGATCCAATATGGGTCTATCCGAACCAGCAACTTGTTAGCCAGTTTGGTGTAGTGGTTAAGTACGTGGACTCTTATCTGGGAGAACCGGGTTTGATTCCCCACTCCTCCACCTGCACCTGCTGGAATGGCCTTGAGTTAGCCATAGCTCTGGCAGAGGTTGTCCTTGAAAGGGCAGCTGCTGTGAGAGCCCTCTTAGCTCCACCCACCTCACAGGGTGTCTGTTGTGGGGGGAGAAGATATAGAAGATTGTAAGCCACTCTGAGTCTCTGATTTAGAGAGAAGGGCGGGGTATAAATCTGCAGTCTTCTTCTTCTTCTTCTTAGCTGGATGGTTGCCAAAGTTCCGGATAACAGAGAACCCACCGAACTCATAGAGGAGCCGGGGATCCCACCGGGTGTCACAGTTGACAGACAGAAGGGGGGATCTCCGCTGCATTTCTCAACCCTACTCTTCACTCCAAGGAAGTGGCAGCCCCATACCTCAACCGCGCTCATGGATGAGGCAGCCGGGAGCTTCAGGAACTTGTTCACCGGGACGGGGAGTGAAGGAGAGGATGTCCTGGCCGGAGAGGACCAAGGCGGTGGCCCGGGGGAGGACAAAGGCCGGACCCCGAGGGTGGGAGAGGACGTCCAACTGCTAAGGAATGAGATGCGGATTTGGGTGAGGGAAATCCGAAACAAGATCCAGGCGAATACCGTGCACATCACACACGAGGTGCAGAGACAGCTGGATTAGATGTGAGAACAGATAGGGCCCTGCCGGGCGAACCTGCACCACAGCCAGAACCAGAGAGGCCACCGCCAAAACCGCCCGCGGGCTCTCCAGGAGAGCCAGCTGAGCCGCCACCGGACCAGCTGGCGCCACAGCCAGATCAACCGAGGAGTCCACCGTGAGAGCCAGCAGGACCGCCGGTCCCAGTGGGACCACCCCTGGCCTCGGGCCCAGTGGCACCACAGTACCAGACCTTCACCCCGATTGGCCAATGGGCCCCGCTGAGCCGCAACCTCTCATGCCCTGGGTGGGAGGCAGAGGCCGAGAGCTGCAAATCACCTTCAATGGCGATCCGGAGGAAGTGGAGTACTTCACCATCCAGTACAGCTTCATGACCCACTGGGGGAACACCTTCCTGACCGAGCTTAGCCGAGTGGATTACCTGGGTCGAAGCTGAAGGGGGCGGCGAGGCAATGGTTCATTAGCTTGTACAAAACCCGGGGCCCCGAGCTGACCATGGTGGCGGGGTTCCTACAAGCCATGCTACAGCAGTACGGCGATTCGCTGCAGGAAGTCCGGGCCCTCACTGTCAGAACTTGAAGAACTTCAGACGATTCCCAAACTTGTTACAAAGTATAGGATCTTTATTGAGATCTACAGTGCTAGAGGTACGAGATAACAGTAATGCCAGTACTGGCATTTGGTTACATTTTATGCAGTCAGAAGAGATACCATAAAGTCATCTTTCACACGGATTGCAGACAAGTGTCTCCTTCCCAGGCTCTGTTATCAGGAAGGAGGATATTTCCCTGCTGTGAAGGCCAAGCGGCTTGGCTTCAAAAGGCCACCTGCAGATGTGGACCCTAGGCTATTTGGATACCCTTCAGTGATCACAGAATGTTGCCAGGCTCAGAGATCTGGTGTTAGTTGTTTATACAGCATAGCATGGGTTAGTATCAGGTTGCAGCATGGAGTTGGTCTGGCTAATAGCACACAGGAAAGTTACAAGTTCTGACACTCACCACCCTGCGAGAACTACAGCAGGGGGCAGGAACGGTGAGGGAGTATGCCGCCGACTTCTGAGCCCTCTGTTCCAAGGTCCGAGGGTGGAATGAGAGGATGAAATACGAAGCCTTCCATTGAGGCCTCAACATGAGCATTCTCAACCGATGCTTCCAGCAGGCCCGACCCACAACCCTAGTGGGTTGGATACAATTGGCCGGAGAAGTTGAGACCAACCTAAAACATGTTGCCATGCAGCAGCAGCAAGGAGTAAGAGGGGTGTGTGAGGCCAAAGCAGGGACTAAAACCGAACCTAAGAAGGTAACGTACCAGGGGGGAACCCCTAAATCTATCCCCGGGCGTCGGTGCTTCCGATGCGGTGACCCCGGGCACTTGGCTGCCAACTGCTCAGAAAAGCCCCATGCCCCCCCCCCGACTCCAAAACCGATGGCCAATGGCCCGAAGAAGACCGGGAGCAAACCCAAGGAGCCCAGCCGGGGCAGCGTCGCCACATCCATGGCACTTGATGAGGATTCTATAATAACCAATGACTCGGGTGAAGAATCATGGGAGCCGGAACCGGCGGAAAATGGGAGCGACCTGCACTGAGAGGTGCTGGACGTCAGGTCGTGGATTTGATGGCACCACTACGGGTGAGAATAATGGGGGCCCTACTCTTTATACCAGTGACTCTATTAAACCCGAAAATGAAGCAGTTAATGCATGTCCAGGCCTTAGTAAATTCGGGCTGCACCCGCGAAATCATCAACCTGAGGCTAGTGGATGCCCTGGGACTGTCTAGGGTCCCCCTTCCCCACCCGATCCAATTCAAGCAGATGGACGGGACGGCCATGAGGGGGGAGCCCTGCATGAAAGAAACCCAGGAGCTGCCAGTGGGAATCCAAGAACACTGGGAGGTGGAGGTCTTTGTCATAGCCCCCTCCTCATCCTTTGATGTGGTGGTGGGGGTGGGTTGGCTGGCCCGCCACCAGCTGGACATACAATGGGGGGCGCAAACAATAGACTTTACTGATAGGCGGTGCACCCACCACCACTGGCAGGGCCAGTGGGGACCAATGCCACCCCCGGTGAATGAAAAGACGTGCGTGTCGGTGGTGGAGGTCCGCTCCATGCCAAAGGAGTATCGATACCTCCGCAAAGTGTTCAGTGAGGAGGAGGCCAACGAGCTGCCGCCCCACCAAGACAGACTGTGCTATTGAGCTGATCCCGGGGCAAGAATTACCTAAAGCCAAACTGTATTCGAAGGGGTGGGCAGAGAAAGATGAGTTACGGAAATTTATCAACAAAAACTTGAAGTGGGGGTTCATTAGGCCAGCAACTGCCCCACACGCCTTCCCGGTCCTCTTCTGGAAGAAGAAGGATGGGAGTCTGAGACTTTGCACAGACTTTCGCGGGATAAATGGGATCTCAATGTCAAATGCCTTCCCCATCCCACTAATCAAAGACTTGTTAAGCACAGTATCGGAGGGGTCCGTGTTTACCAAATTAGACCTGAGGGACACGTACTTTCGAGTCAGAATCAAAGAGGGGGACGAATGGAAAACGGCGTTTAACACCCCAATGGGACAGTTTGAATACCTGGTGATGCCTTTCGGCTTACAAGGGGCGCCCGGAGTTTTTATGAACTTTATAAATGAAGTGTTACGGAAATACCTGTACAAGGGGGTGGTGGTGTACCTGGATGACAACATTATCTATTTGAAAGATCTAACGTCTCACGTACCCCTGGTGCGAAAAGTGCTATCGACCCTGTATCAGCACAAACTGTACTCCAAACTGTCAAAGTGCAAGTTCCAACAAACGGAACTCGACTACCTGGGGTTTTGGGGTGTCCGGGAAGGGATTAGCGATGGACCCAGCCAAGATACAAGCTGTGCTGGATTGGGAACCCCCAAGGACACGTAAACAGCTCCAATCATTCCTTGGATTGGCAAATTTCTATAGGGGGTTCATACAGGGGTTTGCCCAAGTAATGCTGCCCCTGACCGACTTACTAAAGACAAAAGGGAAGGGGCCGGAGGCTAAAAAACCGGGAGCAAAACTGCCATGGACCCCCATGTGCCAAGCCGCATTCGATGAACTTAAGAGACTGTTCACTAGTGAACCCGTGCTAGCCAACCCGAACAAATTGAAGCCCTTTGTAGTCCAATGTGACGCCTCCGATGTGGCCGTAGTAGCCATATTAATGCAGAAAGACGAAGAGGGGAGGTTGAGACCCTGTGCATACATTTCACGCAAGTTTTCGCACGAGCAGCGCAACTGGTCGATCCGGGACAAAGAGGCGTTCACTGTCACGTATGCCCTAAAGACTTGGAGGTCCTGGTTAGAAGGGGCCAGGGTACCGTTCAAAATTTGGACAGACCACAAAATCTGTAAGTCCTAACGGGCCAGAGGAAATTAATAGCTAAGCAAATCTGGTGGGTGGGATTCTTTGCAAAATTTGACTTTGTGCTCAGGCACATCCCCGGCTCCAAGAACTTCTTAGCCAATGCTCTCTCATGCCTCCCACAGCATGAGAATCAGAGGGAGGAAGTCATAGACTCAATCATTCCCCCCTCCGCCGTGGCTGGGGGGGGTGACCACTGGGTCCGGGAAGAAAATTGGGCGGCCAGAACTGTTCTTCTCGAACAGTATCTAAGGTGCTATATAAACTACCAGCAGTCCAACTGGGTAGAGCTGCTCCCGTTTTCCGAGTACGGCTACAACAACAGCCTGCACAGCTCCACCAAAGCTTCGCCATTTCAAATAGTGAACGGTTACGAAGGCAAGCCGTTCCCCTTACTGCCCAGCCCTGAGGGAACAGCGCCACCTAGCTCTTGCCAGCAATGGTGGGAAGCAGTGAAAAAAGGCTGGGTGGTCATTCAGGAGAACTTGGAAATGGCTTAAAAAAGACTATAAGGCATACTTTGACAAGAAGCACTCTCCTGAATGGGACTTCAAAGTAGGGGAGAGTGTGTTCCTGTCCACTAAGAACATCCCTTTATGGCAGACTTGCAAAAAACTGGCGTACAAGTTCCTGGGCCCGTTCAAGATCAAACGAGTAATAAACCGGGTGACAGTGGAATTGGACCTTCCTAAAATGTTTAGTAAAATTCACCCTGTTTTTCATTTCAGTCTTCTTTGCAAAGATCCTGGAATTACATCATGGCACCCCCGCCTTCCAGAGCCCACACCTATTCAAGTGAAGGGTCAGAGCCACCATGAGGTGCAGGAGGTGCTGGACTCAAAAATCCAAAGAGGGGTGTTATACTACCTGGTCCGCTGGAAGAATTTCCCTACTAGTTGTGATGAATGGGTCAAGTCAACTGACCTGCTGGCCCCTTCTCTTTTGAAGAAATTTTACCTACTGCACCCAGACAAACCCCGAGCAAGAGCTTAGGGGGGGCAGTATGTCAGACACTGGAGAATCTTATTGTTGTGTTATGATGAATATGGTTGAAATGCAATATGTATCTTGACATGACTAACTCCATTTTGAGCATTTACTACTAACCATGAAACAGAGACCTTGCATATCAAAGTAGTTATAGAGATGTTACTAATCCCTGCTGTGAATTCCTCTGCCTAGTACTAACAAAAGCAACAGTCCTTTGAAGATAGCATGCCTCAAGGAGAGGCAGCAGGGCTCCTCCATGAGAAGCGGAACCACAAGAGATAAGGGGAAGGGAAGGTGTTACATGTATTTCAGAAGTGGGAGAATGTAGTATTGTTTAGAAACCCTTTGATGTAAACGGTTTAAAGCTTTGCCTTTCCTGCCAACTGATATCAGTTCCAATGCTCCAGAACCTTGAGATATCAAATAAATGCCTTAACATTTGCAACAAATGGAAGTCTGTTTACTTTGAACCTCCATCGTCTGACACAGAGGAAGATTGACCAGCTGTTGCTGCATGACTTTGGGAGAGCCCCACCCGCCCTGGCCACCCCACCAGCTCCACCAGCGCCACCAGTGGTTCTGGCTCCTCCGGCGGTTCCGGCCCCTCTGGCGGCCCCTGCACCACCGGCAGCCCCTGCACCACCGGCAGCCCCTGCACCAGCCCCACTGCCGCTGGGTCCGTGGGACTATGGGAGAGGCTGTGAGCTGGATGGCACTTTTGATGGTGACCCCAAAGAGGTGGAATACTTCACCTTCCAAGCCAATAGCTACATGCACTATTGGGGGAACACATTCCCAGATGACTTCAGTCGAGTGGACTATCTCGGCTCCAAGCTGAAAGGGGCTGCCAGAAGATGGTACGAGAGCCTTAATGAGACGCGGGGCCACGAACTTGACAGTGTGGCTGGGTTTCTGCAAGCTCTACTAACCAAGTACGAAGACCCACTCCAAGAGACCCGGGCCATCACGCCGCTAAGAGACATGCACCGAGGGTCGAAGTCGGTACGAGAGTACACGGCAGACTTCAGGGCCCAATACGCCAAGATCCGTGGATGGAGTGAGATTATGAAGATCGAAGCGTACCAACGGGGGCTGAACGCGTCTCCTGGATCAAGCCCTCCAGCAAGCCCGCCCTACAACACTTGTGGGATGGGTGCAACTAGCCAGAGAAGTGGAGACTAACATGAAACAGGTGGCCCTCCAACACCAGATGCAGCAAGGGGGGACGTGAGGCTCGGTCGGGAGGCAAAACGGAGGGAAAGAAGGGATCAACCCCAGGAGGAACCCCCAAGACCACAGCCGTCCGTAAATGCTATCGCTGTGGTGACCTGGGTCATCTGGCTGCCAACTGCCCAGAAAAACCTCGAGCCCCCCCCTTAACCCGAAGCCAGCAGCGACGGGACCCAAGAAGGTGACAACTAGACCCAAGGAGTTGAGTCGGGGAAGCACCACCATGTCGATGGTGCTAGACGAGGATACTATAATTATGGATGACATGAGTGAGGAGTCGTGGGGAGCTGAGCCAGCGGGAAACGAGAGTGACCTGCACTGAGAGATGCCGAGAGGAAGGTCATGGATCTAATGGCACCGTTGCAGGTGAAAATAACTGGATCCTTATTTTTTGTCCCATTGACATTGCTAAACCAGAAGCTCAAATGCTTCATCCACACCCAAGCCCTAATTGACTCGGGGTGCACACAAGAAATCATCACCCCAAAACTGGTGGATGCCCTTGGTCTAACCCGAAAGCCCCTACCCCACCCGATCCAGTTTGAACAGATGGATGGGTCCGTAATGAAAGGGGAGCCCTGTATAGAAGAGGCTCAGGGGGTGCCGATAGGGATAGAAGACCATTGGGACACTGAAATTTTTGTGATCGCCCCCTCCTCCTTTTTCAATGTAGTGTTGGGAGTCGGGTAGCTAGCCAAACACCAGCCGGACATACAGTGGGGGGATCAAACCATAGACTTCACGGATAAAAGGTGTAAGCACCACTGCTGGCTGGAGATTTCGGGACCCAAACCACCCCCCAGAAATGAAAAAATGTGTGTGTCAGTGGAAGAGATTCAATCCATTCCCCGAGAATACCGGGATTTACGCAGGGTGTTTAATGATGAGGAGGCAAACGAATTTCCACTGCACTGAAGCACCGACTTCGCCATTGAATTAATCCCCGGGCAGGAGCAGCCTAAAGCCAAACTATACTCCATGGGGTGGGCAGAAAAAGCGAAGCTGAGAAAGTTTATAGACAAGAACTTAAAGAGGGGTTTCATCAGACCAGCTACCGCCCCACATGCCGCCTCAGTCCTCTTTCAGAAGAAGGACGGGAGCCTTAGACTTTGTACTGATTTTCATGGGATAAACAGGATCTTGATGTCCAATGCCTACCCCATCCCCCTGATCAAAGACTTATTGAGCACGGTGTCGGAAGGGTCCATATTCACCAAATTGGACCTGAGGGACGCTTAATTTAGTGTGCGAATAAGAGAGGGGGATGAGTGGAAGACCGCTTTTAATACATCAATGGGGCAGTTTGAATACTTGGTGATGCCGTTCGGGTTGCAAGGGGCCTCGGGAGTGTTCATGAACTTCATCAATGAAGTCCTGAGGGAATACCTGTACAAGGGGGTGGTGGTGTACCTGGATGACATCATTATTTATTCGAAAGACCTAGCCTCCAATGTCCAGCTGGTGAGGAAGGTGCTCACCACCTTGTACAAGCACAAACTGTTTGCCAAATTGTCAAAATGTGAGTTCCACCAAACGGAGCTCGACTACTTGGGATTCCGGGTCTCCGGGAAGGGGCTGGCAATGGACCCTGCTAAAATACAAGCAGTGCTGGATTTGGAACCCCTGAGGACACGTAGACAGCTACAATCTTTCATCGGATTCACAAATTTTTACAGAACTTTCATTCAGGGGTTCGCCCAAGTAATGTTGCCCCTAACGGACTTTCTAAAAACCAAGGGGAAGGGGCCCGAAGCGAAAAAACTGGGGGCAAAATTAGCGTGGTCACCCCCTTGCCAAAAAGCTTTCAAAAAACAAGCAAGCCGGTGTTAACCCACCCTGATGAACTTAAGCCCTTTGTGGTTCAATGTGACGCCTCCGACGTGGCTGTAGGAGCAATATTGATGCAAAGAGACCCAGAGGGGAGGCTGAGACCATGCGCTTATATCTCAAATTTTTTTTCACAAGAACAGCGCAACTGGTCGGTCTGGGATAAGGAGGTATTTGCAATAACTTTTGCCTTGAAAACATGGCGGTCCTGGTTAGAGGGAGCAAGGGTGCCATTCGAAATCTGGACTGACCACAAAAACTTAGAGATGCTCACGGGCCACCGAAAACTAACCGAAAAGCAGATCCAATGGGCCGGGTTCTTTGCAAAATTTGACTTCACCCTCAAGCATATACCCGGGTCAAAAAAATTTTGGGCTGATGCACTCTCTTGATTAGTGCAGCATGAGAGCCAAAGAGAGGAAGTAGTGGACTCCATAATTCCTCCGAGTGCTGTAGCGGGTGCAGTGACCATGCGGTCTGGGAAGAAACCTAAAATGCCGGAACCGTGGTGGGGGGGGGGGGACAAACTGATTGAAGAAACAGAGCGCGAGGGGGAAGAGCGGCCAGAGGGGCTCGAAAAGGGGACCAGGGGATTTTGGAACTATGAGGGAAAGTTGTATGTCCCAAAAACCCTGCAAAAGGAGGTTTTGCAGCATTGCCATTGCAATAAACTATCAGGCCACTTCGGATACGTAAAAACACTGCACTTAGTAAACCGGCAGTTTTGGTGGCCACACATGAAAAAAGACATTTAAGAATTTGTAGTCACCTGCCTGGTTTGCATCATGGCCAAAAAACGGGGAGGGAAGCCCCCAGGTTTCCCCCAACCAACCCCCACAGCTGAACGCTCTTGGTCAGTAGTCTCCATGGACTTTATAGTAGAATTACCAGTGTCACAAGGGTGGACTGTGATTTTGGTGGTGGTGGACACTTTCTCAAAACAAGCTCACTTCACTCCTTGTAAGAAATTGCCAACAGCAAGGAAGCTTGCCTATTTCTTTTCTCAACACAATGTTAAAGTACACTCGTTCCCGGACAAGGTCATTAGCGACCGCAGGCCACAGTTCGTTGCCAACTTCTGGTGGGAGTTTTGTAAACTAACAGGCGAAGAGCAAGGGTTAAGCTCCACTTACCACCCGCAGACGGACGGACAGACGGAACGAGTGAACTCCCTTCTAGAACAATATTTACGGTTCTATGTGTCAGAACTTGTAACTTTCCTATATGCTGTTAGCTTAACTGACTCCATATTGTAACCAGATACTAACTCAATGTGCTCTCAGCCAGGCCACTAACCAGACCGCTATGCATTTCAAACAAACTGTGATCACTGAAGGGTGGCAGATAGCCTCTGGCCAACATCTGCAGGTGCCCTTTGAAGCCGGCCGGCCAGGACATCTCAGCAAGACTCCATCCTCCCTTACTGATAGCAGACCCTGGGAAACAGACAGTTGTCTCTGGCCGTGTGAAAGATCGTTTTAGTGTTGTTGCCACAAGCACATAAAAATGTAACCAATGCTAACTTCGTTATCAGTGTTATTCTGTGCCTTCAGTACTGTAGTTCTCAATAAACGCCTATACTTTTGTAACGAAGTCCTGGGCCTCGATTGGAGTTCTTCCAGTTCTGACATTATAACTTTTAGCGAGGAGGAGGCAGACGAACTGCCCCCCCACCGCCCGACTGACTGCGCCATCGAACTAATACCAGGGCAGGAACTACCGAAAGCCAAGCTTTACTCGATGGGCTGGGCGGAGAAAGTGGAACTGAAAAAGTTCATAGACAAAAACTTGAAGCGGGGGTTCATCCGCCCCGCCACGGCCCCCCATGCAGCCCCCGTCCTGTTCCGCAAGAAGAAGGACGGAAGTTTGAGACTTTGCACAGATTTTCGCGGGATAAACGGGATTTCCATGTCAAACGCTTACCCGATCCCACTGATAAAAGACTTGCTAAGTACGGTGGCGGAGGTCAAGATATTCACCAAGCTTGACCTCCGCGATGCGTACTTCAGGGTCCGGATCAGAGAGGGAGACGAGTGGAAGACGGCGTTCAACACGCCGATGGGACAATTTGAATACCTAGTGATGCCGTTTGGGTTGCAGGGGGTGCCGGGAGTGTTCATGAATTTTATCAATGAAGTGTTAAGGGACTACCTGTATAAGGGGGTGGTGGTGTACCTGGATGACATCATTATTTACTCTAAAGACCTAGAATCGCATGTACCATTGGTTAGAAAAGTGTTGACCACCCTGTATCAGAACAAACTGTATGCCAAACTAACCAAATGTGAGTTCCACAAAACGGAACTGGATTACCTGGGGTTCCAAATGTCGGGGGAAGGGCTAGCAATGGACCCAGCAAAAATCCAGGCGATACTAGATTGGGAGCCACCCTGAACCCGACGGCAGCTACAATCTTTCCTCGGGTTCACCAACTTTTACCGCGGGTTCATTAAGGGGTTCGCCAGGGTCATGCTACCCCTCACAGAACTACTCAAAACAAAAGGGAAGGGGGAGGAAGCAAAAAACCCTGGGGCGCGCCTTGCATGGTCACCAGAGTGCCAAAGCACGTTGGATGAATTGAAAAGACTATTCTCAAGCGAACCAGTATTGGCCCACCCCAAAGTTCTAAAGCTGTTCGTGGTGCAATGCGATGCCTCCAACGTCGCGGTGGGGGCAATATTGATGCAAAGGGATGACGAGGGAGGGCTGAGACCCTGTGCATACATCTCCCACAAGTTTTCGAACGAACAGAGAAACTGGTCAGTGTGGGACAAAGAAGCCTTCGAAGTCACATTCGCTCTAACAACATGGCGATCGTGGCTAGAAGGTGCCCGGGTCCCTTTTGAAATTTGGACAGATCATAAAAACCTCGAGGCGCTAACCAGATGGCGCAAACTCACTGCCAAACAAATACGGTGGGCGGGGTTTTTCACTAAATTCGACTTTGTGCTCAAGCACATCCCCGGGACTAAGAATTTCTTGGCCGATGCACTCTCACGCATGCCCCAGCATGAAAGCCAAAGAGAAGAAGTGATAGACTCACTCATTCCCCACAAACAAGTGGCAGGCGGAGTCGCCACCCGGTCGGGAAAAAAGACAGGGACTCCGGAGCCAAAAGAAAAGGAACGCTTCGCGGCCGAAGCAGAGGCGGAGGGAGGGGAAAGGCCCGAGGTCGTTGAGAAGGGGGAAGGAGGGCTGTGGTATTACAATGGGAAGATCTATGTGCCATAAAGCCTGCGGGGTGAGGTCCTAACGCAATGCCACTCCAGCCGCCTAGCCGGGCATTTTGGTTACGTAAAAATGCTCAACCTGGTCACCCAGCAATTCTGGTGGCCGCACCTGAAAAGGGACATGTCGGAATTTGTAAGCTCCTGCCCGACATGCATCATGACCAAACGGAGGGGGGGGAAACCACCGGGCCACCTGATCCCACTACCAACTGCGTCCCGACCATGGGCGGTGGTATCGATGGACTTCATAGTAGAACTGCCCCCTTCCCAAGGGAAAACAGTAATCCTAGTGGTAGTGGACACCTTTTCAAAACAAGCCCACTTCATCCCGTGCAAGCAGTTGCCCACAGCCAAGAAGTTAGCCTATTTGTTTTTCAATCACGTGGTCCGGCTCCACTCCTTCCCGGATAAGGTAATTAGTGACCGCGGGCCACAGTTCGTTGCCAACTTCTGGTGGGAGTTTTGCAAAATCACAGAGATAGAGCAAGGGCTTAGCTCCGCCTACCACCCACAAACGGACAGCCAGACGGAGAGGGTCAACGGGCATCTAGAACAGTACCTCAGGTGCTACGTCAACTACCAACAGTCCAACTGGGTGGAACTCTTGGCATTTGCAGAATGCGGGTACAATAATAGTTTGCACAGCTCCACAAAGACCTCGCCCTTCCAAATAGTCAACGGGTATGAGGGCAAGCCTTTCCCTCACCTCCCCCTTCCAGCTGGGGCCCCTGGGCAAACCTCTTGTCAGCAGTGGTGGGAGGGAGTCCGCCAAGGGTGGGAGGTGATACAAGAAAATCTGGAAAAGGGCAAGGAGGAGTACAAACGGCATTTTGACCGAAAGCACTCCCCCCAGTGGGAATTTAAGGAAGGGGAAAAGGTGTTCCTGTCAACTAAGAACCTCCCGCTACCCCAGGCCTGCCGGAAACTAGCGTACAAATATCTGGGCCCCTTTAAGATAAAGCGGGTGATCAACGAGGTGACCGTGGAACTGGAGCTGCCCAAGCTACCGAGTAAGATCCACCCTGTTTTTCATTGCAGCCTTCTTCGCAAGGATCCTGGAGCTACGTCCTGGCACCCTCGCCCTCCAGAGCCACCTCCTACTCGAGTGAAGGGCCAGAGCCACCATGAGGTGCAGGAAATCCTAGACTCCAGGGTCAGGCGGGGGGTATTGTACTACCTGATTCGGTGGAAGTACTTTCCCCCGAGCTGTGACGAGTGGGTCAAGGCCAGTGATGTATCAGCCCCGCAGCTGCTTAAGAAATTCCACCTACTGTACCCACACAAGCCCAAGGCGAAGAGCTTAGGGGGGGGCAGTATGTCAGAACTTGTAACTTTCCTATATGCTGTTAGCTTAACTGACTCCATATTGTAACCAGATACTAACTCAATGTGCTCTCAGCCAGGCCACTAACCAGACCGCTATGCATTTCAAACAAACTGTGATCACTGAAGGGTGGCAGATAGCCTCTGGCCAACATCTGCAGGTGCCCTTTGAAGCCGGCCGGCCAGGACATCTCAGCAAGACTCCATCCTCCCTTACTGATAACAGACCCTGGGAAACAGACAGTTGTCTCTGGCCGTGTGAAAGATCGTTTTATTGTTGTTGCCACAAGCACATAAAAATGTAACCAATGCTAACTTCGTTATCAGTGTTATTCTGTGCCTTCAGTACTGTAGTTCTCAATAAACGCCTATACTTTTGTAACGAAGTCCTGGGCCTCGATTGGAGTTCTTCCAGTTCTGACACTATGTGAATTACCAACAGTCCAATTGGGTGGAACTGCTGCCCTTTGCTGCCCTTTTACGGGTATAATAACAGTCTCCATAGCTCTACCAAAACAACACCTTTTACGATTGTGAATGGGTTTGAGGGGAAACCCTTCCCACTGCTACCCAGCAACAGTGGGACCCAACCACCCTCTTCGTGTCAGCAATGGTGGGAAACGTTGAGGAAGGGATGGACTGTCATCCAAGACAACTTGGAAATGGCAAAAAGGGATTACAAAGCACAATTCGATAAGAAACATTCCCCGGAGTGGGAGTTCAAAGTAGGAGAGACAGTGTTCCTATCCACCAAGAACTTTCCCCTACCACAGACATCCAAAAAGCTAGCTTACAAGTACTTGGGACCGTTCAAAATAAAGAGAGTTATAAATAAAGTGACAGTAGAGCTAGAGTTGCCTAAGTTGTTTAGTAAAATCCATCCTGTTTTCCATTGCAGCCTTCTTCGCAAAGACCTATACAAGTGAAGGGTCAGAGTCATCATGAAGTACAGGAGGTGTGGGATGCCAAGAAGAAAAGGGGGGTGTTGTATTATTTAGTCCGTTGGATATACTTCCCCCCTAGCTGTGATGAGTGGGTGAAATCCTCTGACCTCCGGGCTCCTTTCCTACTCAAAAGATTTTACCTACTGCACCCAGACAAACCCCGAGCAAGAGCTTAGGGGGAGGCAGTATGTCAAGCATTGTTTAATCTCTCTCTTTTATTGTATGAATAAAACCAATATATTATAGAGCTGTTACTAACTCTAAATTAAACCTGGGCACATCAAAGTAGAAATGTAGAGACAGAGCTTTCGCGTCTCTTTCATTTTCACTAACAAATGCAGGAATTTGCTCTTTGAAGATAAAGCCTCCAGGGGCAGTTTCCCAAGCTAGTCCTCGGCCTGGGAAGAATAACCACAGGGGAGATAAGGAAGTTACTGTGTGAACTTTCACACTTGAATACAGGCTTGTTTAGAATGTGTAGCAATGTTTAGAGAGCCTTTGATGTGCCACCTTTAAGTATGCATTCTACCTTACATTGTATCAGTTCCAATACCTAGCTCAGTAGAGCCACATGGATTATCAATAAACCATACTTTGTTTCAATTCAAGGACTGGTTCTGTTGAAAATTGCATGCCTGACACTGTTAGCACTACAAATTCATAAGCTGGCCTTAGACATCACTACTATTTAGCAGCCTAGGATGATGACCCCTGATCAGTTTGCCTTGGTCCCCTAGAGACAAGGTGTCAGAACTTGTAACTTTCCTATATGCTGTTAGCCTAACTGACTCCATATTGTAACCAGATACTAACTCAATGTGCTCTCAGCCAGGCCACTAACCAAACCGCTATGCATTTCAAACAAACTGTGATCACTGAAGGGTGGCAGATATCCTCTGGCCAACATCTGCAGGTGCCCTTTGAAGCCAGCCGACCAGGACATCTCAGCAAGACTCCATCCTCCCTTGCTGATAACAGACCCTGGGAAACAGACAGTTGTCTCTGGCTGTGTGAAAGATCGTTTTATTGTTGCTGCTACAAGCACATAAAAATGTAACCAATGCTAACTCCGTTATCAGTGTTATTCTGTGCCTCCAGTACTGTAGTTCTCAATAAATGCCTATACTTTTGTAACCAAGTCCTGGGCCTCGCTTGAAGTTCTTCCACTGACCCCTTTTTGGGAGCTTATCCGAACTGGCAACTTAGCTGGATGGCAGCAAAGGCTCCAGATAACGGAGAGCCCAGCACACCCCCGGGGGAGAGACCGCTAGAACCCGGGGTGACTGCGGTGAGACGAAAAGTCAAGGACCCAGCACACTTCTCCACGGCAATCTTTGCCCCGAGGAGCTGGACCCCGCGAAAGTCCACAGCGCTCATGGAAGCCGCGGACAAAGAGATACAAGGCTCTGGCGACCGGAACCAGAGGGGACGACTGGGACCTGGAGAGAGAAGGGGCCCCGATCCCTAGTGGCGGCGAGCCGGCACACACGCTCCGCAACGAGCCCTTCCAGTGGGTGAGAGAAATCCATGATGAGGTCCACGAGACCCGCGTCTAGCTGGCCGCGGAGATGCACTTGCAGCTGGATGCGATCGAGAACCAGATCCGTGCCCTGCAAGGGGCTGGACCGGGGGCGCCGGCCAGGCCCCCCAGAGGGGGACCGATCCCCCCGGCCACGCTTGCTGATGGAGCGCCCGCGGTGCCTGACGGGGGAGCACCAGGGCAACTCGCAGCACCCCCCATCGATGGAGGTGGGGGCCCGGCTGGGCCGCCGGCCCCCGGCCCTGCGGGCCCAATAGCCGGACCACTTCCAGGCCCGCCACCGCCAGCCGGGCCCCAACCGGTGGCGCCCGCAGCACCCACAGCCCCGGTGGCGGGGGACGGAGCGAGAGTCCGCGAGCTCCAGATCACATTCGATGGGGATGGAGACGAGGTGGAGTACTTCACCATCCAGTGCAACAACTTCTTCATTCATTGGGGTGCGAGCTACCCAATGGAGGCAAGTCGAGTAGACCATGTCGCCTCCAAGCTGAAGGGGGCCGCGAGGAAGTGGTATGTGGGGCTATAAACGGGAAGGAGACCCGAGCTGGCGACGGTGGCAGATTTCCTCCAGGCGATGCTGCGGCAGTACGGTGATCCCCTGAGAGAAGAAAAAGCCATAGAAGCCCTCCAGAGAATCGAGCAGGGGAAACGCACCACCCGGGAGTACGCCACGGAATTTATGGCGCACTGTGTGGCAATGAGGGGCTGGAGCGAGCGGATGAAGTACACGGCGTTTAAGAACGGCCTGAACGCCAACATACTCGACCGGTGCTACCACCAGGGCAGACCCGACACCCTGGTCGGTTGGATCCAACTGGCCGGAGAGGTGGAGACGAACCTGCAACATGTCGGAATTCGCCGCCAACAGCAGCTAGGGAGGAGAGGGGGAAAGCCGAGTACCCCAGCGACCAAACCCGAGGGGAAGAAGGCGCCCACCACCTGCACCCCGGCCGGGGTGGGGAGGAGATGCTTCAGGTGCGGGGACCCGCGGCACCTGGCCGCCAACTGCCCCGAGAAGCCGCAGCCCGCCACCCCGCCGCCCAAGCCGTTTGCGACCACCCCGAAGAAAGGGGGGGCAAGCCAAAGAGCCCAGTCGGGGCGCCGTCGCCACGTCCATGGCGATTGACGAGGATATTATAACCGTCGCGGAATCGAGCGAGGAATCGTGGGACCCTGAGTTGGCGGGAAACGACAGCGACCTGCTTTAATAGGTGCCGCAAAGCAGGTCCGCGAAACGCCGGCACCAATGATGGTGAGAGTTACCGGGGAACTCTTGTTTATGGCCGTGACTTTATTGAACCCCAACTTAAAATGATTTATGCACACCTGGGCCCTAATAGACTCGGGATGCACTAGGTATATTATCACCCCCTGCCTCGCAGAGGCGCTCGGGCTAGCCAAATCCCCGTTACCCCACCCAATCCAATTCGAACAGATGGACGGGTCAGTGATGAGGGGGGAGCCCTGCACCGAGGAAACCCAAACGGTGCCAGTAGGGACCGAGGATCACTGGGGGATCGAAACGTTTGTGGTAGCCCCCTCCTCCTCATTCGATGTAGTGGTGGGGGCAGGCTGGTTAGCGAGACACCAGCCAGATATTCAGTGGGAAGCACAGATTGTGCGCTTCCCAGACTGGCGGTGTGAACACCACCATTGGCGGAAAGAATGGGGTCCCAAAGCGCCACCTCAAAACGAACGGCTATGCCTGACCATAGAGGAGGTGAAATCGATTCCCAAGGAATACCGGGATTTGAGAAGGGCTTTTAGCGAGGAGGAGGCAAACGAACTGCCCCCCACCGCCCGACTGACTGCGCCATCGAACTAATACCAGGGCAGGAACTACCGAAAGCCAAGCTTTACTCGATGGCCTGGGCGGAGAAAGCGGAGCTGAAAAAGTTCATAGACAAAAACTTGAAGCGGGGGTTTATCCACCCCGCCACGGCCCCCCATGCAGCCCCCGTCCTATTCCGCAAGAAAAAGGATGGAAGTTTGAGACTTTGCACAGATTTTCGCGGGATAAATGGGATTTCCATTTCAAATGCTTACCCGATCCCGCTGATAAAAGACTTACTAAGTACGGTGGCGGAGGGCAAAATATTCACCAAGCTCGACCTCTGCGATGCATACTTTAGGGTCAGGATCAAAGAGGGAGGCGAGTGGAAGACGGCATTCAACACGCCGATGGGACAGTTTGAATACCTAGTGATGCTGTTTGGGTTGCAGGGGGCGCCGGGAGTGTTCATGAATTTTATCAATGAAGTGTTAAGGGACTACCTGTATAAGGGGGTGGTGGTGTACCTGGATGACATCATTATTTACTCTAAAGACCTAGAATCACATGTACCATTGGTTAGAAAAGTGTTGACCACCCTGTATCAGAACAAACTGTATGCCAAACTAACCAAATGTGAGTTCCACAAGACGGAACTAGATTACCTGGGGTTCCGAGTGTCGGGGGAAGGGCTAGCGATGGACCCAGCAAAAATCCAGGCGGTACTAGATTCGGAGCCGCCCCGAACCCGACGGCAGCTACAATCTTTCCTCAGGTTCGCCAATTTTTACCGCGGGTTCATCAAGGGGTTCACCAGGGTCATGCTACCCCTCACAGAACTACTCAAAACAAAAGGGAAGGGGGAAGAAGTAAAAAAGCCCGGGGCGCGCCTTGCATAGTCACCTGAGTGCCAACGCGCGTTCGATGAACTGAAAAGACTATTCACAAGCGAACCAGTATTGGCCCACCCCAATGAGCTAAAGCCGTTCGTGGTGCAATGCGACGCCTCCGACGTCCCGGTGGGGGCAATATTGATGCAGAGGGACGACGAGGGGGAATTGAGACCCTGCGCATACATCTCCCACAAGTTCTCAAACGAACAGAGAAATTGGTCAGTGTGGGACAAAGAAGCCTTTGCGGTCACATTCACTCTAAAAACATGGCGATCGTGGCTGGAGGGAGCCCGGGTCCCTTTTGAAATTTGGACAGATAACAAAAACCTCGAGGCGCTAACCGGACGGCGCAAACTCACCGCCAAACAAATACGGTGGGCGGGGTTTTTCGCTAAATTCGACTTTGTGCTCAAGCACATCCCCGGGACTAAAAATTTCTTGGCCGAATCACTTTCATGCATGCCCCAACATGACAGCCAAAGAGAAGAAGTAATAGACTCACTCATTCCCACCACCTAGGTGGCGGGCGGAGTCAACACCTGGTCGGGAAAAAAGACAGGGACTCCGGAGCCAAAAGAAAAGGAACGCTTCGCGGCTGAAGCAGAGGCAGAGGGAGGGGAAAGGCCCGAGGGCATTGAAAAGGGGGAAGGAGGGCTGTGGTATTACAATGGGAAGATCTATGTGCCAAAAAGCCTGCGGAGTGAGGTCCTAACACAATGCCACTCCAGCCGCCTAGCCGGGCATTTTGGCTACGTAAAAATGCTCAACCTGGTCACCCAGCAATTCTGGTGGCCGCACCTGAAAAGGGATGTGTCGGAATTTGTAAGCTCCTGCCCG
The DNA here is from genome assembly GCF_032191835.1 of Heteronotia binoei. NCBI lineage: Eukaryota > Metazoa > Chordata > Lepidosauria > Squamata > Gekkonidae > Heteronotia > Heteronotia binoei. The sequence continues at coordinate 33,358,594 of NC_083237.1, forward strand.
ACATGCATCATGACGAAACGGAGGGGGGGAAAACCACCGGGCCACCTAATCCCACTACCAACTGCGTCCCGACCATGGGCGGTGGTGTCGATGGACTTCATAGTAGAACTGCCCCCCTCCCAAGGGAAAACAGTAATCCTAGTGGTAGTGGACACCTTTTCAAAACAAGCCCACTTTATCCCATGCAAGCAACTGCCCACAGCCAAGAAGTTAGCCTATTTGTTTTTCAATCACGTGGTCCGGCTCCACTCCTTCCCTGATAAGATGTTAAGTGACTGCGGGCCACAGTTCGTTGCCAACTTCTGGTGGGAGTTTTGCAAAATCGCAGGGATAGAGCAGGGGCTTAGCTCCGCCTACCACCCGCAAACGGACGGCCAGATGGAGAGGGTCAACGGGCTTCTAGAACAGTACCTCAGGTGCTACGTCAACTACCAACAGTCCAACTGGGTGGAACTCCTGGCATTTGCAGAATACGGGTACAATAACAGTTTGCACAGCTCCACAAAGACCTCACCCTTCCAAATAGTCAACGGGTATGAGGGCAAGCCTTTCCCTCACCTCCCCCTTCCAGCTGGGGCCCCTGGGCAAACCTCTTGCCAGCAGTGGTGGGAGGGAGTCCGCCAAGGGTGGGAGGTAATACAAGAAAATCTGGAAAAGGCCAAAGAGGAGTACAAACGGCATTTTGACCGAAAGCACTCCCCCCAGTGGGAATTTAAGGAAGGGGAAAAGGTGTTCCTGTCAACTAAGAACCTCCTGCTACCCCAGACCTGCCGGAAACTAGCCTACAAATATCTGGGCCCCTTTACAATAAAGCGGGTGATCAACGAGGTGACCGTGGAACTAGAGCTGACCAAGCTACTGAGTAAGATCCACCCTGTCTTTCATTGCAGCCTTCTTCGCAAGGATCCTGGAGTTACGTCCTGGCATCCTCGCCCTCCAGAGCCACCTCCTACTCGAGTGAAGGGCCAGAGCCACCATGAGGTGCAGGAGATCCTAGACTCCAGGGTCAGGCGGGGGGTATTGTACTACCTGATTCGGTGGAAGTACTTTCCCCCGAGCTGTGACGAGTGGGTCAAGGCCAGTGATGTATCAGCCCCGCAGCTGCTTAAGAAATTCCACCTACTGTACCCACACAAGCCCAGGGCGAAGAGCTTAGGGGGGGCAGTATGTCAGAACTTGTAACTTTCCTATATGCTGTTAGCCTAACTGACTCCATATTGTAACCAGATACTAACTCAATGTGCTCTCAGCCAGGCCACTAACCAAACCGCTATGCATTTCAAACAAACTGTGATCACTGAAGGGTGGCAGATAGCCTCTGGCCAACATCTGCAGGTGCCCTTTGAAGCCAGCCGGCCAGGACATCTCAGCAAGACTCCATCCTCCCTTGCTGATAACAGACCCTGGGAAACAGACAGTTGTCTCTGGCCGTGTGAAAGATCGTTTTATTGTTGCTGTCACAAGCACATACAAATGTAACCAATGCTAACTCCGTTATCAGTGTTATTCTGTGCCTCCAGTACTGTAGTTCTCAATAAACGCCTATACTTTTGTAACCAAGTCCTGGGCCTCGCTTGAAGTTCTTCCAGTTCTGACACAAGGAAAGCATGAGGTCTTATTGGGTTTTTACATTTGAAGCTGCCAATTGTAAGGCTTGATCTGGCCTCATATATCCTGACCATACCTGCATCATGCATGTTTTTCTGCTGCCTGCTGACCCACTCACCCTCTCTTTAGCATCATGGGATTAGCCCGTTACCTTCAGGGCGTAGTAGGAATTTTTGGGGGGTCTCCTCTTTTTGGCTATTAAGAGGGCCTTTCTTTAGCTGCTTCATGATGCTAGGGTAGGCGGTTGGGAGTCTTCAAGCCATAATTAACATGGCATGGATAGGGAGGGTGATCATGATAGGTAGGGATGGTCGACAAGCAACCTGAGGCATCAGCAGTGATGAAAGACAGGTCCAGAACAATGCATTGCTGGCCATGTGGTGGGGTGTGACAGGGGAGAAGTTTCCTTGATGCTGAGCAACAGGGGTTTTTTTTTTAGCAGGAATGCACAGCAATGCAGTTCCGGCAGGCTTGACACCATGGGGTGTGGCCTAATATGCAAATAAGTTCTTGTTGTGCTTTCACCACAAAAGCCTTGTGTTAAATAATGGTGATGTCAGGCCTAATATGCAAATTAGTTCCTGTTGGGCTTTTTCTACCAAAAAAGCCCTGCTGAGCAACATTTTTGTGAACCTGGCAGTGGCTGTGCAGTACATCACGGGGTGGTGCTGAGCACCATTCGGGACATTGTGTGCAGGGAATGTTGGGTGGATTTGCCCAACAAAGGCTGCCATTGCCAAGCTGCCTGGTACAGCCCACCCATTGAAAATACATTAGCATATTTAATTACATGATGTAGAGCTGCACAAATAATGAATTAATCAGATGAAGAGATTCAGGTGGGGTGGCCATGTTGGTCTGAAACAGCAGAACAAAGTTTGAGTATAGTGGCACCTTTAAGACCAACAAAGTTTTATTCACACAAAAGCTCATATCTTGAATAAATCTTTGTTGGACTTCAAGGTGCCACTGGACTCAAACTTTGTTCTAATGAATCAATTAACCAAGTTAAACCCAATGCCTCTTGTGTTTTGTTGTACAACCTTTATTAATCGGGGGGGGGGCACTTGGGCAAAAGCCATATCCAGTTCATTCTTTGATGGATAATGTATAATGTAAGAAGGCAGAGAAAACAGGAGGAGGAGAGATGATAAGAGGTATCAAAAGCATCCATAAAGTTGCCAGGAAATGCCTGAACTAGCAGAAGGGATGGGAGGCATTGAGGGAGACATTTATCAAATGCAGCCTCATGTATCTACTGGAAGTTCTAACATTCTTACCAGAAGTGCCAAAGACTAGAGTTTCTGGGTATTCCTAGAGCTACTCTTTGTCACTTACGGTAAAAACACAACATTACATTAGAAACAATTCTCCCACTGTTGCTCCAACTGGTGGCTGGTGTTTTGAGGCTTTCTTTACATGGAGCATGTAACTATGCAAAACATAGGATCCTGGAGTGACCACTAAGGTTGTTTTCCACCGACTACAAGGGGCATGTTTATGTGTGTTCCCACTGTATATATTACTTGCCTGTCTGTATGTTCCCCAGCCTTATGCTGATGCCCTTTATTTTATTTTTTTTGAGCTAACTTTTAGGACAATCTTCATATTGGTCATTCGACTGATATTTTTCTCCCCAATTTATATCATTTGCAATTTTAAAGGAATCTGATATCAAGTTTCATTGCTCTATTTTTTTTTCTTTACAACCAGGGAGAAATGTTGAGACAACAACTTGTAAGTAGATTGTTTCCTTCCAGGAAGCATCCTGGACCTCAGGAATGATCATTTCATCCAGAAAGAAGGCAGAGATACCAATGGAGAGGAGGTAACAAAAAGATTAACTAAGCAATGATTTTTTTCCCCTGAGATTTTCCCCAAGATTCCCTTACAGGCCAAGTTTTTCAAGAGTTTCATCTGCCAGGAACCTGCAACCAACTACTGTTGAACACAGAATGGTGAAAACAGGAATTTGCAGCTGGTGAGAAAATTTTGTCATCAGGATGGTGCTGACACTGGTGTTGCTTGTACTGGTGCATCACATTGTTGGTAAGGAGCATTCCATTAATTACACTGCAGATGATGACCCTCTGCCTATTCCTCATGAATTTTACCAGCCAGGTGACCTTCTCATTGGTGGAATTGTCTCTCAGGTCTTCAACTTCCACAACACTCCCAATTTCACACTGCAGCCAGCACAGATGCTGTTTAATGAACCAATGTAAGGAACTGTTTCATGCTCCTTTTATTGTCCCTTTATTTATCAAATGCCATCTATGTCCATAACACTTCACAAGGTAAAACAGAACCTGGTCCCAGAGAAGTTTTCCATCTAAATTTTGTAATAAAGACAACAACCAAAATCAAAGAAACATGACAAGGTATAGATAAATAAATATATTTTAAGGAGGAATTTGAAGGAAGTTTGAGAGGTGGCTCCATGTAGGTTTTCTGGGATGAAGTTCCAAGCATAGGAGACAACAGGGGTGAAAGAGTAGAGGAAGAGAAGCCAAGAGAGGAAAGTTCAGTCTCAGACAATCTATTCAAACAACAGTAAAGATATTTTAAGACTACTTAAGTGATATTCATGTTACTCCATAGTATGACAGCTAGCATTCTGGAGACAGTTGAGACTGGTAATCATTCCCCCCCCCCCCCTGTGTTCTACATTATATTGACATCCAAGATCCACTGAGATGATCTTTATGAACTTCATTGTCCTGAATGAAAAATGTGTTTCTCTGTTCCCCTAGAAAGAGTTGACTACTGTTATCTCATATTTTACATATTCCATCTGCACGTCCAGTCTCCCATTTTTTTAAAAAATGCTGGATATTATAGGTTTAATCCAGTTTATTAACTCTATCTAATACAAATCCCATCCTTACTACAACCTCAGTTCCACGTAGCTCTTGTCCATGCAGGTCTCAGCATCCCAAGGTAATCTTTCTGGGTAATTACCAGAAGAAAATCTGGTAGGATCCAAACCTACGAGTTTTGAAATACCATAATCCTATATTCTAATACTGAAGTTGCCCAAACCTTTGGATACTTAAATCAGGTGACTGAAGCTGTGAATGTGATATACAGATCTTTCTTCAAATCTGAGAAGAGCCCCTGATTTGCAGAAAAATACAATGGGGACCCCTGCCAGTCCGGCTTTCGCCCGGGCCATGGGACGGAGACAGTGCTGGTCGCCTTGATAGATGACCTCCAGCGGCATCTGGATCAAGGTGGCGTGGCAGTGCTGATGCTGTTAGATCTGTCAGCTGCATTCGATATGGTCGACCATCAGTTACTGACCCGCCGCCTTGCCAACATAGGGGTTAGGGGGTCGGCCCTACAATGGCTTTTCTCCTTTCTCAAGGGATGGGGACAAAGGGTGGCAGTTGGGAGTGAGCTGTCCCAGCGGCGCACATTAGATTGTGGGGTGCCGCAGGGAGCAGTTCTCTCCCCGATGTTATTTAACATCTACATACACCCCCTTGCCCAGATTGCCCGGAGGTATGGGCTTGGGTGCCATCAATACGCAGATGACACCCAGCTCTATCTACTAATGGATGGCCGGCTTGACGGAGTCCCAGGGAACCTGGACCTGGGACTGCAGGCTGTGGCAGGTTGGCGTAGGCTGAGTGGGTTGAAGTTGAACCCAACGAAGACAGAGATCCTTTGCGTAGGCCGCGGCACTCTGGGAGGAAATATTCTCCTCCCAGTTTTTGACGCCATACCAGCGGCCCTGAGGGTTAAAATAGGATAGGCAATAACACTTGCCCTCTGGCCATTTTGCAAAACTCCCGCCAGAAGTTGGCAATGAACTGAGGCCCGCGGTCGCTAATGACCTTGTCAGGGAATGAGTGGAGCCTAATGTCATGGGTGCTGGGGACCCTGCAGAAGAAACCGAGCCTGCAGAGCCTGCAGAAGGAACGGTGCCCCTGCCACCTGCACCAGTGCCCCTGCCTCCTGCTGAAGAAGATCCAAGCCCCCCTGCCTCGCCCTCTCTGGTGGGTCGTGTGCGTGACCGCCTTCGTCAGGACCTCAGGGATCGGAGGAGGGCGGCACGCTCACAAGCAAGACGCTCCCTGAGCCCTGAGTGGTGAAAGGATTCTGGCCCTTCTAAGTGTGAGGATGCTTAAGTTTTGGCAGGATCCTGGCTGCTGCTCTGAGACAGCAATTAGCCCAAATGAGCAACAGGCAGCAGAGGGCTATATAGCTGTGGGCTTTGGGAGGAGGCTTTGTGGAAGCAACTAGTCACATACCTGACATCCTAGCATCCACTCCGGCTCTTGACTTTGGCTTTTGGATTCCTGACTTTGGCTTGGACCTCTGGACCCCCTGACTTCGGCTTCTGAACCTCTGACCGGTGATACCTGGATTGCGATTCTGTTTTGGTGCCTTGGACCCACCTTGCTCACGAGTTGCCGACCTTGGACTGCCCCTGGACTTTGCCTGACTCAGCCCCAGCTCGTGACAGATTGCTTCCACCACAACCAACACCCATTCCACAGGATGGATGCTGAAGCAAGTGGAACCACAGGACTACTGGCTGCGCTCCAAGCCCAGGTACAGCAGCTAACACAGGCAGTAGTGCACTTGCAGCAACAACCTGTGGCCAGTGCTCCAGCCAAGTGCCCAGTTCCCCCACCTGACAGATTTGGGGGTGCCGTGGAAGAATTTCCTGCTTTCCTGGCACAGTGTCGGCTGTACTTCGAACTAAGAGCTCGGGACTTCCCCAACGACAAAACAAAGGTGTGTTTTATCATTAGTCTGTTAAAGGGGCAGGCGGCCAAATGGGCCACACCCTTGCTGGTTGCGTCCTCTCCCCTACTGACTGATTACCAGGGGTTTGAGGCCCACCTGTCTGCTGCCTTCTCCAACCCAGTCCAAGCAGCCACAGCCAACTGGAAAATCAGGGCCCTGAAACAAGGCCAGTCCTCAGTGGCTCAGTATGCCACCGAATTCAAGCTCCTGGCCCAAGACTTGGCGTGGAATGAGGCTGCTCAGATGGACCAGTTTACCGAGGGGCTGGCAGAGGAAGTCCTGGATGAACTGGCCAGGGTGGAGTCGCCACCCACGCTCCAAGGACTTATCACCCTCTGCCTCCGCATCGATGGCCGCCTGGAAAGTCGCCGCCAAGCCAAGACCCGAGGGCGCCAGCTCCCTGCGCCATGCCACTTGGCTCCTCTCCCATCCCCAGCTAGTACCAGAGACGAGGGTGAGCCTATGCAGCTTGGAGCTGCTCGACCCCGCCTGACTCCAGAAGAGAAGGCCAGACGCCGCACGCAGAACCTGTGCCTCTACTGCGGCACGGCAGGCCACTATGCCTCTGGCTGCCCTGCTAAACATCGGATACCTGGACCTACATTGCCACCGCCGCCAAAAGGCCAGCCCCAGGCGTAAGTGGACCCTCCAGCCTGGGGCGACTAGCTGGGTCCTCCGAACAGCAGACTGATACCCCGGGCCCGTTCCTGCTACCAGTCAAACTCCGTCTGCCTGATGAACGCTGGCTGTTTGTATATGCCATGCTGGACTCGGGAGCGGCCCACTGTTTCGTAGATGCCGCCTTTGTAAAGCAGCACCAGATTCCAGTGCAGCCAAAAGAGACTCCAACACTGGTGGAGGCTATCGACGGGCGCCTCCTCCGTTCTGGCCCCGTCACCCAGGAGACCTGTCCCATCACCTTCCACGTCCAGCAGCACCAAGAACAGCTGCAGTTTGATGTCGCCCGCATGCCTCACTTCCCGTTGATTCTAGGCCTTTCCTGGCTGAAGCTGCACAACCCCATCGTGGACTGGGCCCAGCAGGAACTACGCTTCCGAGACCCATGCCCCCATCTGACTCCTCCCACCACTCTAGCAGCCGGCATCCCGAGTGGTGGTCCTCAGCTCCCTCAGAAGTATGCGGATTTCGCCGATGTCTTCGAGGAGACAGGAGCGGATCAGCTTCCCCCTCACCGACCCTATGACTGTGCCATTGATTTGGTACCTGGGGCACCACTCCCGGTGGGGCGTCTGTACCCAATGTCGGAGCCTGAGTTGGCAGCTTTGCGAGACTACCTGGACAAGAACCTGAAACGCGGATTCATCCGACCCTCAACTTCTCCCCTGTCTGCCCCAGTCCTCTTCGTGAAGAAGAAAAGTGGGGAGCTCCGGCTGTGCAATGACTACCGGGCCCTGAACAAGATCACCATCCGCGACCGGTACCCTCTACCACTGATCCCTGAACTCTTGGATCGTTTAAAGGGGGCCCAAATCTACACCAAGCTGGACCTCCGCGGAGCGTACAATTTGGTGCGCATACGGCACGGAGACGAATGGAAGACCGCGTTTGGGACCCGATACGGGCAGTACGAGCACCTGGTGATGCCCTTCGGATTGACCAACGCCCCCGCTGTCTTCCAGAGGTTCATGAATGATGTATTCCGGGACCTGCTCGACCGCTTCACGATCATATACCTGGATGACATCCTAATCTACTCCAGCAATCCTGCCCAGCACGCCGAGCACGTCCGCCAGGTCCTGCAGCGCCTACGAGCCCATGGCCTCTACGCCAAGCTGGAGAAGTGTGACTTCGACCTGCGCTCTGTCGAGTTCCTCGGTCACATTGTGTCCCCACAAGGGATCTTCATGGACCCGAAAAAAGTAGAAGCGGTCCTGACCTGGCAGGCTCCTCAGAATCGCAAAGACCTGCAGCGATTCCTTGGTTTTGCCAACTATTATCGGCAATTCATCCCGGCCTATGCCTCCCTGACAACACCCCTGACTCAACTACTCCGCCCCAAAGAACCCTTCTGCTGGTCCCCAGAGGCCGATAATGCCTTCTCCACCCTGAAGACTCGCTTTGCCACCGGGCCACTCCTGAGATACCCTGACCCCCAGCTTCCCTTTACGGTGGAAGCTGATGCCTCCAACGTGGCCCTGGGAGCAGTGCTGTCCCAGCGCGAGGAGCCGTCTCAGCCACTCCAGCCCTGCGCCTATTACTCGCGCCAGCTCACGGCTGCGGAAAGGAACTATACCATCTGGGAGAGGGAGTTGCTCGCGATCAAGGCGGCCTTTGAGGTTTGGAGGCACTACCTCGAAGGGGCTCGCCACCCTGTTCAAGTGCTCACTGACCACCGGAACCTAGAGCACCTCCAGACCACCCGCCGTCTCAACCAGCGCCAGATCCGGTGGTCCCTATTCTTCTCTCGCTTTGACTTCCGGATCTCCTACATCCCCCATACCCAGAACCGGAAAGCAGATGCGCTGTCCCGGAAACCAGAATACGCCCCTGCTTCAACTGAGGCCGCGCCCGCTGCTCCCATCCTGCCGCCCTCAGTATTTGCAGCCACCTCCACTTCACCCACACTCGTGGAGGACATTCGTGCTAGCCAGGCCAACGATCCCTGGGTCCAGCAACACCTCCAGGCACTCCAAGACGACTCGGCAGGCGAGTTCACGACTCGAGGCGGTCTCTTGCTACACCGCGAACGCCTCTATGTGCCTCCCGGGCCCTTGCGGGCAGAAGTGCTTCGCCTGACCCATGACTCGTTACCCGCCGGGCACTTTGGACAGCATAAGACCACCCACTTGCTGACGCGAGAGTTCTGGTGGCCACGAGTTCGCTCCGATGTTGCCCGCTATGTCAGCTCCTGTGACGTCTGTCGGCGGGCCAAAGACGTCCCGGCCAAACCCTCGGGGTTGTTACAGCACTTGCCCGCACCCTCAGGACCCTGGGACACCATCTCGATGGACTTCATTACAGAACTCCCACGATCCAAAGGTCAGACTTGCATCTTGGTGGTCGTCGACCTATTTACCAAGATGGCCCACTTCATTCCGTGTCCGAAACTTCCCACAGCTCAGGAGACAGCCCAGCTCTACCTGCAACACATCTTTCGTCTGCACGGACTCCCAGCCCACCTGATCTCAGACCGGGGCCCCCAGTTCTCCTCTCGGTTCTGGCAAGCCCTCCATTCCAGCCTGGGTACTCGAGTACACCTGTCCTCAGCCTACCACCCACAGACTGATGGTCAGACAGAGCGCACCAATGCCACGCTAGAGCAATATCTCCGCTGCTACACCTGCTACCAGCAGGACGACTGGACCAGTCTGTTGCCTCTAGCGGAGTTTGCATACAACAACGCGGTCCACTCGTCCACCCAAATGACCCCTTTTGCTGCAACCTACGGGTACCACCCGCGGTTCTTCCCAGCGATCCTGCCACCCACGAATGTCCCCGCCGTCGCGGCCTACCTGCAAGAACTCCGTGCCAGCCAAGACTTGCTCCGAGAGCAGCTACAGCAGGCCAAGGAGGCATATAAACGGGCTGTGGACCGAAAGAGGCAAGAAGGCCCTCCAGTGCAGCCGGGGGATCAGGTGTGGCTCTCAACTCGCTACCTGCGCCGGCCTGGTCGGTCTCACAAGCTGGATGCACGGTTCATTGGACCCTACCCCGTCGTAGAACAAATAAACCCCGTCGCCTTCCGGCTCCAGTTGCCACCCCACCTCCGCATTCACCCTGTGTTCCATCGCTCCCTCCTTGTTCCAGCTGCACCCCCTGACCCAGCTCGGCCTCCTTCCCCACCGCCGCCACCACCGGTGTTGGTGGATGACGAGGAAGAATATGAGGTGCGCCAGATTCTGGACTCCCGGTACCATCGTGGAGGCCTCCAGTACCTTGTGGACTGGGAGGGATACGGCCCAGAAGACCGGTCCTGGGAACCTGTGGACAATCTTCATGCCCCGGACTTGGTGCAACAATTCCACAGCGACCACCCCGACCTCCCAGGCCCCTCGACGGAGGGGGGCCCTGGGGGGGGGATAGTGTCATGGGTGCTGGGGACCCTGCAGAAGAAACCGAGCCTGCAGAGCCTGCAGAAGGAACGGTGCCCCTGCCACCTGCACCAGTGCCCCTGCCTCCTGCTGAAGAAGATCCAAGCCCCCCTGCCTCGCCCTCTCTGGTGGGTCGTGTGCGTGACCGCCTTCGTCAGGACCTCAGGGATCGGAGGAGGGCGGCACGCTCACAAGCAAGACGCTCCCTGAGCCCTGAGTGGTGAAAGGATTCTGGCCCTTCTAAGTGTGAGGATGCTTAAGTTTTGGCAGGATCCTGGCTGCTGCTCTGAGACAGCAATTAGCCCAAATGAGCAACAGGCAGCAGAGGGCTATATAGCTGTGGGCTTTGGGAGGAGGCTTTGTGGAAGCAACTAGTCACATACCTGACATCCTAGCATCCACTCCGGCTCTTGACTTTGGCTTTTGGATTCCTGACTTTGGCTTGGACCTCTGGACCCCCTGACTTCGGCTTCTGAACCTCTGACCGGTGATACCTGGATTGCGATTCTGTTTTGGCGCCTTGGACCCACCTTGCTCACGAGTTGCCGACCTTGGACTGCCCCTGGACTTTGCCTGACTCAGCCCCAGCTCGTGACACCTAACCACGTGGTGGAAAAACAAGTAGGCGAGTTTCTTAGCTGTCGGTAGTTGTTTACAGGGAATGAAATGCGCCTGCTTGGAGAAGGTGTCCACTACTACTAGCACTACCGTTTTTCCCTGGGAGGCTGGGAGTTCCACTATAATATCCATCGATACTATGGACCAGGGCCGGTTTGCGGTGGGGATTGGATGTAGCAGCCCCGGGGGTTTCCCCCCCCCCTCCGCTTAGCCATTACACAGATGGGGCATGAACTCACAAACTCAGAAATGTCTTTCTTCATTTGGGGCCACCAGAATTGGAGGTTCACTAAATGCAGGGTTTTTACGTAGCCAAAGTGACCGGCCAATTTGCTGCAGTGGCAATGCTGTAGGACCTCTGCTCAGAGGGACTTTGGCACATAGAATTTCCCTTCATGGTACCAAAATCCCCCCTCTCCCTTTAAAATCCCTTCCAGCCTCCCCTCTCCTTCCTTTTCCATTTCTTCAATGAGTCTGTTTCCCCCCCCCATGGTTCTGGTCGCCCCGTTTTCTTCCCGGAGTGGGTAGTCACCCCCCCCCCGGCCACTGTGGAAGGGGGGATGATTGAGTCTATGACTTCTTCCCTCTGGCTCTCGTGCTGGGGCAAGCAGGAGAGAGCGTCGGCTAGAAAGTTCTTGGAGCCCAGAATGTGTTTGAGCACAAAGTCAAATTTGGCAAAGAACCACGCCCACCGGATTTGTTTGGTGGTCAGTTTCCTCCGGCCTGTTAGAGCTTCTAAATTTTTGTGGTCGGTCCAAATTTTGAACGACACCCGGGCCCCCTCCAACCAGGACCTCCAAGTCTTTAGAGCATATGTTACGGCAAACGCCTCCTTGTCCCAGACCGACCAGTTGTGCTGCTCATTAGAGAACTTGCGCGAAATGTAGGCACAGGGCTGGAGCCTCCCCTCCTCATCTTTCTGCATTAATATGGCTCCTACGGCCACATCGGAGGCGTCGCATTGGACCACGAAGGGCTTTAGCTCGTTTGGATGGGCTAACACGGGTTCACTAGTGAACAGTCTCTTAAGTTCATCAAAGGCTGCTTGGCAGCTAGGAGTCCACGGCAGCCTCGCCCCCAGTTTTTTGGCTTCCGGCCCCTTCCCCTTCGTTTTCAGGAGATTGGTCAAGGGCAGCACTACTTGGGCGAACCCCTGTATGAACCCCTTATAAAAATTTGTGAACCCGAGGAAAGATTGGAGCTGTCTGCATGTCCTCAGGGGTTCCCAATCTAAAACCGCTTGAATCTTGGCTGGGTCCATCGCTAGTCCCTTCCCAGACACCTGAAACCCCAGGTAGTCAAGTTTTGTTTGGTGGAACTCACATTTCGATAATTTTGCATACAGTTTGTGCTGATACAGAGTCGTTAGCACCTTTCGCACCAGGGGCACATGAGACCTTAGATCTTTCGAGTAGATAATGATGTCATCCAGGTACACCACCACCCCCTTATACAGGTATTCCCGCAACACTTCATTTATAAAGTTCATGAACACCCCGGGAGCCCCCTGCAAGCCAAACAGCATCACTAGGTATTCGAACTGTCCCATGGGTGTGTTGAACGCCGTTTTCCACTCATTCCCCTCCTTAATTCTGACCCGGAAGTAAGCGTCCCTCAGGTCTAGTTTGGTGAATATCGAACCTTCCAATACTGTACTTAATAAGTCTTTGATCAGGGGGATGGGGTAGGTGTCGGACATAGAAATCGCGTTTATTCCGTGAAAGTCTGTGCAAAGCCTCAGACTTCCATCTTTCTTCTTCCGGAAGAGGATCGAGGCAGCATGGGGTGCAGTCGCTGGCCTAATGAACCCCCGCTTCAAATTCTTATTGATGAATTTCCCCAATTCATCATTCTCAGCTCACTCCATTGAGTACAGATTAGCTTTGGGCAGTTCCTGCCCCGGTATCAGTTCAATTGCACAGTCTATGTCTCAGTGTGGTGGGAGCTCGTTAGCCTCCTCCTCGCTAAACACCCTGCGGAGGTCCCGGTACTCCTTCGGGATGGAGCAGACCTCTTCCACTGACACACACATTTTTTCGTTCACCGGGGGAGGCATTGGACCCCACTTCCCCTGCCAGTGGTGGTAGGCGCACCGCCGGTCTGTAAAGTCTGTTGTCTGTGCTTCCCATTGTATGTCCGGCTGGTGGTGAGCCAGCCATCCCACCCCCACCACCACATCAAAAGACGAGGAAGGGGCAATGACGAAGGCCTCCACCTCCCAGTGTTCCTGGATCCCCACTGGCAGTCCCTGGGTTTTCTCTGTGCAGGGCTCCCCCCTCATGGCTGTCCCGTCCATCTGCTCGAATTGGATTGGGTGGGGAAGTGGGACCTTGGTTAACCCCAGGAGGTCCACTAGCCTGGGGGTGATGATTTCACGGGTGCAACCTGAGTCTACTAAGGCCCGGGCATGCATGAACAGCTTCAATTTCGGGTTTAGCAAAGTCACTGGTACAAAGAGTAGGGCCTTGGTTATTCTCACCCATAGTGGTGCCGTCAAATCCACGACCTGCCATCTGGCACCTCTCAGTGCAGGTCGCTCCCGTTTTTCGCCGGCTCCCACGATTCTTCTCCCGAGTCCTTGGTTATTATAGATTCCTTGTCAAGCACCATGGAGGTGGCGACGCTGCCCCAACTGGGCTCTTTGGTCTTGCCCCCTGATTTCTTTTGCCTGGCCGCTGTTGGTTTTGGAGTTGTGGGGGGTGTGCGTGGCTTCTCTGGGCAGTTGGCTGCGAGGTGCCCGGGATCGCCACAGCGGAACCATCGGCGCCCCGGAGTCGGTTTGGGGGTGCCACCTTGGGATACAGCCTTCTTCGGCTCCTGTTTGGTCCTGGCTTTGGGCTCGCGTCCCCCTCTCACCCCTTGCTGCTGCTGCCATTGCAGGGCCATGTGCTTGAGGTTGGTCTCCACTTCTCCGGCCAGTTGTATCCAGCCCACTAGGGTGGTAGGGCGGGCTTGCTGGAAACACCAGTCGAGGATGCTGGCATTAAGGCCGCGGTGGAAGGCCTCATACTTCATTCTCTTGTTCCAGCTGTGGATCTTGGAGCAATGTGCCCGGAAGTCAGCCGAATACTCCCTCACAGTTCTCGACCCCTGTTGCAGCTCCCGCAGGGCAGTGAGGGCCTGCACCTCCTGCAGTGGGTCACCGAACTGCTGGAGCATAACTTGCAGAAATCCCACCACGGTGGTCAGTTCGGGGCCTCAGGCTTCGTACAGGCTGACAAACCACCACCTCACAGCCCCCTTTAGCTTCGACCCCAAGTAATCTACTCGACTGAGCTCAGTGGGGAAGGTGTTCCCCCAGTGGGTCATAAAGCTGTTGCACTGGATAGTGAAGTACTCCACCTTCTCTGGGTCACCATCGAAGGTGATCTGTAGCTCTCGGCCCCGGCCTCCTGCCCACGGTACTAGGGGTGGCTGGCCAGTGGGCCCCATTGGCCAACCAGGCGGTAAGATAATCCCGGGGGGTGCTGCAGGACTGGGGACCAGTGGTGGACCCGCTGGAGCTGGTGGCACGGCTGGCCCACCCGGAGGGCCCCTCGGTTGGTCTGGCTGCGGGGCTGGCAGAGGCTCTGCCAGCTCCTCTGGCTGGTTGACTGGCGGGTTGGCTGGCAGCTCCCCCGGCTCCGGGCGCTGCGCTGGCTCCCCTGGCGGGGCTCTCATCTGCTCTCGCATCTGGACCAGCTGCCTCTGCACTTCATGTGAGATGTGCATGTTGCTCAACTGGAGCTCATTTCGGATCTCCCTCATCCAGATCCATATCTCGTTCCTCAGCAGCTGGACATCGTCCGCCCCTCTCGGGCCTCGGCTGTCGTCCTCCCCCAGACCTTACTTTCTGGTGATTCCTAAAATGGTGGTGGCAGCAGCACTTTCGCCAGCCATGTCATTTATTAAAAAAGAAAGCCTGCATTTTTCTAACCTTATAGAGCCTGGCTGACAATAATTTCATTATGTACTCAGTGCTCAGTTCACTTTTTGTTTATGGACAGGAATGGCCTGTTTCAGTTTGCAATGACAACTGCTACCCTGGCTCCAGCAGGAAGAAGATAGGAGAGAAATTTTGCTGCTATACTTGTGATCCATGTCCAGATGAAACGATCTCTGAGCAGATGGGTGAGAACTTTCCTGAGAGTAAGCCCTATTAGTTAAAATGGGAGTTACTTCTGAGCAGGCCTCATTTTTAGCAGGAGCTCACAGGACCAGAGCTCCGGAACCACTAAATTTTATTGTGCTCTTTCTTACTTACCCCCCCCCCCAAAAAAAAAAAACTTGCTTATGGGCTCCATTGTTCATACCCCCTGTGAGAATTTTGCTGAACTCTAAGATCTGACAAACTTTCTAATATTTCCCCCCACAAAAAATGGAAAAATAACCAAAACATATAAAGCAAACAGATGGAAATCTTCATCAGGACACTGTGGTCACATAAGAAAGTAGTTTAAAAAGGTATGATGGGAGTTAGGTTTTATTATAAGAATTATAATTCAAGGGTTTTTTTTAAGGTAAATGCTAAGCTGATATAATTTAGTAAACTTTCAGGTGATGTCAGGGGTGTGTGGCATATGCAAATTAGTTGTGTACTTGAGCTCTGACATCACTTTTTCTGCAAAATGACCCATGCTTTTGAGTATAACTGCTATGTATACCTTACCATTCTTCTGAAAGGCTTACATCATTCCCCTCTCCTCTATTTTACCCTCACAAACATCTTGTGAAGTAAATTAGGCTGAGAGTAACCAGCTCAGTGTCACCCAATAAGCTTCCATGGCAAAGTGGGAATTCAAACTCAGGTCTTCCAGACCCTGTTTCAACACTCCAACTGCTAGACCTTGTTGCGACAGCCAAAATTAATCATAACCCATAGCATAAGATGTTCAACAAATCAAATACTATGATGGCTTACACCATCTGTAATTTGGCACACATCTTTTGGCCATTTTCCCCCTCTCTTTTGAATTCTCAGTGCAATCTTGAGGTCCCATGAGGAAGCCCCATTGAATGGACTTGACTGGGATTCTATGTAGACTTCCTCAGGCTTCCTCTGTAAGATTTCAAAGCTATGTCAAGGAAAAAACATGTCATTATTTCAGGGTTGATTCGTGATGTGACATTCTTGTAGCACAATCCTGAACAAAATTACACCCTCCTAAGACCATTAATTTTCGTGGACAGAACGTTATAACTCTGTTAAGTCATTGATCCATTGGTTGAATTTATGAATATTTAGGGTTAGGGTTACTTGAATTTTCCAAATACTTCAAGTATTTCTTGAAACCAACAGGGTAAAAACCTACAGGGTTCTTTACTTTTTGTGCATCTGCATTCATTTGCTGATTAAATAATTTAACCTTTCGCTTTATAAACATACAAAGCTGCCTTATACTGAATCAGACCCTCAGTCCATCAAAGTCAGGATTGTCTATTCAGTCTGGCAGCAGCTCTCCAAGGTCTCAAGCTGAGGTTTTTCATGCCTATTTGCCTGGACCCTTTTAGTTGGAGATGCTGGGAATTGAACCTGGGATCTTCTGCTTATCAAGCAGATGCTCTACCACTGAGCCACCATCCCTCCCAAAAAGTCTTGACATGCCTGCCCCTCATTTTCCTGGTAGCCAGCTTCTGTTGACTTTGCAACAGCTACACAGGGCCTCTCCTTCTCTAAGGAGTCCTCATTGTTGCAGAGTCTTGACTGACCATGGTTACTGATATTGTGGCTTAGGAATTCCTAGAGATTTGGACATGATGTCTGCAGATGGTAAAGTCAGGGAACAGGAATGGAAGTCAGAGAAGATGTGATGCCCATTTGCTACAAACCTCCCCAAAACTCATGTTTTCTAAAGAATGACATTTTATGTTCACAATAATAAATTGATAACAGCAATTATGTAACTTTCAACTCATTTGGTGTATACTTGAGACAGAGGCTTGCAATATTTCAACAACTTTCCCTTTTTTTCAGATATGGATGCTTGCATCAACTGTCCACAAGATCAGTATTCCAACAAACAGCAGAATCAATGTGTTCCCAAAGAAATAAGCTTCCTCTCATTCAAAGAACCTTTAGGAATCATCTTGACTTTGTTGGCTATTTCTTTTTCCCTAATCACAGCTATGGTACTCAGAATCTTTTTGAAGCACTGTGACACCCCCATCGTCAAAGCCAACAACCAGAACCTTTCTCCTGATTTCCCTCCTCCTCTGTTTCCTCTGCTCCTTGCTCTTCATTGGACAACCTGGAAAACTGACCTGCCTTCTCCAGCAAACTATGTTTGGCATTGTGTTCTCTGTGGCTCTTTCTAGTGTACTGGCTAAAACCAGTGGTTCTGGCCTTTGTAGCCACAAAACCAGGATCTAGGATGAGGAAGTGGTTGGGGAAAAGACTAGCCAATTCAATCATTCTTTCTTGCTCCTTTTTTCAAGCAGGACTTTGCAGTCTTTGTGCTTACCCTCCATTTCAAGATACAGACATGCACTCACTGCCAGAGAAAATCATACTCAAATGCAATGAGGGCTCAGCTGCCATGTTTTACTCTGTCTTAGGTTATATGGGCTTCCTGGCCACTGTAAGCTTCATTGTGGCTTTCCTAGCCAGGAAGTTACCTGACAGTTTTAATGAAGCCAAATTTATCACTTTCAGCATGCTAGTCTTTTGCAGCGTTTGGATATCCTTTGTTCCAACCCACTTGAGTACGAAAGGGAAATCCATGGTGGCTGTGGAGATCTTCTCTATCTTGGCTTCAAGTGCTGGTTTACTGGGGTACATTTTTACCCCCAAATGCTACATGCTGAGGCCTGAGCTGAACAACAGAGATCATGTTATAAGGGTGACAATGTGAAGAGAATATTAATATTGTTTGGATAATTTATTTTTTGTGTGGGTCTCAAGACCTGACAAAAGATATAAATGTGGTTACAGCATCTTCTTCTTGAATGCAATGCAATTGGCTGTGCAGATCTATCTCCCAAACCAAAGAAACTAAGATGTATTTCTTTAGCTGGGAACAGGGGAGATAAATCTGCACAGCAGATCACTCTACTTCCAATAAGAAGATGCCGCAAAGTCACCTGCATTGTTGGGAGGAGATGGATGGCAGAGTCTCAGGTAATTACTCTCAGCATTTCACATGTAAGGATACAGCAATCTCCAATTTTGACATATTTATTTCCTACACTGTCTTTACCCCAGAATTGAACCCAAACAAATGGTAATCACATAACCTAAGCTTATTATTCCTCTTTGATTCTCAAATCTGTTAAACACCTTTATAATGCTTATGATAATTTGCTGCTCACCCTCTACTATATGTATAGATTGGTAATTCCAGTTTTGTTTCTGCCTCTGCTTTGACTCTAATTGGCCCTTCCTGGCAACAACCCCCCCCCCCCGCTCTTTCAATATGTAATGGTTGAGGAAATTCTGTTTCACTGTATCTGAAGTAAGCTTGCACACAAAAAGCTTATACCTTGAGTAAAACTTTGTTGGTCTTAAAGGTACCACTGGACTCATCCCTCTTCTAGTGTAGAGAATGCTCAGAGATACTTTTAATGATGACTGAATTACATTAACTTCTTTGTGGTGGCTGTCTGATAACACCTGTCAGGCCAGAGAACACCCACTCTCTCCTATTATTTCATGAACAACAGGGCAATCAGTCTGAGCAGGTGAGCAAATGAAGTGTTCTGGGTTACATCTTATGTCAGGCTGCAATAGCCTCTGAATTACATTCATACTTTTTGATAAACTCCGAAAGGGATGCAAAAAGGTTCTTTTTTAAAAAAAAATAATTCTGCTCTGAATACTATTTATGAACAGTACAAAAACATGAAGGTCCCAATTTATGTGTATGTGTTAAATGCCATCCAGCACTTCTGACCTGTAGTGAAGCTATGAATTATTAACCTCCAAAGAATCCTTTGTTCAATTCATGCCAACTGAGGGTCATGGCTTCCTTGACTGAGTCAATCCATCTCATGTTGGGTCTTCCTCTTTTCCTGCTTTTCCTGTCAGTGTTGTGTTTTCCAGTGACTCTTCTCATATTTTGAGCAAAGTACAATTGCCCTAGTTTAGTCATTTTAGCTTCTAGGGAGAGGCTTGATTTGAGCTAAAACCCACTTATTTGTCTTTCTGGCAGTCAATGGAGCCATAAAACTCACCTTCAACACAACATTTCAAATAAAATCAACTTTCTTCTTGTCAGTTTTCTACATTGTCCAACTTTCACAGCCATACATAGTAACAGGGAATACTGTAACATGAATTATCTTGATCTTGCTTGCCAGTGACACATTCTTACATTTAAGAAACTTTCTAGCTCCTTCATGGCTATGCTTCCCAGTCTCCTTTTGGCTGAAGTCTCCCTTCTGGTTAATGAAGCCCCAATTTAATCAACTCTAATTATCCTGACCTGGATAGCCTGGGCTAGCCCAATCTCATTCGATCTTAGTAGCCAAGCAGGGTTGTCCCTAGTTAGTCTTGGGATGAGAGATCACTAGGGTTGCAATACGGAGGGAAGCAATGACAAACCACCTCTGAATGTCTCTTGGATTGAAAACTCCATGGGGGTCACAGTAAGTGAGCTGTGACCTGATGACAACAAAAAAGTGATTTAATCAAGTTTGATTTAATTATTGCCTAATGTTGACCCAAGTTCATATAAAAATGGTGTGTTTTTTGCATGAAATACACTTGAAATTCAACATGTATTTCATACAGAGTGTAGACATTCATCAATCTTGTTTTTCATATGACAGGATGGTTCATATATATTTTTTAATGTTTATAATCCAAGGTCATTTATATTGAATAGGCAACCACCATTCACCTCAAGTGTCGTGCATGACATCATCACAAGTTTATAAAATAAAAAATAAGCAAAACAGGCAACTTTAGTTTACCATGTTTAATTAAATAGTCCTGTTGCGAAATTGCCAACTGGGTCTCTGGCCATTACAATCACCATTTAACCAGTAGGTAGAGTCATAGTCAAAATTATTGGTTTCCAGCTACCTAATAGATTTTCAGAGAACAAAACAAATGACAGCCTATGAAAGAGTCTATAAAATCCCCAAGCTGGCATCTGCTCTTCTGTTATTCCATAATCTCCACTTTATTTTTAAATTGAATTTTTTTTAACTGAAGTATATTCCTCTTCCTTCTATGCCCACACATTTTAACAAAAAAAAAATTAATGCACTCAATAAACCTGAATTGGATCCCTTCTTTTTTCTCTTTCATCTTCAGCTTCCAGGTAGCTAAAACAAAAGGCTATTAGTTAAAGGGCTATTAACTGTAGCAGAACTAGTACTGGATACAATGAGGTACATGGAACTGGTAATTGGCACAAGTTAAGAAAAGTTTTGTCATCAGAATGGTGCCAGTATTCCTGTTGCTTCTCATTCTACTGCCTCATGATGCATGCAAGAAAAATGTCATTAATTGCACTTCAGATGATGACCCTCTGCCTACTCCTCATGAATTTTACCAGCCAGGTGACCTTATTATTGGTGGGATTGTCTCTCAGGTCTTCAACTTCCACAACACTCCCAATTTCACATTGCAGCCAGCACAGACTTTGTTTAATGAACCTATGTAAGGAATTATTTGAAACTCTTTTTGTTTTATCTCAATGTCTCAGGACTTCACCTATCAATTTAAAAGATGCAAGATCTTTAGTGCCTGAGGAGTTTACAATCTAAACTTTGAAATAATACAAAGACCAAATTGTGAGAAATATATTGAGGTAAGGATAACAGAGGTGGAATGTGGATACATTCCATTTCTATATGCTTAGACTTTACTTTAGTGGATCAAGGGAATGCCAGACTTCTGTTTTTATATGTATTTGGAATGTTTACTGGTTTTTAAGGTTTTAAGTGTTTAACTGTTTTAAATGTTTAATGGTTTATATATTTAAATATTGTTTAATTTTTTATGATGATCAATTGCTGGAAGCCGCCCTGAGCCACTTGTGGGAAGGGCGGGATACAAATCATAGATAGATAGATAAATAAATAAATAAATAAATAAATAAATAAAAGGATTAAACCAAATTTTACATGGAAAAGGTATGATTTAAAGAGAAATCTCATGGAAATAACAAAAATAGGACATTGTGGTGGTGGTAAAGAGGGGAGGAATCTGATAACTGCCATCCCAAAAACATAGATTAGTAGTGTGAGAAGAAGGGAACCAAAATGTATGCCAAAGTTTTCATGGAAAGGGTTGTTTTCAGGAGGAAGAAAGCCTGAGGTGGCACGATGTGGGTGTTTTGCAATGAAGGTCCAAGGACAAGAGACAAGAAGTGCGAAACGGCAGAGTAGAGGGTTCAGTCTCAGACAAATCTTTTCATAAATGTCCACGAATGTTGTAATTGTTTATTCTATCCAGCGTTGTCACATCTATAATGTTGCTTTCTATTTAAGGACTTTATCACATATTACACACTAATTTTGACATAAAATTAAATGTAATGTAAAATGATATCAAATCACAGTCAGCTCATGGCAACCCTATGTTTTTCAAGGCAACAGATGTACAGAGATGGTTTGGAATTGCCTGCCTGTGCAGATCAACATTCAACTTCCTTGGTGGTTTCCTGTACATGTACTAAACAGAGATGACTCAGCTTAGCTTCCAACTGATGCAATCAGTATAATCTGTATCCAGGTCAGGCTAATATCTTTTATTAGGTCCAACCAAACCATTTTATTATCTCACACTCATAAAAAGCAGTGGGCTATCAGCATGGGCTTTGAAAGTAACACTGAAAATGCAAGGCAGAATACATCAGGATTTTACATCAAGTTCCAAGCTTCTTCCTTTGTGTAGGTTTTATTTTTTTTATAGCATCTACCCTGACAAAGAATTCTGGAGAACTCAAAAACTTGCACACTATTGTGTGTCATTTGGCTGCTTTCTAATCAAGGGTATTATATGGATGGAGTTCTGAGTTTTAAATCCTACATCACTGTGGGTTGAACATATACCTCTTCAGAAACAGCTTGCCCTGCTTATTCTCATACATACACCTTTAGTATTGTAATGTGAATCTTCCCTCCACTTGTTTGGAGGATTTGCATCCAGATAGAGTGGTGTTCATTGAATCCAGTGATGCTACTGAGTTTATTTTGCATTTGCACCATATTCTCAGGCTTACCTTTCTTATGGAAGATGCACCTCTATCACAATATATGTGAATCTCTCCATTTTGATTTAGAAATAATTGATTCAGTGTTGTCTCAAAGTGATTAACGGAGATGTGATCTATGACTATGCATTTGGAGCAATGGAATACTCAACAAATGGTTCACATAATTTCACTTTGTTTTTCCAATTGTTATAGAAGACATACTGCACATGTGGAGGAAAGATTGGGAAATAATTACTTTCAATTCATGCAAGCAGAAAGCAAGGAGCTTTTTTTGGTGACTCCTTTTGCAGAAGGAATGTTGCCTACTTAGAAATATTCTGTAGGGCTTAATCCATCATTTTCAATAATTTGAACAGAAATTTGGATTACTCCAGTATACTATAATTTTGGCTAAGTGCAAATGACAGGCATAGCACAGTCTGGCCATGCTTCTAATTTCATCCTCTGTGTGTGTGTGTGTGTAGTTTTATTCAGACATCCTACTTTTAACCCACTGCACTGTGTACTCACCCCATGATGGTTTGTTCTGATTATTGCTTTGGGGCAACCATGGAGCAAGCAGTTGGGCAGCTGTATTATTATTATTATTATTATTATTATTATTATTATTATTATTATTATTATTATTATTATTATTATTATTATTATTATTATTATTATTATTATTATTATTATTTGTCTTTTGCACATGTGCATAAGCATATATCTACATATATCCAAAGCACTGGCTCCTTTTTGGCACCGTGATTTCAGTGGTTCTTATACAGCTGAATTTTCCCACCAAAAAACACTCCTTTTCCTGTCTGATCTTACTCCTTTTCCCATTCATTTCATAAAGTTTTCCTTTTTCTCCCCCCCCCCCATAGAGTTTTCTCAGCAGAGCAATATTATGAAGTGGCTGGGAGTAATGTTCTGGGGGCAGAATCCTGGCTGTCGATATGGGAGCCTAAATAGGGACTATATCCAGTGCCATTTCACCTAAGAAACAGCAGAAGGGGTAGTTTTCTCTTGAATTTGTCAGTCTGAAACACATATACATACACATGTGGGCTCCCAATCACAACAAAATACTGCAGTGAAGGAGCATGCAAGCAGTGGTTCAAAGCGCTTGCATGAAGATCCAATGATGCCCACATCACTGCTTTTTTTTAACTGCAAAAATGGAAGGGAAGGTTCAGTCTTCCTAAAGAGCTTTAGAGTGCAATAGAGAGTTCAGACATCCAGAAATGTGGGGTAAAACCAACAACATCCATAAAGACTGGAATTTTCAAGGAGTCAAGAAATTCGCAATCAGAGCAGGGTGAGAGGGGGAGCATGAATGAGGAACAAAGTATTGTTTGGATGTGCAATTTAAATCTGCTGGATAACAGATCAAACAGCTTGTCTGATTGTAGCTTTTATATTTTAATAGGGGGGAAATCTTTTCAAAGGATGTCTATAGGCCACATGATAAGTTGGCTTTAAAAAGGGATGAGACAAAGTCATGGATTGTAAATCCATCAACTGTGATTGCCCACAATGGCTAAATCAGTCTCCATGCTTAAACCACTAGTTCTGGGAGGTAAAAACAGAGGGAGGTTGGGTCTCCATGCCATGGTTCTAAGTTGGTCATCAGGGGCTTTGTGTGGAAGATCTTATGTTGAAATATTGTTCAAGTCAACACCCTTGGACTCTCATTGCAGGTCAGTGCCAAAGAACTACCAGCATAACTTGGCCTTAACATTTGCAGTAAAAGAGATCAATGACAATCCCAATCTCTTAACTAACATCACATTGGGGTTCCACATCCTCAACAGCTACTATGTTCCAAGGATGACCTACAAAGCCACCCTGAGCTTGCTTTCCACACAGTGGAAGTTTGTGCCCAATTTCAAATGTGATACACAAAACAAACTCATAACAATCATTGGAGGACTTACAGCTGATATTTCAGTCAACACAGCCAGCATCATTTCCATCTACAAGATGCCACAGGTAGGCAATTCATCAAGGCATATATACATTCTGCACTGTAAAAAAAATCACATTCATTTACAGTCCTTTAGAAAATTAACAACACATTTTTTTCAGCTTACATATGGAATATTTTCTCCAGAGCCTGGTGACAAAATGCTATTTCCTTATTTGTACCAGATGGTCCCAAATGAAGGCTCTCAATATATAGGAGTTATTCACTTACTTCAGCATTTTAAGTGGAGATGGATTGGGCTTGCAGCTATGGACAATGACGACGGGGATAGTTTTTTAGGAACCATGATACCATTGCTTACTGAGAACGATATCTGTTCTGCCTTCACATTAAGATTGCCAAAAATAACTTATTGGCAGGAAGCAATAGACTTACTTGCAAAGCAAAGAGATGCTTATGCTATTCACAATAGGACAACAGCAAACGTATATTTTGTGTATGCTGTACCCGCATTTGTGTTTGCTTTGAGACTATTGTTGTTTCTAGCACCCTTTGTGTCATTGCCACCTGTGCATAAAGTGTGGATTTTTACATGCCAATGGGATTTTGCATCATTTTCCTTTGAAAAGAATTGGGATATAGAAAGTTTCCATGGGGCCATATCCTTCACAGTGCACTCCAGTCAGCCACCTGGATTCCAAGAATTCCTTCAAGACATCAGTCCTACCTGGGCAAAAGGAGATGGTTTCATGGAGAATTTCTGGGAGCAGGCATTCAGTTGTTCACTGAAAAATTCAGATCTTCTTAGGGACAGCAACAAGACCTGCACTGGTGAAGAGAAGCTGGAGAGCATTCCAATGATTTTGTTTGAAATGAGCATAATGGGCCACAGTTACAATGTCTACAATGCTGTCCATGCTGTGGCACGTGCTTTACATGGCATCCACATCTCCAGAACCAAGCACAGAAGACTTGCAGAAGGAAAGAATGTGGAACCATGGCAGGTAATTACTCTTTAATGGCCCAGCACTAGTATTAATTTACACTGTCAGAGGTTAATGGGAGAATTCAGTGTAAAGTATTCCACTGAAACTGTACTCATAAGTGTTGGGCATGCTGTATCAAAGATAGTAATTCCTTCTCAAGATGTCTATCTGCTCCTACAGCTGTAATGTAAAAGGAAAAAAATGAGGAAGTTCTTGCAAAACATAATCAACACACATTAAAGTATAACAAAAGTAATGTAGGCTTTGTTAAGCAGGGACATTGCAAAAGTTACAGTGCAAACCTGAGCAAAGTTGCACCCTTTGAAGCCCATTGAAGTAAATGGACTTAGAAGGATGTCACTCTGGTAATGTAGTGTTAATCAACATCTCATTGTTGTTTTGCTCCCCCCCTCCCCAATATCAATTAGATCCATCATTTTCTGAGGAGCATTGTATTCAACAACAGTGCTGGAGACACTCTGTCTTTTCATGAAAATGGAGAAATGAAAACTGGATTTGATGTAACAAACTGGGTAACATTCAACAATGGCTCCTTTGCTAGAGTACAAGTGGGGCGATTGGATCCCTGGGCTCCAGCAGGGAAAGAGTTAACCCTTAGAGATGATCAAATTGTGTGGCATAAAACCTTTACACAGGTGAGGCATTGAAGGAGAAGCTGAACTCTATAACAGAGTGGGAAGGTTGCTGGAGCCTATAATATCAAACCTCCTTGTCATTGCACTGATACTAGGGTTCCTTCCTTCCTTCCTTTTTTATAATATAGTACTTGCCATCCAACTATCTATTAGCGTGTTTGGGGATTAAGATGGTCAGCATTAGTCTCCTTTCTGAGACCAATCTGGCAAGAAAATGTTAGGCACCTGTTTCAGCTGCTCTTACTGCTGTCAAGTCGACAGATTCAAGAATGAGTCAAAGTTGATACTAAGTTCCCATTTATTGATAACCGGTACTCTGGTGCAAGCCTCTAGCTTGCTAAGAATGAAACCAATACATTGATACATGGGTTTTAAGGTACACTTCAAAAACATTCCTACGGGGGGGGGGGGGGTTACAGGAGGAAACCTTCACATACGACTACTAGATACTTTCTCAGATGATGGCTAGCAAATGCTCTTGAATTGTTATGCAAGGCCTCCTGCCACCTCAGGCCCCGAGAAGGTGCAGGCTAGTTCCTTTACACCAGTTACAAATCAAAATAAGAAAAAGGGGGGAAGGGGAGCAACTAAGGTAGAACATTAGCAGCAGTGGATCCATTATGATTTTAACAGGGCCTATTGCTTAGGCCATGATCTCCCCGTCTTAAGTCGTTATTAGTCGATCTTGACAACTGCATTCTATTGCAACAGTGCACATCCTGCCAGTCTGGTATTCCCAATGCATATTTTCACTGTACTCATCTCCCTTTACTGTTTATGGGCAGGGATGGCCTGTTTCAGTGTGCAATGAAAACTGCTATCCGGGTTTCAGCAGGAAAAAGAGAGAAGGAGAGAAATTTTGCTGCTATGATTGTGATCCATGTCCGGAAGGAATGATCTCTGAGCAGATGGGTAAGAACACCTTCCTGTGAATAGCTTCATTAACTAAAATGGGAGTTATTTCTGAGTAGACTTGCCATTTCTACCCTGCTTTTCTCTTGATTGGCTTACACCCATTTCCTGGGGTCGTTTTGTAGAAAAACAGGTGGTGGAGCTCATTAGCATATGTCCCCCCAGCCAAAAGCAACCCAATGCAAGAAAAGAGAGCCCTGGGTGAGCAAGGCCTGTTTGGGTTGGCTAGAGATCCTCCGCATATACCTGCTGATGTGACCTTGGGCCAGCCACAAGTTCTCTCAGAGCTGTTCTGCTCAAAAGCAGTTATGAGCAAGCGATCTCAGGCCTAATTACCTCACAGTCACAGGTGTCTGTTGTGGGGCGGGGAAGAGGAAGGAGATTGCAAGCCGTTCTGAGACTCCTTTGGGTAGTGAAGGGCAGGGTATAAATCCAATCTCCTTCTTTTTAACCAATTTGAAATACCTATATAAAACTCCTCCCCTTCTTCACTACAATGACTCCTCAAAACGCACATTTTCTGAACAATCTGTAAGCTTCCACAGCCATTGTAATAGAACAACCATAGTTGTAGCTACTGGTTGACAGACTTGCAATAAATGCTTGAAATATTTCAACAACTTTTCCTTTTTTCCAGATATGGATGCTTGCATCAACTGTCCACAAGATCAGTATTCCAATGAACAGCAGAATCAATGTGTTCCCAAAGAAATAAGCTTCCTCTCATTCAAAGAACCTTTAGGAATCATCTTGACTTTGTTGGCTATTTCTTTTTCCCTAATCACAGCTATGGTACTCAGAATCTTTTTGAAGCACTGTGACACCCCCATCGTCAAAGCTAACAACCAGAACCTTACCTACATTTTCCTGATTTCCCTCCTCCTCTGTTTCCTCTGCTCCTTGCTCTTCGTTGGACAACCTAGAAAACTGACCTGCCTTCTCCGGCAAACTATGTTTAGCATTGTGTTCTCTGTGGCTCTTTCTAGTGTACTGGCTAAAACCATTACTGTGGTTCTGGCCTTTGTAGCCACAAAACCAGGATCTAGGATGAGGAAGTGGTTGGGGAAAAGACTAGCCAATTCAATCATTCTTTCTTGCTCCTTTTTTCAAGCAGGACTTTGCAGTTTTTGGTTAAGTGCTAACCCTCCATTTCAAGATACAGACATGCACTCACTGCCAGAGAAAATCATACTCAAATGCAATGAGGGCTCAGCTGCCATGTTTTACTCTGTCTTAGGTTATATGGGCTTCCTGGCCACTGTAAGCTTCATTGTGGCTTTCCTAGCCAGGAAGTTACCTGACAGTTTTAATGAAGCCAAATTTATCACTTTCAGCATGCTAGTCTTTTGCAGCGTTTGGATATCCTTTGTTCCAACCCACTTGAGTACGAAAGGGAAATCCATGGTGGCTGTGGAGATCTTCTCTATCTTGGCTTCAAGTGCTGGTTTACTGGGGTGCATTTTTACCCCAAAATGCTACATCATCATGCTGAGGCCTGAGCTGAACAACAGAGAACATGTTATAAGGATGAAAATGTGAACAGAATATTGACATTGTTAGGATAATTTGTTTTCCTTTGTAGGGCTTTGAAATGTCAGAAAATTACAGTTATGCACAGACCTATAATAAAGTTAGCCATATAAGTTTGGGCGTAATATTCTTAAAAATTCTCTCTGAGGGTTTTCAAGAGGAATGAGAAGCAGAATTGTTGGTTTGCTATTTCCTTCCTCTGCGAAGTCCTCCTTGATGGTCTCCCATCCAGCTACTGAAATCAAAAACACATCACTAAAAAAATTTAAAACCAAGCAACAACGCACTTACAAAAACATAAAAAACAAGAATTTTATCATAGAGCAGGATCACTGGGGAGAGAGGAACTCCAGATGAAACAGAAAAAGTCTTCGTTTGCAACAGAAGGAGACAGGCGAATTTTAGTGCCATGACTGAGAAGGCCCTCATTCTGCTTAGAAAAAATAAAGTGGAAAGCACATAAGAGTGCAGAATAAAGCTTCCTAGAGCCCGCAAATAATAAACAATGATTATATTCAAGCAATCTTTAAAATTATAATTGTACCATTAGTAGTCAATAGTATAACTAGAGCACCAAAATTCTACATACAGTGCAAATGATAAAAGGTCTCAAATGCAGTATCTGAGAATGCATATAAAATTCACATGTATTCATTTCATATTGTTTTGTTTGTTTTAATCTCAATAAGGATAAAATACCCTATTCAAATTAATTGTGTCCAACTGACATCTACAAAGAGTTAAAGAATGTGATGTGTTTGAGAAACAAATCCACAAGGAATTTAAGCAAGAGTCATTGAATTCAAGGAGTAATCATTAGTTATTCATGGTTTGCCGTGACAATATGGTTTCAAAGGAATCTTCGTCAGATGGTTATCAGATCTGCCTGAAAGATGCCACCTACAATAAATCAGACACTACAGAAATCATACAGCTACACATCATGGCTAGGAGGAGCTTCTAAAATACATTTGACTGTTCATGAACTCTGTGTCACTACTGTGTTGCTCATCTAGGAAGAGCATAGGTTTGCCAAGTCCCCTGCGTTCTGGAATGGGGAACTTTTGCACACATGCAACACAATGATGTCATCCAAAAGTGACGTCATTGTGCCCATGATGACACACACAGACACTCTAGGCATTTCTGGGGAAACTCTAGTTTTCCGGAAATGCCTTGAGTGGGCGTTGCATAACATCACCGGTGCAATTATGTCACTTCCAGGTGACGTCATCGCTCCAGCGATGTAGGGGGAGGTTTTCCCTGTCAGCCCGATGTGGGCTGGTAGGTTGAGAACCTCCTGGGCAGGGGAACCCCCACCTGGACCGGGAGCTTGGCAGCCCTAGAAGGGCAACAGCAGACTTCAGCCCACCATATAATGGTAGTGGCACTTTCTCTCACTAAGAATTAAAATTTAATACCTATAGCAGATTAAATTTCTGTACAGAAAACTGACATGTTTTAATCATTCTTGGGGCATGTGTGATTCCTGGCCCTTGTCAGCTTCATGACTTTCCTAGCTAGAACATTACCCAGCAGTTTCAGTGAAGCCAAATTAATTGTTTTCAGTATGTTGGTCTTTTGTAGTGTTTGGGTATTCTATGTTCCCAACCAATTGAGTACAAAGTAGAAATCCATTGTGACTTTGGAGATCTTCTCCATCATAGCCTTTAGTTTACTAGGTTGTATTTTCCCTAAGTGCTACGTTATTGTATTGAACAACCAGAAGCAGTTAATCAGACAAAAACTGAAGAGATTATAAACTTGTATCTGTAGTAGCAGTAATAAAATGTATTGAGTAAAGCTGCTTGTATTTGCAATTTAACATATTTCTTTATAAATGCTGCAAGACTCTAGTTGATTAAAAAGAGGTAACCTGGTACAATTTCCACTCAGCAAAACAGCACGGGGGGCAGGATTCCATCCTCCCCATGCACTGTGATTGTCCCAACCAGAATTTGAGCCTTGCTGAATAGATTAAAGTAGGAGAGGAGGAGGGAGGAGGGAAGATATTGTATCTATACCCCACCCTTCACTCAGACTCTCAAAGTGGCTTATAATCTCCTTTCCCTTTCCATCTTCACAACAGGCATCTTGTGAGGCAGGTGGGGCTGAGAGAGCTCTTTCAAGAACTGCTCTTGTGAGAACAGCTCTGAGAGAACTTGTGACTGACCAAGGTCACATGAGCAGCAACCAGGACTGGCCCAAGGGTGCATAGTGCCCCAGGCAGGCTTCCTGCCTGTCACCACCCTGCCACCACCACTCTGGTCCTTGCAGCCATGCACTATCGTCCCCACCCCTGCACAATGAGGCTTCGCTCCCCCCCCGCCAAGCCCCCCCACTGCCCACCTTCCCTCCCTCCCCAGCACTGCAATGCAGCCATGCTCTGTCACACACACACCCCTGAGTGGGGGCAAAACCTAGAGTTACCAGACTTAATAAGGTTTATAGGTTTATAAATTTATTAAATTTATACCCTGCCCTCCCCGCTGTTGTTGGGAGATCAGATTCCAGGACATCTCCAGGCCTTACCTGGGGGCTGGAAATCCTAAAAGGAGATAAGGAAGCAGGAAAAGGGGAAAAACTATGATGCTCTCAGGAGAAATAGTAGGGGAGGAGGAAATGAAATGCCTTCCACAAACCCTCATATGTTCCCACTTGTTGGTTCATAATTTTGATTTTTTTTTTAATTTCTAAGTTTACAGAAGAAAATTCCAATATTTCATCATAATAAAATCAACATATATATATAGTGCATAACTACAGTAAGCTAGACCATATTAAATCAGGACATGGAAAGGTGATTTATTACACTTTGCTTTCATTGTCTTTATTCATTAGCTTCATTATTTTCTAAGGAGGGTCACATTCAACAACAGTGTTGGAGACATTGTGTGTTTTGGTAACAATGGAGAATTAAAAACTGTTTTTGATGTTACCAACTGGGTAACTTTCCCCAATGGCTCTTTTGCTAGAGTGAAAGGGGGACGCTGGATCCCTGGGCTCCTCAAGGCCAAGAGTTAACTTTTAATGATGATCAGATTGTGTGGCACAGAATCTTTAACCAAATGAGACAGAAGACATAGGATATACCATTCCTCATCAACAGCAATCAAAAAGGTCCCCCCCCCCAAATTCAAGATGCAAATTCAAGAAGATAAAGAAATAGAAGAATTAAAAGTAAAAGGATTTACTTACGAATACAGAGCATTTGCAGATGAATTCAGTTCAGTTTGCTTTATTACGGTCCATGACCAAATACACAGCACAATGCAGGCCAACAACAACCACATAAAAATTGTAAAAATCAAGATGGATCTGTCAAGTCTGAGTATAACTCTGGCTCAACCAGAGAGCATGCTGGGTAGAACCAAAGTAGAACCAAATGCTGCTAGTGCCTCTTCACTGTTCCCCCTCCCTTTCCTTAGAAGCTCTCCCTGCTTTGAAATGATGATGTGTGAAAAGTCTTATCTGAACCTTCTTAGCCCAGGCCTGTGAGAGTCGTAGGAGCCTAGTAAAACATCAAGGCCACTACACCTAATCAACATGAGAATGTACTAGTAACATCTATGTGTGAATGTCCCCTGCACAATTTCCCTGCCCGCAGGAATGCTTTTGAAGTGATCTTTATATGCAATGTATTTACTGTATGGTTTTAGTTTCTTCAAACCCTGGCTCAGGCCATAAGTATCCAGTATCAATAAACTAGCTTCTTTGTATCTACATAGACTCATTATTGAATCTGCAGACTTGACAGGACCTAAATAGGTAAAACGTAAGATATTTAAAAAATAAATGTGAAAATAAAATATAGGACATTAGTATGGATAATGAGATATGACAATTAATACAGTAGTGGTCAAACATCTTCTAGCTTAATAAATATAGTACATTTGCAGATGATATAATGTTTATAAATGAAAATCCCATACAAGTCACGCCTTTGTTGTTAGCCAAAATACAAGAATATGGGGAGTTGGTGGGACTTTGTATTAATAAAGAAAAATCAAAACTTCTATGTAAAAATATGCAAATGAATAAGCAACAAGAATTGCAGAGACTAATGGGCTGTGAAGTTACCTCCAAGGTAAAATATTTGGGTGTGGAGATAACAATGAAGAATATTGATTTGTTCAAAAATAATTATGAGAAGCTATAGCGTAAAAAGGATGAAGATATGTTAAAAGTGGAATAAACTTAATTTGTCACTGTTGGGTAAAATAGCCGCAATTAAAATGAATATTCTACCAAGAATAATGTATTTGTTTCAAACTATTCCAATTGTGAAAGACAGTAAACAATTTAATAGATGGCAAAGAAAAAATTCAGCGTTTGTGTGGGCGGGGAAGAAACCAAGAATTAAAATGAAAATTTTAACAGATGCAAAAGAGAGAGGCGGATTTCAATTACCAGACTTAAAATTATATCATGAAGCAGTTTGCTTAGTATGGATAAAGGAATGGATAATGTTGTTAAACAAAAAACTCTTAGTGTTGGAAGGTCATGGAAATAAATTTGGCTGGCATGCTTATATGTATTATGGGAAAAAAGATAGATGGCTTTTTCTCTCACCATTATATAAGAAACAGCTTGCTAAGTACATGGATGAACTATAAGAAATATGGAGATGAGAGAAAACCGTTATGGATAGTGCCAGCAGAAGTGATAAAAATAACAGCTGAGACGGGTGAAGAAAAGTGGTTGCCGTATAATCAGCTATTAAAAATACAAAGTGGCAAAATAGAATTGAAATCTGCTGAAGAGCTGAATAATAAATATGATTGGTTTCAAATGCAACAAATAAAGAGCTTGGTGGAGAATGACATTAAAAGTGAAGGAATAAGAAAAGAGCAAACAGAAATGGAAAAAGTTCTGCTTGGAGACAACGAAAAATTAATTTCAAAATTATATAAATTACGTTTAAAATGGTCTATGGAAGATGAAATAGTGAAATCTCAAATGATTAAGTGAGCAATTAATGTAAATAAAGAAATACATATGGAAACTTGGGAATATTTGTGGAAGAACTCTATGAAGCTTTCGACATATCATAGTATTAAAGAGAACTGTTTTAAAATGATGTATAGATGGTATATGACTCCTAAGAAATTGGCAAAGATGAATAATAAGATGCCAGACAGATGTTGGAAATGTAAAAAAACATGAAGGTTCTTTCTACCATATGTGGTGGACTTGTGAAAGAGCAAAAAAAAAAGTATTGGCAGATGATTCGACAAGAAATTTCTAGGATCTTGGGATATGAATTTAAGAAAGTTGCAGAGACTTTTCTGTTGGGATTACAAATGGAAAAATTTCCAAAAGAAGATAGAACTATAATTTGGTACTTGCTTTCAGCTGCTAGGACATTATATGCGTAGTTGTGGAAGCAAGAAAAAATACCAGAGAAATGGGATTGGATTGTAAAAGTTATGACATGGAGTGAAATGGACAAGTTAACAAGAACCTTAAGAGACTATGTTTTAGAAGTATTTAAGATGGAGTGGGAAAAGTTCAGAAGATATGTAGAAAAAGAGTGGAAAATAAAAGGACATTGAACAATTTTTGATAATGATTAAGTCTTAGAAAAAAGAAGAATGTTAATTTTCATCTTTATTAGTTAAGGGTACCTTTAAACATTAGTACTTTAAGTAAATAACACCGGCAGGGGTCAAGTAATGGGAGAGGGTTGGATAGAAAGTAATATATGGGATAGATAAAAGAAGTTATTAATGATGCAAGAAATATAATTTGTTACCATATGTTACCAAATAAAATTGTTTTAACCGTGAAACTCAGGTTGTTAGCAGAGGTTAGAACTGCAGTGCTGCAGCTTTACCACTCTGCACCACTGGGGCTCTTATTTCTCTAATTATCTGCATGTAAATGTTTCATGGGAAGCCTGAATATAACTGACTACCCCAATTTTGTCAGAGCTTGGAAGCCTGTAGGGTTAGCCATGTAACAGTAGCCTCTGCGATCTCTTACCACTGTCCAGCCCACACATTTCATGGAAACCACTGTGGTGTAGTGCTTAGTTTTTACATTTATATCCTGTTTCCTTCCCTAATCAAGATACCAAGCAGCTTATCAAATGGTTTTCCCCTTTTCCATTTTATCTTCACAACAGCAACCTTGTGAGGTAGGCTAAGGCAAGAGAGCGTGATAGGCTCAAAGTCACCAGCAATCTTGCATGGCAGAGTCAGGATTTGAACTTGATGGTTCAGGATCCTAGTGTGGCCCTCTAATAACTATCCTAGTTGAGTACATTGTTTTACATTTGTGTAAGCTGCCTTCAGTCTCAGCAAAAAAAAGGGGGGGCTACAGTAAAGTAAGTAAAATACTCCACTGGCTATAGCGGGTTAAGTGTTAAACAAGAACCTAGGAGACTTGGGTTCAAATGCAACTCACTTGGTGGCATTGGCAAAGATGAATAATAAGATGCCAGACCGATGTTGAAAATGTAAAAAACATGAAGGTTCTTTCTACCATATGTGGTGGACTTGTGAAAGAGCAAAAAAGTATTGGCAGATGATTCAACAAGAAATTTCTAGGATCTTGGGATATGAATTTAAGAAAGTTGCAGAGACTTTTCTGTTGGGATTACAAATGGAAAAATTTCCAAAAGAAGATAGAACTATAATTTGGTACTTGCTTTCAGCTGCTAGGACATTATATGCATAGTTGTGGAAGCAAGAAAAAATACCAGAGAAATGGGATTGGATTGTAAAAGTTATGACACGGAGTGAAATGGACAAGTTAACAAGAACATTAAGAGACTATGATTTAGAAGTATTTAAGATGGAGTGGAAAAAGTTAGGACATTGCATGCGCAGTTGTGGAAGCAAGAAAAAAATACCAGAGATATGGGATTGGATTGTAAAAGTTATGACACGGAGTGAAATGGACAAGTTAACAAGAACCTTAAGAGACTATGATTTAGAAGTATTTAAGATGGAGTGGAAAGAGTTAGGACATTGTATGCGCAGTTGTGGAAGCAAGAAAAAATACCAGAGAAATGGGATTGGATTGTAAAAGTTATGACATGGAGTGAAATGGACAAGTTAACAAGAACCTTAAGAGACTATGATTTAGAAGTATTTAAGACGGAGTGGAAAAAGTTAGGACATTGTATGCGCAGTTGTGGAAGCAAGAAAAAATACCACAGAAATGGGATTGGATTGTAAAAGTTATGACACGGGATGAAATGGACGTTAACAAGAACCTTAAGAGACTATGATTTAGAAGTATTTAAGATGGAGTGGAAAAAGTTCAGAAGATACGTAGAAAAAGAGTGGAAAATAAAAGAACATTGGACAATTTTTGATAATGACTAAGTACAAGAGGGAGGAGGATATTAATTTTGGTTCTTATTAATTAAGGGTACCTTTAATATTAAGATTTTAACTATATAACACCGGTGGGGGTCAAGTAACGGGGGGAGGAGTGGGTAGAAAGTAATATATGGGATAGATAAAAAGTAATTATTAATGATGTAAGAAATTGAAATTTATTACCATATGTTACTAATAAAATTGTTTGAAACAAAAACATTTCTCCACCCTCAGATCACAATCTTGCCAGGTTTTTTTTTTAAATCTTCACCTGCATGGCTTCTGCAAAGGGAAGTCCTGCCTCACCAACCTTTTGGAGTTCATTGAGAAAGACTCGCCAGAGATTCCTGAGTAAACTTAGCAGTCATGGGATAAGAGGATGCGTTCTCTTTCTGATTAAAAAACTGGTTAAATGGCAGGTAGTAAAGAGTAGGAATCGGTGGACAATTCTCACAATTGAGGGAAGTAAGCAGCGGGGTCCGATAAGGATTGGTATGGGGGCAAGACTATTTCATTTATTCATAAATGATTAGGAACTAGGGGTGAGGTGTATGGCAAATGAAGTTTGGTGCTGGTAAGTGCAAGGTGATGGCACAGTGGGACAAAAAATCCCCACTTCGAGTATAAGCTAATAGGGATAGAACTTGCTGTGACTGAGAGGGGGAAAATCCCAAGTGTGTTGTGGATAGTTCGGTGAAAGTGTCAACCCGGTGTGCTGCAGCAGTGAAAAAGGCAAACTCTGAGGTAGGTATTATTGGGAACGGGATTGAGAATAAAACAGCCGATATTGTAATGCCCCTGTATTGCAGCCTTGTTTGGAATAGTGTGTACAATTCTGGTCACCGTATCTCCAAAAGGACATTGCAGAGCTAGAAAAAAGTAGAGAAGAGCAACAAAAGTTGATTAGGGTATTGGAGCACCTTCCCTATGAGGAAAGGCTGATGAGTGACTTTTCAGTTTAGAAAAGAGATGGCTAAGTGGGGGAGGGGGAGGGGAGGTCAAGATAGAGGTTTATAAAATTATGCAAGGGGTGGAGAGAGTTGACAAACGGAACTTTTTCTCCCTTTCAAAATACTAGCACTCAATACAACGAGGCTGATAGCATATACAAAAGGAAATAGTATTTTACATAGAGAGTGATTAAAATGTGGAATTCGCTCCTCTGCCTGCACCCTTGGTTCATCAAGGAGATCAGTTCCCAGGCAGACCATGACCCACAACCTCCTCTTCTCCCTAAAGCAGCAACAATAAACTCTTCTTTTTCTTCTTCTTTTTTTTAGAACCCTAGGCAACCTCCTACTGCCAGGGCCTGTTCATTGCCCCAAGTAACCCCCAGACAGCTCCTTGGAGTGCTAACAGGTGGAGGATGCTGACAATGGAAAAAAGGTGACATGTGTGGCGTCCCTGTTGCCCTTTCCTCACCAGAGACCAGAGCTGCTGTGTTAAGGGTCCAAAGCAAGAAGTAGAGACTTCTACACCCCACCTTGGATCTTGCCTGAAAAGCATAAGAGGACATTTACATTTTCCTCCCAGGTGACACTAGAGGATGTTTGCCCTTCTCTGCTGTCCATGCTGGCTCTGTTTGAGACAGGTTGCGGAGGAAGTGACTCTGCAGTCCGCCTCAGATGGAGAACTTGGGGTAGGTGGCAGCAGAGAAGGCACGCACTTCATGCCCGAGGAAATATCCTCGGTGTCAGAAACATCCCATGTTGAGGGAGAGATCAGCTCTTTCTCCCAGTCCTTCTCTCTAATTGCTCAGTAGCACCAGAGTAACATGGTGGCATGGCCAGATTTGATGGCCGGACATAAGATTCACAGCCAGTCTTGAAGGTTTGAATCATGGCAAAAACAAGACAGCCTGACTTAAATTGTTTGGTTGCATTGTATACTGCATAATGTCTATAGCGAGGTAACCCCCACATTCAGGATAACCACCCTTCTTTGTTTTTAAGCAAAAACATTCATAAGAACATAAAAAAAGCCCTGCTGGATCAGGCCAGAGGTCTATCTAATTCAACATCTTGCCTCACAGTGGACAGCCAGTTACACTGTCTGGAGGGCCAAGCCCTTCCCCTGATTTTGCCTCCTGGCACTAAGATTCAGAGGTTGACCGGCCGGTTTCAAATTTGCCCTTTTTGGGCAAACTTATTGAGAGGGCAGTGGTGATGCAGTTACAGACTTTCCTGGAGGATGCTTCCGTCCTTGACCCATTTCAGTCCGGCTTTCGCCCGGGCCAAGGGACAGAGACGGTGTTGGTCGCCCTGGTAGATGACCTTCAATGGCATCTGGATCAGGGTGGCTCGGCAGTGCTGATGTTGTTGGACCTATCAGCTGCGTTCGATACGGTCGACCATCGGTTACTAACTTGCCACCTTGCCGACGCGGGGATTCAGGGGTTGGCCTTACAGTGGCTTTCCTCTTTCCTTGAAGGTCGGGGACAAAGGGTCGTGATTGGGGGGGAGCTATCCCAGAGGCGCACACTCGACTGTGGTGTGCCCCAAGGGGCGGTTCTCTCTCTGATGTTATTCAACATCTATATGCGACCCCTTGCCCAGATCGCCCAAAGGTATGAGCTGGGATGTCACCAGTATGCTGATGACACCCAGCTCTATCTGCTTATGGACGACCGACCGGTCTGCGCCCTGGAAAATCTGGATTGGGCATTACAGGCCGTGGCTGAGTGGCTCAGACTGAGTAGACTGAGGCTAAATCCTGCGAAGACAGAGGTCCTTTGCTTGGGTCGTCGGGGACTGGGGGGGGGGAATCCCCCTGCCAGTTTTTGACGGTGCGCCGCTGACGGTGGCGGACAGGGTCAAGAGCCTGGGGGTACTATTGGAGCCTTCCTTAAAGATGGAGGCTCAGATAGCAGCCACTGCAAAGTCCGCATTTTTTCATCTTAGGTGGGCAAGGCAGTTGGCTCCCTTCCTGGATCACGACGACCTATCAACAGTGATCCATGCTACGGTCACCTCGAGGTTGGACTACTGCAATGCCCTCTACATGGGGCTGCCCCTGTGCAGAACTCGGAAATTGCAGCTGGTGCAGAATGCCGCGGCCCGGCTGTTATTGGGCCTCCCAAGATGGGGGCACATTCGGCCAGGTCTTTGGACTCTGCACTGGCTTCCAGTAATATACCGAGTTCGGTACAAGGTGCTGTTCATTACCTTTAAAGCCCTATATGGCCTGGGATCTGCCTACCTGAAGGACCGTCTCTCCCCACATGTTCCCCAGAGAGTACTGAGATCGGGAACTCAAAATCTTCTCACTATCCCTGGGCCAAAAGAAGCCCGCCTAAAATCCACTAGGGACTGGGCCTTCTCTGTTATGGCCCCTACATGGTGGAATCAGCTGCCGGAGGAGGTGAGGGCCGTGCGGGACCTTGTTCAGTTCTGCAGGGCCTGTAAGACAACCCTCTTCCGGCTAGCTTACACCTAACTGATATGAGAAACTAAATGTAGCTTTACCAGACTCCTGTTATACATACTGTTGTAATGTTTAATGTTTTTAAGGTTTTAAATGTTTTAAATGTTTTAAATGCTTATATATTTAAATGCTAGTTTAGTTTTATGTTTGACTATCTGTTGTGAGCCGCCCTGAGCCACTTTGTGGGAAGGGCAGGATATAAATCATAAATAAAATAAATAAATAAATAAATAAAAAAGTTCTTGCCCCTCACCCATACCTGTACAGAAAGCTCACTTCTGCTCAGCTTGTAGAGCCAGTGAAACTACATGTATAGGTGCTCATAATGAACAGTTACTTGGGATCTGAGGCACCAAGGGTGGAGGAGAACCAGTCCTCAATGTGGTATAACTTGCATGGGAACTTCCCCTCTTCCCTGCATTTTTTTTCCCCAGTTGAATTTCAGAAGCTTCTATGCAGAGCTGTATATGTTTTATTCATCCATGCTTTTTTTTTTTTTTTTTTTTACTCTGCAGGTAAAATGGTTCTTTGGTGCAAAAATCTCAGTTTTACATTTTGTTCTAAAGCGTTTTTCTAGTCCTTGTAATCACTGAGAAAAGCTGTTGTTTGTGTGCAGTACTTATTAAAGTCTTGGGGACCCAAGAGTGCTGAGGCAGGGCTTCTCAAAGACCTGGGGGCAGGGGGGTAGATGGCAATACCCCAACGGGGCCTGTGAGAAGTCTTGAGACCTCTTGTTGATGAGAGTACAACTTCTCACCGTAAGAGTCAGTGACCTGGAGTTCTGAGCATTTTAGGGTTTGCAGGTCAAATGCTTTCACAAATAGCAATATATAAGATAGATGGAATCAGAAGGGAATTATCAAAACAGCTTGAAATTGAACACCTCTAGTTTGCTTGTTTTAGGGGTAAGACCTTGCAGAAAGATGTTTGCTTTTAAATAGGAAAAGCTATTTAAATCACAGACCAAAAGAACAGGAAATTTTAAAAATGTTCTTTGCATTGAAATGTACAAGGATGCTAAAATACATTTTTACTGTGGATGTATATATATAAATGTATATATACTTTCCCTGTAAAACATAGCCTTTGTACATGCACAAATCCCCCTACATTAGGAAACATCTGGCATTCATTTGCCGGTGGATCCGGAGGTCAGGACCCCTATCAGGACAGTTGCCTCAGTGCCCATAGGAAAACATCTGGTATTCCTTTGGGGGGACCTGTCACTTTTTGATTGCTGTTGATGAGGAAAGGTATGTCCTATGTCTTCTTGAGACATAGAAGTAGATGCTTGAGTCTGCATGTAATGTACTGGGTTTGGAGATGTTCAACCATCAACTACATTTATTGAACATACTGCAACAAGACAACATGGAGGGGCCAGCTCCCCGCTTATATGTGTGCACCCAGAACAACCCTCCCCAGAGTCTTGCCAAATCACAGCAGTTAGATCCTCATGTCCTAACCACTCATTGGCTCCTTGGTTAGTCCAGTCTGTATAAGGTGACCTGCGGTTTCCCATGGTCCCATGAAGCTGTGCAGAACTGTAAATTCAGCACATCAAATGCAATACACAACACTGTAACTACGAAAAATTCCACATTAAAGATGCACTTTTTTCAAGGCCTCTGACGGGGTAATACAAACTTCTAACACAGACCTCTTCTACATACACACTTTCCATAGTATGTTCACAGACTTGGATCCAGTCGGCATTTTCAATGAATCTTTCCCAGTTCCCCTTATCCTGCCAGACTTTTATATATGCTGTAGGTCCAGTGAACTATAGTTCTGTGCAGTCATAAGGGGACCCTGTGTTTTAAAAACTAATCAATATTAGAAAAATATCTTGGATCAACTAACAGAATCTAATGAGCGATGAAACAGAAAGTCTCACAGATTTCTGACTCACCTTACACCGTTCTCATGCTCCTCTTCTCAGCAGGGCTTCCTTCTGATTTCACACTATCTGCCCCGGGGCTGCAGCTAGCATCAGCATTTTCACGCAGCAAACAGAAACTGGTTTTTAGAGGTTTCTGTCTGCTGTGCGAAAAAGCCAATGCTAGTTGTAGCCCTGGGGCAGATAGCATGAAATCGGAAGGAAGCCCCACTGAGAAGAGGAGCATGAGAGTGGGAAATCAGTCTCTGTCTTCATTTTGAAATCTCATTTGCCATGACCACCTTCGGGTAGTATCCAGTCAACTCTTTTGCTCTGTCTTACATCAGTCTTGCCTTGGGCACGCTTTCTGAGGAGGCATCATAGACATGTTCTAAATAAATTATTCTTATTACTGGAGGCACTGTCCCAGCTGGCTTTTGGTGCTCACTGTTCAGAATGTTGTCTGCTCTTAAACTACATTATGCCTCATTGGCTCCAGTAA
Organism: Heteronotia binoei; assembly: GCF_032191835.1. Taxonomy (NCBI): domain Eukaryota; kingdom Metazoa; phylum Chordata; class Lepidosauria; order Squamata; family Gekkonidae; genus Heteronotia; species Heteronotia binoei. The sequence goes on from NC_083237.1 coordinate 33,399,902, forward strand.
ATTTTACAAGAACTCAACACCCCACATGTCATAGCACACTCTTTCCCTTTCCAGTCTTGTCTGTGTGGAAGTTCTGTTATTCCATCAGCACCCACCTCCAGAACACCTTGAAATGTTATAACCTACTTCAGCTCTTTGACTTCCCTTATTGCTCTGGCAAGTAATCCATGCTTTGGGAGTCTAATGGTAATTCTTGGTCTAGTCTACAGTCAGGAGCCATCTGGTAACCTTGAGTTCTTCACTAATGTCTATTTTAAAATTATCCTTGTAAGAGGTTTGACAAAACTGCCTGGATATTTGTTGTGATTTATTTTCTTTAGGTTTGCCTGGGAAGGGTTTGCAGTTATGTTCTGGAATGTAACGATTAACCCTAAATAGTGAAGCACAATAGTAGGGGAAAGAACCAAGTTACATTTTAATGTGGGGAGGGAAGAGGGTTAGTGGTTCCAGGGCTTCCTCAATCAATAAGTCAAAAATAACTGAATTTAAGACTTTTACATTCTCAGCATGGTTAGAAAAGTATTTTGATGATCATTCTCTATGGCTGTGGTTCGTTTTTTAATAAAAATAATTCCTTTCTTTGAATGGGCAAAAACCTCATTTTTGTGGTTCAGTTCTCTTTTGTTATTCATGGCTGAACTACAAACCAACTATGAGCCCACACAAACTGGGAGATTGGTTCATGAACCAATCCAGTTCACATGTGTTCATGAGCTATTTAAAGTTTAAACTCCTGCTTGCAGGGAGCAGAAAGCAGAGGTTTACAAACAGTTGAGCCATTTAAACCAGGCAGCTGAGTGGCAGTTTCCTCCCCTCACTCAGCTGTTTGGAAACCCCTGCTTTTTGCTTCCTGTGGCTTTTCAAGGACCAGAAAGCAAAAGTTTCTATCAGCTGAGTGGGGGAACTGCCACTTAGGTGTTTTTTGTGAAAAGCAGAAATTTCTGCTCTTCATGAACCACCATAAACTGCACCAATATTCACAGAAGTTCATGGCAGTTCTTTAGTTTGTGAACATTGCTTCACGAACTACAAACTGGCCAAAATTTGTGATGAACTGTAATTCATTAGCCAGTTCATGCCCATTCCTACTCCCTCCACCATATTTGTTCTAGCACTAATCATACTAAAGTGTAAGGAGCCTTCCTGAATACTAGGAAAAATGTATGTAGTCCCCATTCCACTTCAGCACCATCCAACCTTACAGTCTGACATTCTCACTGCATATTTCCAGTGATGTTAAACAAACTCTTTTTCTGATCATGGGGAGGTACTGCCTTGTTTTGTGTGCAATGACAAGTGCCTTCCTGGCTGTAGCAGGAAAATGAAGGAAGGAGAGAAGTTTTTCTGCTATGACTGTGTCCCATGTCCAGAAGGGATGATCGCTGAGAAGAAATGAACTGTGTGGGAGGGGATGGCAATAACATCTTACAACTGGTTAAACTGTTTTAAAAGGGTAATTGTTTCTCCTCCTTCATTAATAATATTCCCAGGAGCGCTCTTGAACAAGTTAATGTTCTTCAAAAATACAGTTGTACCAATGACCTTTTTTATTTTTTCCACATCATGCTATAGTGATTTTGATTGTATAATTTAGACATAGCCAACCTGAATCAGACCCTTTTAGCCTACTGTCCTAAGTGGTATTCTTTGTTGTATATGGTGTAATAACAGTACAAATTAGTAGATAAAGTTAAAAATGAGAGCTGAAGGCAACTCAGAACTACCAAATTCTAGCCCAAGAACTCCAGTGCATTTAAACAACCATACTCACCGTACTAATGGCACTAACATGTAAGAACCTGTTACTTCCTGCAAGTCTCTTTCAGATTACTTTCTCTTGTCTGTCAAGTCAGCAGATTCAATAATGAGTCTTTGTTGATAACAAAGTAGCTAGTTTATTGATATCATGGTTCTCAACTACAAGGAGATTGAAAGACTAAAGATCATACAGTAGAATGCAATCATATAAGGTACACTTCAAAGGGATTCTTGAGGGAGGGGTACTATGCAGGGCACATTCACACATTGATGTTACAATTTCGTTCTCAGGCCTGCTTTGGCCTTGAGCATCTCTTTGGCTCCAACCTCCCCCGATGCCCAGCCTGAGAATGCCCGATAATCTCTTTCACATATTCCCATTTCAAAGCACAACTACATAACAAAGGAAAGGAGGGGGGGTGAGGAGAGTTCAAGCTAGCAGCATTGGCATACAGTATGGCTTCTCCTGAACCAAAGATTGAGTGCAGGCCTGACCAGAGCTAAAGCAGACTTGACATTGTCCCCTCCCTTTTTTGTCTCCCTCAGCAAAAAACAACTTCTTTTAAGGTCAGGGACTTTGTGGAGATGTATTCCTCCTGAAATTCCTTTATATTGGAATGATCTTCAGTATTGTCCATAAATTGTCTGTGAGGAGTGGCTCCATAACTCTAAGTTTTCTTGGTTGGAACTATGATTCCAATTTGCCTGCTTATAATGGGAGATTTCCATCCAATTACAGCCTCTACTGACTCATGCTCAGAAGATTGGTGGGTAAAAACTTGGGCAAAGTGGGGTGGGTGATCATCCCAAGGGAGAAATTCAAAAAGAAAAATAAACCTCCATCTGCTACCCAACAGTGGCAAGACTAGCTCAAGCAACTGCCAGCAACTCTATGGCAATCTTGCTAGAGGTAGCCTCGTCATTCTAGGTAACTATAGGAATCATCAAGAACTCTGTAGTCAGAATTTCCAGTAAGTACTCAAGGCCTTTTTTTTTTTAATCCTTGAATTTGAAACTGGTTATTTAAACTATTTGAATTTAGATTCTTGCCTGGTGTCATAACTGAAACATTTTTGGTTACTCAGGTTTATGACATTTTTGTTTGTTCAACACTCCTTGACTTTCCTTGACTCCTTTTTCCCCTTTGAAGCAGTTTATAGAAGGTTGCTATCTTTCTTTCTTTCTTTCTTTCTTTCTTTCTTTCTTTCTTTCTTTCTTTCTTTCTTTCTTTCTTTCTGTCCGTCCGTGCTAAAGTCATATAAATTTGGGGCATTATGTGAAGCTACCATGAATCCAAGTTTTACCTCATCATCAGTGGCATCTATATTAAACTCCTCCCCCTCTTGGTTCAACTGCTTCTTCAAAACTCATTGTTTCCTTGGAATTCTTTTTATTCACAATCACTATAATCAAAATTATGAAAAGAACAGTTAAACAAGGTTAACTCCTTTCTCTTATGCTTAGACAAAGTATTGAAATTGTCCAATCTCTTATTGTCCTTCTCTTATGTTCATATATTAAGAATAGCAAGGAAGTGCTCAACTGTAATAATGACTATAACAAAAACCAATACAATCCCCCCCTCTGATTTATATCCAAAACTGCTCACAAAAAAGCCCAAGAACAAATAGATTGCACTCATCCACAGTTATTTTCCTTAATAAAAACATTGCATTTTTAAAGCAGACAGACTTCTGAAGGATTTGTAAATTGTCAAAGGCGACTTCTAGGAGTAATAAATAATTCAATGACTTTTCCTTTTGATCCATTCCTTGCTGTTCATTTTAGGCTTTAGTACAATGATGTAACACTTGGGGAAAAACATGCATCCCAACAATCCAGCACTAGAGGCTAAGATAGAAAAAATCTCCACAGCCACTGTGTATTTCCCTTTAGTGCTCAAGTAGATTGGAACAAAGGATAACCAAATACTGCAAAAGACCAACATGCCGAAAGTGATGAATTTGGCTTCATTAAAACTGTCTGGTAGCTTCCTGGCTAGGAAAGCTACAATGAAGGTGGCGATGGCCAGGAAACCGATGTAGGCTGGGCCAGAGAACAGCATAATCATGGACCCTTCATTACATTCAAGTATAATTTCTTCCATCACTGAATGCATGTCAGCATCTGGGAATGGAGGGGAAGTTGTCATCCACACTGCGCTAATGCCAACTTTGATAAAGAAACAGACAATAACTATGTAACTAGCTGTTCTTTTCCCCACCCATTTCCTCATTCTAGATCCTGGCTTGGTAGCCATGAACGCAAGAATGACAATGATAGTTTTGGCCAAGATACAAGAAACAGCTATTGAGAAGATGATGCCAATGGTAGTATGGCGAAGGATACATGTCACATTTCTAGGCTGGCCAATGTATAATAATGTACAAAGGAAGCACAGCAGGAGGGAGATGAGAAGCATATAGCTGAGGTTTCTGTTATTGGCTTTCACAATGGGAGTGTTGTTGTGTTTCACAAATGTTCCTAGTACAAGAACCGTGATCAAAGAAAATGTTAAAGTTCCAGTGGCTAGACCAATACCCAAAGGTTCTTCATAGGATAAAAAGGTTATAATTTTGAGGATGCATGAAGCGTGGTCCTTATCTGAATAGTACTCATCTGGGCATTTAAAGCAGTCACACATGTCTGAAAAAGAGAAACAGACATATCCATCATGAAGTGCCATGCTTGAAATCTCTTTTAAAGTACAGACTTGTTAGAAAATAATACAGTAATTAACAGTTCTCTAAAACTTCCTGCAGCTGCTCATCCCAAAATGGTATCCCATTCTGAAGTACTCTTATGAAAAGTGGCAGTATGTGCAGTGTATGATGGTGAGAATAATAACTGATGAAACTCTCAGGCAAGATATACAATGCCATGAAGGAAGCGTGATGTCAGATTCTTCCTGCTGTGAATAACTTCTACCTAAATCTACTTTTAGTTCTACTGACCCCAACACACTTTTCCAGGATGTACATTTCACACCAACCATTTCCTAAGGATATAAAACATGGCAGAAGTTTTGCTAGATGTTGTAGAGAGGAAGTGGGGAATTGGATGCAAGGTTCCAGAGTTTCATAGCAATCTTATTTTTCTTGTGCTGTGAAGTTCAACCTTGAGTTTCCCCCTCCCCAAGACTAATATCTATCTTGCAGAGACTATGACTCCCTGACTATTAGAGAGTAGTTTTATTTTTCTTGATTGAATCTGAATTGTGCATTTTACAGTCATTTGACTCCCCTCACTTCAACCACTAGGTATTTTAGCAAAGTTAGTGAATTGTCTCTGGATCTTTTTTTATTAGAGTTGGACAAGTGGGAGATATGCAAAGACTTGAGAGAGGAATCTCATTTTGCTCTCTCACCACTGTTTCCTCTTTCCTTTCCCTGAAAGCTCTCACAGCCTCTTTCCTCTGTCTTCTCCACTACCTTTATCTGCCCCCACCCCTGTCTTCAACTTTCCCTCCTTCCCTCCCCCTGGCAATCTGTACCCTCCCCAAGGCCAGGATCAAAAGCCACGAGGACTGGCAGCTCCAATACCCTCAACTTTCTCCACTTTCTTCTTTCATTCCTTCCTTCTCTCTCGGACACAGTTTTGACATAACATGTTTATTAAGATCACATACCAATAACTTTGATGGCACTACAACTCTCACCATTTTGGCCAGATACTGTCCCTTCAGGACATGGAGTGCAATCATAGCAGCAGAATGGCTTCCCTTCTTTCTTTTTCTTCCTAAAACCTGGATAGCAGTTGTCATTGCATACAGAAAGGGGCCATGCCTAATACATCAATGAAAGAGGAAAATGTACTCTTCAAATGAATGGCTTTACATTTCTTTACATCTTTAAATTTCAGGAGAGAACTTTTGGCAAGCAATCAGATCTTGCAATGTTCTCAAGCATAACAGGAAACATTGTTGAGCCTTCATTCTGTAATGAAAGGTGCAAGCAAAAAAGGCCATTATTCAGGCCACCTTTGCTGATTTGCATTACAGAGATATTTATGTGGCTCTATGATTGCAGTAAGTCACATGAAGTAATGACTTCAGGTTCAGTAACATAAAGATGGTAGCACCATTCTAATGGAGAAGATGGTAACACAAAATATATAGAGTGAATCCCTGTCTTCACAGGAAATATGGCCAATACTAATATTAGACAAAACAATTTTTATAGTGCTTAACACCCTGGAAATTATATAAAATATATGAGTTTTGAGATGGCTGGATCAGTATGGCATCCATCACATATGATGTCAATATTCTAAGAATAAGCAGTTTTGGAAAACAGTAGTAGGTTTTTCATTTACAGTTAACAAAAATATTTCATATCCTTCCTACTATGAAGGAAGAATGCTATTAAAATGCGTGGATTCCTACTTTATAAGCTTGTACAAGTAAGACCAGTGTTTTGTTTTATATGGTATTTGATTGGAATGTGGGAGAGAGTGAGACAGCCCAGCGAGAATCTTTGTCAGTAGGCTGGGAATAACTCTTAAAAGGCCTGATAATAGTGTTAGAACTTGCTATATATTTATGTATTTAAAATGCTAACAATTTTTAAAATAGTGAGAAAGTAATCCACAGATAAGAACTATCCCTTGGCACATGCCCTTACATTAAAAACTAGTATTCTTCTGAAAATGCATTTGTTCAAGTCTTACCTGGTTAAACCAGTTATGCCATGTAATGGCATCCTCATTAATGGTGAATATTTGATCTGCAGGAGGCTTGGGATCCACACTTCCAACTTTTACTCTAAGAAAGGACTGGTTTGGGAATGTGAGCCAATTGATAACATCAAATCCTGCTACTAAGTTCCTGTTTTTGTCAAAAGAAATGTTGTCCCCAGCACTGTTGTTAAATGAGATTTGTCTCAAATAATGGTGGAGCTGGATTCAAAAGGAAAACATTTGTTAGGGTGGACCAAACCTCTCCCACTGACTTAGAAATATCTGCCCCTTCATGGATATTCACTTTGTCCTCAGCACAACCAATCCAAGACTTCACTTAGATGCTTGTGTTCATTTGTAATTTATTCAATCTCAACTGAATATTTAAATGTACTGCCAGCATACAAACACACTGATATGGATAGCAAGAACCATCTACATATCACTCATCTTAGGTTGGAAGCAAGCATTCAGATAATGGAAAGATAATATTTTTAACCTAGGAATGAGGACGTTTGCCAAAAGACAGACATCCACATAGTTAATACATAAACCAGCTGTCAGGTTCAAATACTGAGGTTATTACCTCCCACAACTGCCAGTTTTTAAGCTTTATCTTCTGTCCATCTATTGTTGCTCTTCTTTTGGAGTTGGATGAATACATGGCATGTAAAGCATGGGCTACAGCATAGACAGCATTGTAGAGGTTGTAGCCATGGCCAGTCATCATTTCAAAATTATGCTCATGAAGGTTCTCTAATCTCTCCTCTCCAGTGCAGTTCTTTATATTCATATTACCCAGAATGGAATCTGGAACAGCACAGTCAAATGCATATGACCAGAAGTCCCTGAAAAAACAATCTTCCTCAACACCTGAAGGTTCTCTACTCCTGAAAAATTGTTGGAATCCACAAAGTTCATTGGAGTGAATTGCCATTGATATAGCACCATGCAAGCTTTGAATATCCCAAGAACTCATTTTATTGGAAAAGAATTTTAATTCTGTCTGGGCAGTCAGAATCCACACTTTACCTTTGGGCTTTTCTGCTATGTGTTCATTTTGTGCTATGTGTTTATGACTTAGCAACCATCTGAAAATTATCATGGAGGTATTGTCTCCATAGAAGATGAGCACATTGGTTGCTTTGTCCATGAGTGCATTATACAGCTTCAGCCACCATTTCTCAAATTTTTCCCAGTTGTTGGCAATAATGAAACTGGAACAGGATTCCATGAAAGCTAAACAGATGCCATATTGGGAAAATACCGGATACACCATTTGCAAAAACCATTCTGTATGCATATCAGTCACTGTAAAGAATCCAATCCATGTCCACTTGAAATGGAGAAGTAACTGGAGAATCCCCATGTATTGATGCATTTCAGGTGGGACCATCTGGTAGGAGAAAGGCACTTGAGTGTTATCAAGCATAATTGGAGCAGACCCATAGAAGAGCTAAAGGACAGATTTTGAAAGAGAAAATTAAAAATGAAACTATTATATGATTATTATATTATACAACCACTCATTGATGCAGTGTAATCCATATATCTAATTTTCATGGATATGGAAACTCAATAGACTGGAGCTAGGAATAGACATGACAAATACCCAGGTTTGCAGGGAAATCTGGAATATATAAAAAAGAAAATTACTGGATGGTTAAACCCTTCCCCCCAAAAGTCTTAGTCTTAAGAAATTAATGCCCTTTTAGTGACCATTGGTGGGTTGATAGGCAAACAAAAGTATTTCCAGCTTTCAGCCCTCGGCTTCCGTCAGCAAAAGGCAAGAGAAGAGGGTAGGGCCATTTCCAGAGCTGTCTTGGCCTTTGACAGGGATTCTGCAGAGCCAGGCCTAGTAGCAAATACTAGGTGACTTGGATCCACAACTTGCATGACTTACCCAACCAAGGCAGCATACAATGCATGATCGATCATGTGGTGCAGTTATTAGAATGAATCCCTATTCTGCCATGAAAGCTCACTTGGTGACCTTGGGCCAGCCACACACTCTCATCCTGATCCGCCTTACACGGTTATAGTGAGTATAAAATGGCAATGGTGAGAATGATGTGAACTGCTTTGGATCCCCATTGTGAAGAAAGGGTATAAATGAAGGATATAAATAATAAATATAGCTGAAGATGAGGGGCAGATAAAAGGTAGGTTGGTCAAAGGGCACAAAGGGGAGAAGCAAGCAGGGAAAGATGAGAATATGGAGGTTTCCAGGAGGATATAAAGAAGAAATAGTGTGGAGAGGGGACACGGGGGAAAGTGTTCTGCCCCTACAAGTCCTTGGGGTTCTCACCACACAACTGGTCCCAGCCACTGTCTCTGCACGTCAGCTGGAGTTTTCCCAGAGAGAGGTTAATTGAGGTGGGGAAGAAGGAAAACTGAAGATGGGGGAGGGGCATATGAAATTAAATTGGCTGTGGGCAGGAAGGAGAGAAAGAAGCAGGAAAACTGAAGGTAAGAAGAAATAGTGTGGGAGATGGAAATGAGATGTTCCTCACCAGTCCTTGCATGTTGCCCTCTTGTATTTTATATATTATTATTCTGCCTTTGCATTAATTGGTATTTTCTAAAGTTTTACCAAGATCATTCGCCCCTATATTCTTATATCAACTTCTACATTATTTTCTCTTTCATTTCGTTTGGAATTAATTACATGACATAATCAGTGAACTGATTGGTTACAAAATACCATAATTACTTATCCCTTTTACAGTTTGGTGCTGAGGTACTGTAAATCAAAGTCCAGTGTCTAAAATGTAATCACCAACGAATGTTACCATAGCAAACAGCTTTCTTGATTTGAAATTTTACTTTCAAATATTTCTTTTCAAATTCCAGTGGCTTGCTTTCTTTCTTTCTTTCTTTCTTTCTTTCTTTCTTTCTTTCTTTCTTTCTTTCTTTCTTTCTTTCTTTCTTTCTTTCTTTCTTTCTTTCTTTCGGCAGTGAAGTATTAACAGTTTCCATATAGCAAGGGAAGAAGACTTGTTTTTATTCCCCCAAGAATCATATTACTCAGGGCTGCTGCTGCTTCATTTTCTTCTTCTTCTCTTTTTGGTAGAAAAAGCCCAGCAGGAACTCATTTGTATATTAGATGACATATCCCTGATGCCATTCTAGCCAAAACTGCATTCCTGTGTGTTCCTGCTCAAAAAAGCCCTGGTATTATCTCTTCCAAGCCAAGCCTTGTGTTGCTCTTCATGGTTAGAGCAAGTGACACTATTCTTTCATTTGTAAGCAACTGATGATTGCTTCCCAAGGATGGAATAACGAGTCAGACACCAAGTGATGGAATAAAATTGGGCCACTTTATTAATTAACCTCATAAACAGCAAGGGTACTCCACCAGCGGCTCAAAAAAGCCCTGGTATTATCTCTTCCAAGCCAAGCCTTGTGTTGCTCTTCATGGTTAGAGCAAGTGACACTATTCTTTCATTTGTAAGCAACTGATGATTGCTTCCCAAGGACGGAATAACGAGTCAGACACCAAGTGATGGAATAAAATTGGGCCACTTTATTAATTAACCTCATAAACAGCAAGGGTACTCCACCAGCGGCCTGGCCAAGGCTAGGGGGTCACCGCGACCGCTCCCCTGCCATAATGGGCGAGAGACCCAGCCCCACCGGCCAGAGCTGAGTGACTCAGCTCCCTCCTGGGAGGCCCGCACCAGAGGGCCCAAACCCAGATGCACGTCTCGCCAGAAAGCACCCTCTAGCCAAGTCTCCCGGCAGTCTGCATTCTCCACCCGGGTCTTCAAACCGCAAGGTTGATCATGCCAAACCCCAAATTCCCCAAAAGGGGGATGCTTCACAGTCCTCCCCTGGCCACATAGTGCACTAAATCCCAAAAAACCTGCCACTACTAAGGCCAAGTCTCTACTTAGGGTTTAGTGCCCACCGGGAGGCCCAAAGCCACCCACATCCCTTGCTGCAAATCTCTCAGGAAAAGCATATTACCCTTTTCTGAGAGATGGACCCCATCCCCTCTGTAAAGGTCAGGACATTTTGCCAAAATGTCCGGATGGGGCAAATAGTGGCCCAACCCCCTTTCAAGCATCTTTTTAAGTTTCTTGTTGGCCTTGTATCTAGCCCTTTCTATAGCAGCAGGGTCCAAAGCACAACGCCACACCAGGCAGGGCAGCATGGCTGACCACACTATGATGGTCCCCGGCCATCGCTCCCGAATGTGCATAAAATCATCATGGGCCTGCCAAACTAAGGCCTTGCCCTTCATTAACCCCAGATCATTACCTCCCAGGTGAACTATTAAGACCTGAGGAGGAGGTCCCGCTCTATCAGAAAACAGCAAAGGCAGCAAGCCCGGCCACTGAAGGCCCCGGCGCCCCTGCCATTCTATAACAACATGCTGGCTGAGTCCCAGCTGAAAGCCAGCCGCAGTTCTCCGTGCTTGAAGAGTGGCCCAAAAAATGTGGCTATGGCCGCAGATGAGAACTTGGCTCCGGCTCTTCTGGCCAGGAACAACAGCATCTAAAGAGAAAAAACAGTTAAACACAAACAGAACCAAAACATTTCAACAACAAAATTCATTCACGACTTAAAAGGATGAACATGGGCCTTATAGGCTAATGAGCGCCATCGACCCAGCCTCTGAATAGAGCTGGAAGGATACCCCATGGCCGCTGCTGTAGAAGGCGCTCCAATCCTAAAGGAGTGGTCTCAAACCGCACCCCGGACAACCCCAACTCACCCAAAGCCTGAGACATCATAGCCCCAAACTGGTGTTTTGTCAATGGGTTACCATCTAAATGAATAAACAAAAACCCAACCTGGCTTCCCTGGACTGCCAAATAAGCAGCCAAAGCTGCTACAGGACAGAGCTCGAGCTCTGAGCAACTACCAAGCCCAAGTACAGTACCCCTCTGCAACTGATCCGTCTTAGAACGACGGACCGTAATAACCGCCTTTCCCCCACCAAGCTGTAAATCCCTCAACCACAAAGCCCTACCAAAAACATCGTTTCTGGATTGAGCAACCAGCTCGCTCACCCTAAGAGCCCCAAAGAAGGCTACCAAGGATGTGGCGTGAAACAAACATGCCTCAAATGACGAAGCACACACCCCGCCCCATACCCTCTTCAAACCACGCAGAATCAACGGGAACACAGGATTCCGTGTATCAAGCCGAGGACCGGCCTCTCTAGACCACCCCTCCAGCATCCTCCGTATACGAAAGTCTGCTGTATCCTCCCTGTAACCTTGTGCTTTACTGGCAAAAGCCAGTGCAGACAGGCGCCCCCTAATGGATCACACAGCCAACCCCTTACCTCACAGCGACACACAGTAATGGAGCAATTCCTCCACTGGGAGGGGCCAAATCCTGCGATACCCTACCTCAGCCCTAAAGTCTTCAAACTGCCGCACAGCCCGTTCGTAAGACTTCTGAGTGCTAGGCGCAATGGCTAGACCTATCAATCTGCCATATTATCATACCAAAAATGCACAGTGTGATCGGCCATATCCTTCCCCCACAGCCAAACCACAACTAAAATAGGAAAAAACTCGAAAAACGTAAGATCTCGATTCACACCTACCTGAACCCAGGAGTCGGGCCTACTATCTGCGCACCAATGTCCGCAAAAATAGACTCCAAAACCTAAGGATCCAGCAGCATCAGACTTGACCTGGAGCTCAGCTTCGAGCCTCAAGTCGTCCCTCCAAAAAGAGACTCCATTAAAAGACTCTAAAAACTCCTGCCAAACCCTCAAATCATCCTGCATGCTGAACGTAACCCTGGTCCTATGCTGAGGCAAGCATAACCTTGCCATAGCACCACAAAGCCTCCTAAGAAAAGCCCTTCCAGGAGCAACCACTTTGCATGCAAAGTTGAGGTGCCCCACTAGCTGCTGCAATTCCAACAAAGAAGAAAGGCAGAAATCCTAGCCCACAACTCCACTATTTTCTGAAGGGGCACCCTGGACAACTGCGCAACAGTGTCAATCTCAATCCCTAAAAAGGTCAACTTCTGGGTCGGACCTTCCGTTTTTTCAGGTGCTAAATGGACCCCAAGCTCAACTGCCAGCTCGGCAAAGCCAGACAGCAGCTGTTCACAACGCCCAGATCCATCAGGACCCACAAAAAGATAGTCATCCAGATAATGAACGACTTCCTGCAAACCCACTTTCTCCCGCACAGCCCATTCTAAAAATGTGCTGAAATGCTCGAAAGCCGAACATGACACAGATCAGCCCATTGGCAATGCTCTGTCGATGTAAAATTGCCCTTCAAAAGAAAACCCTAAAAGCTCAAAATCATCAGGGTGGACAGGTAAAAGGCAAAACGTGGACTTAATGTCACATTTCACCAATTCTGCCCCCACCCCACAACGCTTCAATACTGTCAAGTCTGCAGATTCAACAACGAGTCGATGTAGATACAAAGAACTAGTTTATTGATGCTGGTTACTTGTGGCCTTGGCCAGAGCTTGAAAAGACTGAAGACCGTATAATAGATACATTGCATATAAGGAACACTTCAAAGGGATTCCTACGGGCCGGGGAATCTAGCAAAGGGAACATTCACACATAGATGTTACTAATACATTCTCATGTTGATTAGAGGCCCATGGCCTTGGTACTCCCAGGCTTCCTGTCTCCCCTGAGCCTGAGCTGAGAAGGGTCAGATAAGACTTTTCACACATCACCATTTCAAAGCAGGGACACTCTCTACGGAAGGGAGGGGGGAACAGGGGAGAGTTAGCTAGCAGCATTTGGTTACACTTTGGTTCTACCCAGCATGCTCTTTCAGTGAGCCAGAGTTAAAGCCAGACTTGACATACTGCCCCCCCTAAGCCGCCTCTACCGCCCTGGTAGAACATTTCTGATGGAACTTCTTGATCAAATCGGGGGGCAATATATTTTTTTCTGCCACCCATTCATTTTCGCTGGAGGGGAAGTGTTTCCATTTTATCAGATAATACAAGAACCCCCTTTTTACTCTAGAGTCCAGGATTTCTTGGACTTCGTGGTGGTTCTGGTTCCCAATCAAGACGGGCTGGGGGGCTGGTGCTCGAGGGTGCCAGACGAAAGCCCCGGGGTCTCGACGTAGTAAGCTGCAATGAAATACACAATGCACTTTACTAAACATTTTGGCAGCTCTAGCTCCACCATTACTTAATTTATCACCCTTGAGATTCTGAACGACCCCGAGAACTTGTATGCTAGTTTCTTCGAGGATTGGCTAAGCGGCAGGTTCTTAGTGGATACAAATACTGAGTCCCCTACTTTGAAGTCCCAGGCTGTGACATGTGACTTGTCATTGTTTTTTTAAGTTTCTTTAGCCGCTTCTAAGTTTTCTTGGATTGCTTTCCAACTCTTGCTTGGCCCTCGCCACCATTGTTCGAATGGGGTTGATTCCGGGGAGGGGTCCCCCCTGGGCAGGAGTGGCATGGGTTTTTCCTCGTATCTGTGGACGGTGGAAAAAGGGGATGACTTGGTGGAACTGTGCAGGCTGTTATTGTACCCATATTCAGCAAAGGGGAGTAGATCCACCCAGTTGGACTGCCGGTGGTTAATAATGGAATATTGCTCTAGAAGTCAATTTGCACTTTCCGTCTGTCCATCCGTCTGGGGGTGGTAGGCAGAACTCAACCCTTGCTCCATCCCTGCAAAACTTATGTTAGAAGTTGGCAACGAACTGCGGGCCGTGGTCGCTAATGACCTTGTAGGGAAATGAGTGAAGCCGGACCACGTGGTTGAAAAAGAGTAGGGCCAGCTTCTTCGCGGTGGGCAGTTGGGCGAGGGGGATGAAGTGGGCTTGTTTGGAAAACATGTCCACTACCACCAATATCACTGTTTTCCCATGAGAGGGCGGTAGCTCCACAATAAAATCCATTGACACCACTGACCAGGGGCGCTTGGCCGTCTCTAGGGGTTTCAATAGCCCCGGAGCTTTACCACCCCTTCTTTTGGCCATAATGCAGATGGGACAGGAGGCTACGAATTCTGATACGTCCTTTTTTAAGGATGGCCACCAAAATTGTCTGCTGATTAAGTGGAGCATCTTCACATAGCCCAAGTGCCCTGCCAGTTTGTTAGAGTGGCAAAACTGCAGCACCTCCACTCTCAAACTCTTTGGGATGTAGAGCTTTTCCCCTTTATACCACAATCCGTCCTCCCTTTTCTGAATATCTCTGGGGCGGTCATCGCCCTCCTTCTCAGTTTCCATGGCCAGTTTCCCAGTGCCTAATTCGCCAAGGTCCCTCTTTTTCTGCGACTGTGTAGTTATCACGGCCGCTACCTGTGAGGGGGGAACTAAGGAGTCTACTACTTCCTCCCGCTGGCTCTCGTGTTGCAGGAGGCGGGATAGAGCGTCCACTAAGAAGTTTTTCGCCCCCGGAATGTGCCTCAAGGTAAAGTCGAACTTGGAGAAAAATCCCACTCACCTGATTTGCTTTTCGTTCAGCTTCCTCTTGCCCATAAAAGCTTAGAGGTTTTTGTGGTCGGTCCAGATTTCAAACAGCATCTTCGCTCCCTCCAGCCAGGACCGCCATGTTTTCAAAGCGAAAGTTACAGCGAAAGCTTCCTTGTCCCACACTGACCCGTTCCTTTTCTCGCCTGAGAATTTTCTAGAGATATAGGCGCAAGGTTTTAGTCGCCCTTCCCCGTCCCTTTACATGAGTATGGCTCCGACGGCCACATCAGAAGCGTCGCATTGCACAATGAAGGGGCGTTGCTCATCGGGGTGGCTAAGGACCGGCTCACTTGTGAAAAGGTGTTTTAGTTTGTCGAAGGCCATTTGGCACTTCGGGCTCCAATTCAGGCGGGCTCCCGGGCATTTCACCTCTGGCCCTTTCCCCTTGGTTTTTAGCAACTCGGTTAGGGGGAGAGTGATCTGGGCAAATCCCTCTATGAAGGTCCTATAGAAATTTGCAAACCCAAGGAAGGATTGGAGCTGTCTACGTGTCCTCGGGGGAGCCCACTCTAGTACCGCCTGCACTTTAGCCGGGTCCATCGCCAGCCCCTCCCCCCACACCTTGAACCCCAAGTAATGCAATTCTGTCTTATGGAATTCACATTTAGACAATTTGGCATACAGTTGGTGGCTCATCAGCGTGCTTAGCACCTCTCTCACTAATTTCACATGCGATTGCTCATCTTGCGAGTAAATAATGATGTCATCCAGGTATACCACCACCCCCTTAAACAGGAATTTTCTGAGTACATCATTTATAAAGTTCATGAACACCCCCGGGGCCCCCTGTAGTCCGAAGGGCATGACCAGGTATTCAAATTGTCCCATAGGCGTGTTAAATGCGGTCTTCCACTCGTCCCCTTCCTTGATGCAGACTCGGAAGTACTCGTCTCTCAAGTCCAGTTTGGTAAAAATCTTGCCCTCGGACACCATGCTCAACAAATCCCGAATTAAGGGAATGGGGTAGGCGTTGCTTGTTGAAATCGCATTAATCCCACAAAAGTCAGTGCAAAGCCTAAGCGAGCCATCCTTCTTTTTCCTAAACAATACCGGGCCTGCGTGGGGGGCGGTCGCCGGTCGGATGAATCCTCTCTCCAAATTCAGGTCTAGGAATTTGCGGAGCTCCTTCTTCTCTGCCCAGAACATGAGGTATAATTTGGCTCTGAGTAGAATTTCCCCTGGGATTAGCTCTATGGCGCAGTCGGTGTTCCGGTGGGGGGGGGGTAACTGGTTCACCCCCTGCTCGCTAAACACCCCCATCAGATCCCGATAGGCTCTTGGGACAGTGTGGGTCTCCTCCACCAACATGCAGGCCCTCTCTTTGGCCATGGGAGCCCTCAGACCCCAAGCCGGGTCCCAAAGGTGCTTCTGGCATAGGGGGTCTATGAACCAGATTGTCTGCGCTCCCTTATACGGGGTTCATGCTTTTCTAGCCAACCCACCCCGAGCACTACGGGGTAGGAGCAAGAGGGGGCGATGACGAAGGACTCCAAGTCCCAGTGCTCCTCAATCCCCAAAGGTAGGACCTGAGTTTCTAATTTGCACGGCTCCCCCGCATCACCGACCCATTCATCTGCTCGAACTGCATCGGGCAGGGCAGCAGAGAGCTTTCGAGTCCCAAAGCTTCTACTAAGTTGGGGGTGATCAGCTCCCGGTTGCACCCTGAGTCTATTAGGGCCCGAACTTGCATGAATCTTTTCAATTTAGTGTTCAGTAGTTTCTACTACAAAGTACAACCATCCCGTAACGCTCACCCTCAGTGGTGCCAGCTCCACCTCGACCTGCTGGTTGGCACCCTTCAGAGCAGGTCGTTCTGGTTTCCCTCTGGCTCGGTTGCCCAAGCCAGGTCACTCAGCTCTGCCGACAACAGCACGTCTTCCTCCGGTTCCTCCATCACAGTGAGGCTGCTCTTCACCGCTTCCTTAGGGCGGCCAGGGGGCTTCTTAGGCATTGGGGTGCTCACCTTCGGTCCCCCGGTGGGGGCTTTGGGAGGGGCTGGGCAGTGGGAAGCGAGGTGGTTCGGGTTCCCGCATCGGAAACACTTGCGAGGTCCCACCAGCACTCCCCCTTCCATAATCTTCTTAGGCTCAGCCTTGGTGGCAGGCGGGATTTTCTGCCCCTTCCTGAACTGGTGCTGGCATTGCATCGCCACCCGTTTCATGTTGGTTTCAACCTCCCCCACCAGTTGTATCCACCCCACCAGGGTGTGGGTCTGGCTTGGGTAAGGGCCTGATCCAGGATGCCAGTGTTCAGCCCTCGGGTGAAGTGTTTGATCTTCATCAGCTCACTCCATCCCTGTACCTTGGCTGCATTGGTCCGCAACTCCGCCGCGTACTCCCGAATGGATCGGAAGCCCTGTTGCATGTCCCTCAGGGCGGCCAGAGCCCGTGTCTCCTGGAGGGGGTCCTCGTATTGGGCCAGTAGAGCCTGGAGGAAAGTCTGCACATAGTCCAGCTCCGGGCTCATGGCCTCATACAGGCTCACGTACCACCTCTTCTCAGCCCCTTTCAACTTCGACCCCAGGTAGTCGACTCTGCTGAACTCGTCCGGGAAGGTGTTCCCCCAGTAGTACATGTAGCTGTTAGCCTGAATGGTGAAGTATTCCACCTCCTCCGGGTCCCTGTCGAAGGTGGCATCCAACTCCCTGCCCCTACCCCCATCTTTCGGTGCAGGGGCCGATGCTCGCAGCGGTGCCACCGGCGGCCGTGCCTGTGGAGGTTGGGGGGGCCTCTGTGGCCCGGTTAGGCCCATGGAATGGGAGATTTGGGTGGTCATAGCCTGCATCTCGTCTTTCAGGCCCTTGATCACCCCATCCACTTCCTTTCGGATCATGGCCCGGAACATGTGGGAGTCTTCCTCAGGCATGTCTTTCGGCAGTGGCTCCTCTCCCTCTTTTTCTTCACCCTCGGATTTTCCCTTGGGTCTCGAGGGCAGTCTCTGCTTCGCCTGACTCCAGGGAACCCGGGTTGGCGGGTTCCGCCTCAGCCAACCGCACCCTTCTCTTATGGTGGGTCAGGATCGCATCCCTCCGAGCAGGAGCCTTGTCCATGGTAGTGGTTGAAGTCCGTGGCCGATACTGCTGGGGGGTGATCACGAGCTGACAGGTCGGAGGGGAAACCGCAGCTCGCCTGGCATTTAGTACCTGCCAAGGTGCCACCGGCTCTTCCTCCAGGTAGGAAAGTTCTCCATCTCCTGGAATCTCTTCAGCCATCAGGTTACAAAGTTGCCAGGATGGATGAGTTCCAAAGAAAGTCTTTTCAAAATGTCAAGTCTGCAGATTCAATAACGAGTCAATGTAGATACAAAGAACTAGTTTATTGATGCTGGTTACTTGCAGCCTTGGCCAGAGCTTGAAAAGACTGAAGACCATATAATTGATACATTGCATATAAGGAACACTTCAAAGGGATTCTTACGGGCCAGGGAATCTAGCAAAGGGAACATTCACACATAGATGTTACTAATACATTCTCATGTTGATTAGAGGCCCACGGCCTTGGTACTCCCAGGCTTCCTGTCTCCCCCGAGCCTGAGCTGAGAAGGTTCAGATAAGACTTTTCATACATCACCATTTCAAAGCAGGGACACCCTCTACAGAAGGGAGGGGGGAACAGGGGAGAGTTAGCTAGCAGCATTTGGTTACACTTTAGTTCTACCCAGCATGCTCTTTGAGTGAGCCAGAGTTAAAGCCAGACTTGACAACTACAGCAATAGCCTGATCGAAACTGGTATATCTAACCGAGCATAAATGCTCCAGGATCCCATCATTCACAGACTTCCCCTTAGGAAAAGACAAATGGTGAATCAAACTAAATTCACCAGGTGTCTTTTTAGGCACCACCTCCAAAGGCGAGACTCTAAGAGTACTCACGGGCAGGTGTGAAAAAGGACCCAATATCCTACCTTCAACCAGCTCTTTAGCAATTTTATCCCTAACAACCTGTTCCAAACCCTGAACAGATTTACGGTTTCCTGACATGAACAGAACTCGAGGTCCCTGAAAAGGGATCCTAAAACCAAACTTAAAACCTTCTAACACGTACAAAATATCCACCCTTCTAGGATATCTTGCAAGCCACCACTCAAGAGGTCCCACCCTTATCGGGCTGGGCTCCTCTTTTAGCTGGAAAAGCTCCACCACTCCCCCCGGGCTTCTTGAGATTCTTACGCCCCCTGGCTCTGGGGCAGCTGTCGAATGAGTGTGAGCCACTACACAAGGGGCATTCGTACTTAAACTGGCGCGCCTTTCTATTGCACACCCCAAGGGATCCAAACTCTCAGCAGAGCATGCGGGGTTGAATCACCTGCCCTGCAGCGCTGCGGGGAGAGCCTAATGAAACCGAAACCGAGGAGGAGGACCTAGATACCAAATGACCACTATCGGAGAGATCACCCAGATTGGGCCCATAAGGGGAAGGTGCGCCCATAAAGGGACCTGCCATACCCAGGTGGCCAACACCCGCACAAGCCCCGCAAGGCCCTCCTTGACCACTAATCCCCGGCAAAAAAAATGGGGACCCAGACCCCGAAGCGAGCACACCAGAACTGGATGAGGGAAAACCCTGGCCAACCATCAAAGCAGGACCCCATGGCCATGCCTGCCCACCTCCAACCTGCAAATTGCTTCCCAACTTACCCGACCATCCAGAGGGCACAACCACTGTTCCCCATCCAAATGTTCCAGCGGCCAATGCCACCCCCACATCAGCCCCACTGGAACCAGCATCCCTGTCAACAGCAGCACCACCAGACCTGCCCTCAAGAATAGAAAGTCTGGTTAAAATGTTAGTCTTCTAGACGCCCCATCACAGTCCAACCCACCAGGACAAGGCAGACTGGACGCTTGCTCAAGCGCCTTCAACCTGCTCAAAATATTCGCCTCAACCACCCCATCCCCCTCCTCATCAGATGAGGATGCAGGAGGTGGGGGTCTTTTAGGCAGTGCCCTAGGTGCCTTAGGAGCCGGCTTCTTTCCCTTGGACTTCCCTGTCCCTTTCCCCCCTGTCATGGTGAAAATGTAATGCCCTTAAATAACCATTTCAATAACCCCAGGGGAGTTAGAAAATGGCCGTCGCCACACCCTCACAGAATGAGCCACAAAATGGCCAACCACCTTGCTAAAGAACAAGGATGGCCCACAAAATGGCCCCTCACCCGACTACAGCAGAGCCACCCAGTAAAAAACCCCTAAGGGCCTATCAACAGCGTTTTTATATATATCTAATATATATATATATATAAGCAAGCTGTTTACTTCAGAAGGATGGAAGGCTGCTACCACCCAGGGCACCCAACCCGCACCGAAGCCAAACTCAGGTCGCAAGGAGAGCCCAGGACCACAGCACAGCAGCTTTACCACTCTGCCACAAATATGATCCCAGTAGGGTCTAAATAGGAATCCTGCTGCCCGTGGGGTCCCTGCAAACGCTCAAAACACCCTACAGCCACTCATCTAATGTCCACCTCCCTGGGAATGGTCAAAGCCGCCCGCCCAAGCAGCCCCTCAACCCCCAAGCCTCCGCCCGCTCTGAGCTCCTGAAGCCCAAGCCTGATGAGCCCCAGCCAACTCTCAAAACACTCAGGCACGATCCAACGATCCAACAAGCGAGGTCCCCCAACGAGTCCAAAGCCGCCGCCGACACAAGCATCGCACCGCCGACCTCCCCGACCACATCAGAGCCTTCAACAAGAAGCCCCTGGGAGCCAGCCAGCTGATCATCACTCACCCGACGTAGACTGAGGAGAACTCAGGTCTGGCTGTTAATCAGCCAGACCACGCCTCCCAGCCTGCGTGCCCAAACAGGCGCCCCCTGACTCTCCCCGTCTGGGGAGGAAGACTCGTGCTTTTTGCAGCCTAGCAGCTATGCTGCAGGCTGCAAGCACATGATTATGCATTGGGTTTTCTGTCTTATTGTTGTGAATAGATGCATCACTGTGACTTAACCTAAAAGCACACATAAGTGAACAAGGTACTATAACAAGGCTCTTTAATAGCTCTAAATGCTTCAGTGATGGAGATAATTTTCAGAAGATGGTTTCCTGAAGGAATCTTTTGTTAGCTTATGGAATTATAAGAGCCCAGAGAAAGTATAACCCATCCAAATAAAGGAGAGGAGCAAGCCTGAAAACAAAGAGTAGCCAAGACGGGGAGAGGACTGATGGTGAAGTCACTTGGAGTTCAGGGTCTTTCACCTTCATCTGTCTCTCTCCAAATGAGAACTTCATGTTGAGTAGTAAATCTGCTGCTCTATCTGTCTGTTTGTAAATAAAGCAACTACTGCAAAAAAAAAAAAAAAAAGTTTCCAGTCCTCTGTCTCCTCCAAAGGAAACCAAAATGAAAGAATCATGCACATTGTTTCTACACACACATAAACAGAGATTTTTATTTACAAGCAAACAGTAAACCATACAAGATTACATGAAATATACCCCTGTCTGTTTCCCAGGCCTCAGCTCCTGAAACTTTCTGAGGGTTCCCCCTCCTCCTCCCCACCTTGTCCATTGAATAGTAGGTGCAGCTGCATAACAATCCCTGGATGAGCTCCACCACCTATTTTTCTACAAAACAACTCCTGCTGTTTCCGTTACTACAAAGTCACATCTAGAAGGAAAGGGACAGTGTAAATGCTATCACATCACATATATATTATACCTGTGGAATCTTGTAGATGCCCAAAGCATCTGGTATAAGGTAGGAGATTTTTGAGTCAAGTCCCTTAATGATAGCAATGACTTTGTCTTGGATGTCACACTTGTAGTTGGGGACAAATCTGTTCCTTGTGGAAAAAAGTTGCATTGCAGCACGCAAAGTCCACCTTGCATCCAAATAACTGTCATAGATATTGAATCCCAGTGTGATGTTAGGTAGGAGCTGCAGATTTTCATTTATTTCCTTTATAGCAAAAACCAAGGCCAGGATGTGCTGGTAGTTCTGAGTCATTACACTAACACACACACACACACAAAAAAAGATTTCCATTATTCATTACAAACATACTTTTAGTTATATTTATTTAGGACATATAAACTATACTTACTCTTTCCTTTATATAACATCTAGATTTGAGTCCAGTAGCAGCTTAGAGACCAAAAAAATTACAAGGTATAAGCTTTCAAGAGTCAAACCTCTTTTTACCACTTATTATTTTAAATTACATGCATCCTTTTCCTTACAATAATTTCAAGCCTTTTTTGTAGCAGGAACTCCTTTGCATATTAAGCCACACACCCCTGATGTAGCCAATCCTCCAAGAGCTTATTGGGCTCTTCTTATAGGGCCTACTGTAAGCTCTTGGAGGATTGGCAACATTAGGGATGTGTGGCCTAATATGCAAAATAGGTCCTGCTACAAGAGAAGGCCCTGAATAATTAATATTTCAAGAAGAAGCTAGTCTTGTCCAACATGATGCGTATCTGTAGGTGCTGGCCTCTGAGGAATGGCTAGATTTCAGAAACTAAGCAGGGTTAGTCTGCAGATGGAAGACCACCAAGGAAGACTCTGCAAAGGAAGGCAATAGAAAACCAACTCTGCTTTTTACTTACCTTGAAAGCTTCTTGTTGGAGTTACTGTAAGTCATTTGTGACTTGATGGCACATGTATCCATACATAGAGCAGTCTTCTGAATATGATACCACCAGTACAACCCTATGCAAAGTTACCCTATTCTGAGCCTACTGACTTTGATGGACTTAAGAAGGGTCTAACTCTGCATGAAATTGTACTGCAGGCCAATCTGCACTGGGTTTCAAACATGCACATTCTATTCAAATATTATACGTCTGACTGAACCTCTAGTATAAAAGGGCTTCTTTCTTGAAGTTTTTTTGGGGGGCAGAGGTGGAAAAAAGAAAGGAAGGAATCTGTTAAACTACTCTTCTGAGACTGCATATTCTAGCAGTTTACTACTTGAAGCAAATCCATGAAACCCCCGTGAAAAGTTCTACCTCTTACATTTCTGTAATGCATTTCAAGTACAATTCAATTACTAAATTGCATCCCCACCCCTTTGAGAATCATCCTAGCAGAAAAGAACAGAATTTCAAGGCTAGAATATATCTTACATCCTAGTGATGCAACCTCCATTGCATGAGATGCTGCATTCTATGCCTACCCATATACAGTAACTGATCTCCTAGTGAAGATAATCTAGTGGAGGAATAGGGGAAAACAATCCTTACATCCATTGTCCAGACAGTATTCCAGCTGGTTGTTTTTTGAAGGATTCTGGATCTTTGTAAACAAATGTCTGAAAAAGAATG
The DNA here is from genome assembly GCF_032191835.1 of Heteronotia binoei. NCBI lineage: Eukaryota > Metazoa > Chordata > Lepidosauria > Squamata > Gekkonidae > Heteronotia > Heteronotia binoei. The sequence continues at coordinate 33,423,037 of NC_083237.1, forward strand.
CCACCAATGATGAGATCTCCTGGTTGGTAATATTTGTGAAGAATTGGATCAGGGTCCCACACCTCACATTCGACAGCTTGAGTCTCACTCACCCTGTGAGGCAGGAGCAGCACAAGCATCACCGCTAACATCACCATCCTGAGTGCAAATTCTTCCTATGACTCCAGTATTTGCATCTGCAGCAACCTCACTAAACTCTATGGGATTGCTATAACTTGATTTGAATAACTGGTCTATCTGCTGAAAGGCTGGAGGCAGGACTATAACACATAAAGCATCAGAAATCAAATTGATGTATCCTTGCCTCTGCTTTGTCCCTTCTCTCCTCTTGCACTGGAAAAGGTCATATTTATACCCTCCTTCATATTTCCATGTCACTTTTGTTATCAGGTGCTAGGGCTCCACATGGGATCTAGTGACTGCCAGAATAAATTATAGCTCTTTAAGTAATTTTAAGAGACTTGGGCCAAAGTTGCATACTGTCTGTATTATTGCTGATATTATATTGGGCTATTGTCTTCCTCTTAGTTGGGTAGCTGTGGCAAACAGCAAAGCCAGCAAGTAGACCTTTCTGGAGTGGGAATGGAAACTGTTGGAGTGTTTGTACTGTCCTGTTTGAAGATAAGATAAGATTGTTAATAGCTGCAATATAGGAAAAACTGTTTTTGCATTGGCATCAGGCCTTCCAACTGACCCTATTTCATTCTAAAGAGGAAGAGGGTACATCATCTCATAGTCTTTTTTTTTTCTTTTTACAGTGATTTGTTTGATAGATGGTTTGTTTGCTAGATGGCTGCCAGAATCAGGCATTCTAGAAACTGCACAGCAAACACAATTGCCAGGTGAACATTGTGCTTTGGAGTGCCACACTCTCCAATCAAGTTGAAATGCTGCTTGGTTCATCCCATTACTGTTAACTGCTTGACTCAAGCACCAAACCAACAACTTTAGTTTCCTGAGTATGCAGGTTAAAAAAAAAAAGGTAGTCCCCTGTGCAAGCACCAGTCATTTTCGACTCTGGGGTGACGTTGCTTTCACAATGTTTTCACAGCAGACTTTTCTTGGGGTGGTTTGCCATTGCCTTCCCCAGTCATCTACGCTCCCCCCCCCGCCCCCAGCAAGCTGGGTACTCATTTTACTGACCTCAGAAGAATGGAAGGCTGAGTCAACCTGGAACTGGCTACCTGAACCAGCTTTTGCTGGGATCGAACTCAGGTCATGAGCAGAGGGCTCCGACTGCAGTACTGCAGCTTTACCACTCTGCGCCATGGGGCTCTTGAGTATGCAGGTACAAAGATCCAAAATAAAACTTATAACGAATCTCTCTCCCAAGGTTAGAGTCAAGCATAAACCACTCTGTTTGCTCCCACATTCTACATTCCAGTGAGTACCCTACCCACCACTGGTGACTGAGCTGTTGGATGTTTTTTTTTTTCCTTTAGCAGAATAGCACAGGAATGCAGTTCTGGCTGGCTTGGCATCAGGGGGTGTGGCCTAATTTGCAAATAAGTTCTTGCTGGACTTTTTCTACAAAAAAAAGTCACAAGACTCATCATCAACTATGGTCATAAACAGTTCAGGGGGTTCTATATTATACCTAAATAGCAAGCCAGTCAATTTGAACAAATGTGAAGAATAAAAAGAAATGCGAACAGTTGGAGAGGAGTTGTAGCTCAGTGGCAGAGCATCTGCTTGGCATGCAGAAGGTCTCAGGTTCAATCCCTGGGTGTCTCCACTTAAAAGGACTTATACTTGTGACCCTGAAGAGCCACTGCTGGTATGAGTAGACAGTGCTGACTCTAATGATCCAACAGTCTGATTCAGTATAAGACTCCTTAATTTATTTATGAGAAACTCATCCATACCTTGACATTAGCAATCAAGTACTGTTGGGTGAAGAAGGGCTGGTTTGCTATATCCATTGCAAATTTGCACTTTTTTGAAAGTATGGCATGTAAGTACATTAAATAAAAGCCAATTAAGAAATACAAATCCTTGTTCCTCTGTCCACTCTACCTATTGGGAGCAGGTTAAAGCATCTTTATTCTTCTCATTTTGGCAGCCCAACTTGCCTGTCTCCGTTCCTGAGGACTGGAAGGTAGCAAATGTCACCCCCATCTTTAAAAAGGGTTCCAAAGGAGATCTGGGAAATTACAGGCCAGTCAGTCTGACTTCAATACCGGGAAAGTTGGTAGAAAGCATTATCAAGGACAGAATGAGTAGGCACATTGATGAACACGGGTTATTGAGGAAGACTCAGCATGGGTTCTGTAAGGGAAGATCTTGCCTCACTAACCTGTTACATTTCTTTGAGGGGGTGAACAAACATGTGGACAAAGGAGACCCAATAGATGTTGTTTACCTTGACTTCCAGAAAGCTTTTGTTAAAGTTCCTCATCAAAGGCTCCTTAGAAAGCTTGAGAGTCATGGAGTAAAAGGACAGGTCCTCTTGTGGATCAAAAACTGGCTGAGTAATAGGAAGCAGAGAGTGAGTATAAATGGGCAGTCTTCGCAGTGGAGGACGGTAAGCAGTGGGGTGCCGCAGGGCTCGGTACTGGGTCCCATGCTCTTTAACTTGTTCATAAATGATTTAGGGTTGGGAGTGAGCAGTGAAGTGGCCAAGTTTGCGGATGACACTAAATTGTTCAGGGTGGTGAGAACCAGAGAGGATTGTGAGGAACTCCAAAAGGACCTGTTGAGGCTAGGTGAGTGGGCATCAACGTGGCAGATGCAGTTCAGTGTGGCCAAGTGCAAAGTAATGCACATTGGGGCCAAGAATCCCAGCTTCAAATACAAGTTGATGGGGTGTGAACTGGCAGAGACTGACCAAGAGAGAGATCTTGGGGTCGTGGTAGATAACTCACTGAAAATGTCAAGACCGTGTGCGTTTGCAATAAAAAAGGCCAACGCTATGCTGGGAATTATTAGGAAGGGAATTGAAAACAAATCAGCCAGTATCATAATGCCCCTGTATAAATCGATGGTGCGGTCTCATTTGGAGTACTGTGTGCATTTCTGGTTGCCACACCTCAAAAAGGATATTATAGCATTGGAGAAAGTCCAGAAAGGGGCAACTAAAATGATTAAAGGGCTGGAACACTTTCCCTATGAAGAAAGGTTGAAACTCTTAGGACTCTTTAGCTTGGAGAAACGTCAACTGCGGGGTGACATGATAAAGGTTTACAAGATAATGCATGGGATGGAGAAAGTAGAGAAAGAAGTATTTTTCTCCCTTTCTCACAATACAAGAACTTGTAGGCATTCGATGAAATTGCTGAGCAGACAGGTTAAAACGGATAAAAGGAAGTACTTCTTCACCCAAAGGGTGATTAACATGTGGAATTCACTGCTACAGGAGGTGGTGGCGGCGGCCACAAGCATGGCACCTTCAAGAGAGGTTTAGATAAAAATATGGAGCACAGGTCCATCAGTGGCTATTAGCCACAGTGTGTGTATATATATATATATAAATTTTTTTTGGCCACTGTGTGACACAGAGTGTTGGACTGGATGGGCCATTGGCCTGATCCAACATGGCTTCTCTTATGTTCTTATAGAAGCAAAGTTCCCTCTATTCCACAGAAGGCATTTTTCATGTATTCAGTAATTTATACCTCACTTTTCTCTTTCTTCAGGACTGAGAACAATTTACACCGTTCTCCCTTCTTCCACTGTATCTTTACAACAGCCCTGTGAGGTAGGTTAGGCTGAAGCACAATGGCTAGCTGAAGGGCACCTAGCAAACTTTCATGGCAGAGTGGAGATTACAACTTGGACCTCCCAGATCATAGTCAAATGCTCTGCTAAGCTGGTTCTCTACTTTGCTGTTTAAAATGGTCCCTTTAGTCATCTCTTCTTCATCTACGTCTCCATTAAGTGTGTTACATCTCCTCCAGATGGAGTGTCTATGTTTGGGCTGTGTTTCTTGAAACAAAAATACCTTTCCAAATTGCTGTATATGTTAAGATATCAATAATAATTAGAATGAATTTCTATGTGCAGACTCTATCATCAGAATTTCTATATCAGGTTTTTGGTTGATAAATCTTTACAAATAAACCCTATATTGGTGGAGGTGACAATAATCTAAATTATGGTATGGAAATACAAGAAGCATTATAATAATGCTGTGTTTTTTGTCTGTACAGATCTGTATTTGGGGGGCTAACAATGAAGAAAAAATCTGGAAACAAGAGGCTAATGAGGCTATGGGAAGGGTTAACTGTAGAGATACACCCCTGTATGCCTTTGTTAGTGGTGCTGAAATTGTAGAAGAGCTACAATTATATCAGAGATTCACAGAGCCCTGTCTGTTCTTAAAACCCACTACAATCAAATTTGGGGCACAACAAATATGGTGGTTGTCCATCTTGGAAAAGTCGTTGAAAATCCATTGGTGAGCAGAATACAGTAATTTTGACAATTCTCCTCAGTTTATAGTGATGTGTTTGGCTTCAGGCTTAATCAGCAATATTAAATTGGCATGGCTTACTAAACAAAAAAGTAAGTGAGGATAGCCTAATATTGAGGGGTTTTATAAAGTAAATTTCAATAATTAAATTTCCATGACTGCAATCGTCAACATAGCTACTAGGGAACAAATTATGGAGCATTCTTAAGCACATATAAACAAAAATTAAATTCAAGTGAATCTAGTGATATTTACTTCTAAGTATACATGCTTAGGGCTGAACCATGTTTGTAAGCAATTGGGACAGCTACTGATTAGCTCAGACTATGATGCACTGTTGTACACCATAGCTGTGTGACAGGGAGAGGGGAGATTTGACTCTTGGAGGTTTTTCTCATTCTTCTTTGGTACACTGCCACCAGGTGGTCCATTTCAAAAATTCCCACCCAAGGGGCCAACACTCCTAGCTTCCCTTCCATACTGCTATTTAAATGCACCAACTATTGCTCGCATCTTCCATTCCTCAATGACTAGTATATTCCCCTCCACTGATTCCCAATCAATTTATAACCAGAATTACCCACAAGAAGCAACTCTGTGCCAAATCCCTTCTCTTTTATCTGATTTATGCCCTTCTCCTCAATGGGGACCCAAAGCAGCCTACACATTCTGTACTCCTCCATTTTATCTTCAAACAAACCTGTTAGGTAGGTTAGGCTACAAGAATGTGAGTGGCCCAAACCCAAAGTGTGTCTATGGGGGAGATTCAAACCTGTGTCATCCAGATGGTAGTGTAACACTTGGGCAGCCCAATCCAGACATACGTGATGGCCGGCCACTCAGGCATGGGCAGATCTATGGCACTGCTTGTTGGCTTCCAAAGGGGAGACGTTACGCTTGGAGGGGGAAGAGCAGTCTGATGACCAAGCGAGAACCCATCACCGTAGTGATTCCACCCAGGTGCACGCCATTAGCCCACTGCCGAGGCAGAGGTGGGGGAGGCGCAGGCTCACGCAGGACCATGGGATTGGCCAGCCTGCTGCACGTGACCAGGCGAGGGAGTGGAAAGACCACACCCGAGAGACCGTCAATCCCTCCACTCCCTCCCGCTGTCAGAGATTCTGCCAATGGCAGGCTGGCAGGCAGAGGCATGTGCAGACAAGCAGGAAGTGCCAAGTGCAGGAGTTCCCTGTCCTAGACAGCAGCTGGAATGTGTGACTGGGAGTGGCCAGACCAAGTCCGAAAGACACCCCCTGGAGCGCCCCCCAGTGTTGCCCTGCTGCCGCCCCCTGCTATGTGCAAGGAACACCTCCCCTGGGGACAACAGAACTCAGTGGGTGAGCTGCTGGGCATGCATCCACTTCAGTGCTCCCCCCAAGTGTCCAGCGCACAACAGCCCTGTGCGGTTGGGTAGGCCCCTCCTCTGTCCAGCCACGTGGGGGGCAGCATGGCGGCTCATAGCCCATTCCCCCCCCCAAGAACCAAGTCTGCCCACCCTCCCAGGCATTCCCTCAGAGAGGCCACGAGGAGGGGGGGGTTGCCCCAGGAATGTGCAGCAGATGCCAAGCAGGAAAAACAACAGAGGGCACAGCTCAGACTTTATTTTTCCAGAACAGAGTGCAACAGTCTCCCTGTAGCGTGCTAGGCAATCTTGCCATGGGTGGGGCTCCATTCCAAGCGGCAGGCAGAAGCAGCTGAGGGAATGGGGGGGGGTGATGGAGCAACACATGCAGAAGGCTCTGTGTTGGAGTCCCACCTGCAAAACGGAGACAGAGATCAAGAGCACCTGCAGGGGCGGCAGCTGGAAGAGAAGGCTGCATTTCAGCCGGGCACTCTCTAAAAGGGACAGTCTCTGACCCACCTCCCTGCATCAGGACAGCTGCCACACACACACACCCCTGCCCTTCCAGGGGTTGGGAATGCGGCAGAGGGCAGACCAAGGGAAAGGAGCAGGCAGCAGCACAGGGGAGTGGGCTCAGCAAATGCCCCCTGCTGGAGCCCACTGCCAGGTTCAAGTGCCAGAGATGCTCACACACCAAGTGGCTGAGAGCAAGGGGAGGGGGAGGACGGGGGGGGGACAGTGGAACTTACCCAGCCATGGGCGACAGTCCTCGCATGCAGAGCCTCCAGGAGCCCGGAACCTGTGGAGACCTGGAAACAAGAGCAGTTAGCCCCAGGGGAGAGACTTCTTTCTCTCCCTCGCAAGTCAAAGATACTGTCAAAGCAAGCACGCGGTGCAAAACCCATCACCAACAACCCTGTCCCTCACTCTAAGTCTGTATGGTCAGGAGCTCACCAGCAGAACTTCCTGCCACGCGGATCTGTCCCTAACAACTGAGTTGTGCGAGGCAGAGCGGAATTATTTCTAGTAGGGGGGCCATGATTGGGTGCTGGGGAGGGGGCTCACCAGGCCGAGATGCAAAGGGATTGGTGAGGCAATCATGCAGCTCCCTAAGGGGTTTGCAAACTTCCGCAGTGGTGGAGTCAACCTTTGTTTTTAGTTTCAATGAGTGCCTATGGGACACACTGCTATTTTTGCAGGTGTGACGTTGCGCCTCTCGAGGGGTGTGTGTCATGGGCCAAACTGCTCAGGAAGCCGCCTAAGCCTGGCTGCACCCTCAACTCCACCCCCTCCTTTGCCTGAACGCCACACTCCACCTCACTTCTGCCCGTGCTCAGGCACAGCCCTCAGGCGCCGCTGCCCTTCCTGCACCCACGTAGCAGCTCATCTGCTCCCAAAAGACTTTCTACCCCCCCCCCCCCTCTGGATTGTGCTGTTAACCACTACACTATGCTGTCAATTAACCTTCTACTGTATGTACTTCTACCTTTTCTTCTGTTTTTTAGTAGTTAGAAGTACATACATAGCTGAGCCTGAGCCTTAAGTACTGGTGCCTATGAGAGTGATCCATGGGATGGGGGTGTTTGACAGCATTTAGCCATTCTCCTTTTTCTTATCCTTGTGCCAATATAAGAACTTCTTAAAACAAAAGTGAGGTTTTGTAGCCCTCAAACTCTACATACTCAATTAGAAACTCTTTTTTTCTTTTTGGAGCAGATTTTTAAAAAGAAACTAGTAATAAATCTGTGCTCACTTAATGAAATTGTACCAATTAAAAAAACTGAAATGAGCTTGGGACTTTCATAATTGCTTCATTCAAAATTGCTGTTTTCTTGCTTCCCAACAGAGAGCAGAGCAATAAGTAAGATTCCCTCGATGGCCTTGTGGAAACCTGGCAAGACCGATTAACCAGGGCCATTGACGAAATAGCACCCCGGCGCCCTCTGCGCCCTCGTAGGAGGTTGGCCCCATGGTACACCTTGGAATTGCGCCAACTCAAACAAGGGCTCAGACGACTAGAGAGGCAGTGGAGACATACTCGGGACGAAGCAATGAGAACATCCTACAGAACGCTTATGAAGTCGTATGAGATGGCAGTCAAGGCCGCAAAGAAAAATTACTTTGCAGCCAAGATTGCATCCGCAGATTCGCGCCCAGCACAACTGTTTAGAATAATTGGGGACCTTATAACTTTGCCACAAGGCAAACCAAACATTAGAGAATTGGAGATTGGCTGTGAGGCATTTGCGAAATATTTTGCGGATAAAATCTCACTGCTCCGCCAAGACCTGCCTACCACCTTGGAAACAGTGAGTGAAATTGAGGCTCCGTGCCTGTCTTCGGGGTTGGTTCTGGATCGCTTCGACCCGCTCGACCTGGAGGAAGTCGATGGGATCCTCTCTGCTGCTCGCCCAACAACATGTGATTTGGATCCTTGCCCCTCTTGGCTGATTAAATCCTGCCAGAGGGAGCTCAGAAGTCCTTTACGGGACATCATAAATAGATCCCTCGTAGAGGGGCACTTCCCAATGCCTCTGAAAGAGGCGTTGGTTCGCCCTCTCTTAAAAAAATGTACAGCAGACCCGGCCGAATTGGCGAATTACCGTCCGGTGTCTAATCTACCATTCCTAGGCAAAATTATTGAGAGGGCAGTGGCGTTGCAGCTACAGAGGTTCCTAGATGACGCTTCCGTCCTTGACCCGTGCCAGTCTGGGTTCCGACCGGGCCATGGGACGGAGACAGTGCTGGTCGCCTTGGTGGATGACCTCCAGCGGCATCTGGATCGGGGCGGCTCTGCGGTACTGATGTTATTAGACCTGTCGGCGGCATTTGATACAGTCGACCATCAGCTACTAAAGCGCCGCCTTGCCGACATAGGGGTTAGGGGGCTGGCCTTACAGTGGCTTTCCTCCTTCCTCTCCGATCGGGGACAAAGGGTGGCCATTGGGGGCGAGCGATCCCAGAGGCACACACTTGATTGTGGGGTGCCTCAGGGAGCAGTTCTCTCCCCAATGCTGTTTAACATTTATATGCGCCCCCTTGCCCAGATTGTCCGGAGGTTTGGGCTGGGTTGCCATCAATATGCAGATGACACCCAGCTCTATCTACTAATGGACGGCCGGCCTGGCTCCGCCCCAGGGAACCTGGATCGGGCCTTGCAGGCTGTAGCGGCGTGGCTTAGATTGAGTGGGTTGAAGTTGAACCCAGCTAAGACAGAGGTCCTTTGCGTGGGTCGCGGCGCCCAGGGAGGGGAAATAGCTCTCCCAACCTTCGAAGGCGCACTATTGGAACCAGTGCGCCAGGTAAAGAGTTTGGGTGTTTTACTGGAGCCTTCATTATCAATGGAGGCCCAGATAGCAGCCACTGCCAAGTCAGCATTCTTTCATCTGAAGCGGGCAAGGCAGTTGGCCCCCTTCCTGGAACGCCGCGACCTCGCAACAGTGATCCATGCAACGGTCACCTCAAGATTGGACTACTGTAATGCCCTCTACTTGGGGCTACCTCTGTGCCGGACTCGGAAGCTGCAGCTAGTGCAGAATGCGGCGGCCAGGCTGTTACTGGGGCTCCCGAAATGGGAGCACATACAGCCGGGGCTGCGCGGACTGCACTGGCTGCCGGTTATCTACCGAGTCCAGTACAAAGTGTTGGTTATTACCTTTAAAGCCCTATATGGCCGAGGACCTGCCTACCTAAGGGACCGTCTCTCCCCGTATGAACCCCAGAGGGCACTGAGGTCAGCAAGTAAAAACAAAATGACCATCCCTGGGCCGAGAGAGGCCAGGCTCCAAAGCACCAGGGTGCGAGCCTTTTCAGTTGCGGCACCTGCACTGTGGAACCAGCTCCCGGAGGAGGTGCGGGCCCTGCGGAACCTCGACCAGTTCCGCAGGGCCTGCAAGACTGCCCTTTTTAGACACGCCTATAAAGATACGGACTGCTGAGTTGCAATGAACGAAGAACCGCCATCTTTAACACCATTTAAACTGGCAGAATCAGCGCCAGAACAGCTATTACTGCCAGATATATATATAATGTAATTGTAAATTAAGTATTTTAACTGAATTAACGGGTTTTTATATGTGTAATTTTAATTGCTAATCTAATGTTTTACTATTTATGTTAATATATTACTTACTGTTAGCCGCCCTGAGCCGCTTTGCGGGGAGGGCGGGGTAGAAATAAAATTTATTATTATATTATTATTATAATATATATGTCTCAATGATTCTATAAAATATCCCATTGACCAATGAAAACTGGGTGAGTGATAGGGAGGGTTCTCGCAGTCTTTTGTAAGATTGTTTCCTAATATTTAAAAGTATGTTCCCCTCTACTGATTCCCAATCAATTTTTAACCAAAATTACCCATTTGAAGTATCATATGCCTAATCCCTTCTTTTTTGGTGATTATTCTTCCATTTTTCTGCTGCATAAAAAATAATAAATGCAGTCTCTGCTACATCTCCTTTTATGCTCCTTTTCCCAAACATTAAGTGGTATTTTCACATTGGCCATTATTCTACGCTCTCCACTCATTGATTTTCAATCTAAATTTTCATTTTTTAAAAAAGAATATTTAATTGAGGACTCTTATAGATCTTGTTCCCTTTGCCTTTTCTTTCCTTTTTGTACACTGAGTCCATTTATTGATCTCTGTAGATACAAGTATTTTTTAAGAGTATTTTAAGCCCAAAGAACAGCATCCTGATGGTAGGAGGTAAAAGAAGTATTCAATACAAAGATATTGGTGGATAAGAGGCAATCAAAGGAACTGTTATGAACAACAAATATGGACCTTCATGCAGAGATTTCCTACTAAACTAAGCAAATCATCTGTGATGTAAAAGAAATCAATAGTAGGTAGTTCATGCTATAGAGAAAACTATGATCATCTGCATCTGGAAGGGAAGTTTTAATGTTAGGATGGTTAAGTTTTAATGTTAGGTGGTGTTGCTGATTGTACTCCTACGTCATACAGTATGCAAGACAAACAATGTGAATTGTTCTATTTATGACGATCCACTTCCTATTCCTCATGAATTTTATCAGCCAGGTGATCTTCTCATTGGTGGGATGGCCTCTCAGGTCTTCTGCTTCTATAACCCTCTGAATTTCATGGAACAACCTGCAGAGATGTTGATTGATGACCCTGTGTAAGCACGTTATCCTTTTTCTCTATATCACTTATGCATAAAAACTGCAAATAGATTACGAAGCCAAACAGAGCTTCAGTAACAATCAGTTTACTTTTTGGTATGAAATGTAATATTTCTGGAGACATTGTGAGCTGTCAGACATTTTGTTTTCCCTGCTTTTTACTTTGATCATTGCCCAGAGGGAACTTGGATTAAATGAAGTATGGATATATATATGGAGTATATGCTACAACCTGGTGGATTTTGCCCTTATTTTTAAAGCAAGTTTTATTTCAGCACTCTTCCTTCTTGTGCTTCCATCTCTGTCTCCCTCATACTTCTCCATCTTTTCATTTTTTATTCAACTATCACCTTGTTTTATTCTGTCTACAATTTTCACCACAAAGTTTTCAAGCTTGATTTACAACTTTTCATACATAGCACTATATGAAATGTTGATTTTAAGCCAAAATAATCCGGGAGCTACAGCTACTCCCCAATAATCGTACATATCTGATGCTACTGTTTGAAACCATAATGTTGTCTCTGTTGTTGACTCAAATGTTCACTTAAACCTAATCACCTGGATACAATCAGAAAATTAGGATGGATCCTCTTTGAACATTAAAAAAAGCAATGCTAAGGATCATGGCAATTGTATGTCCAAAAGCCACATGGGAAGCAGGGTGGTAATAAGAAGAGCAACTGGGTGATACTGATGGGGAAATATGACGGGCTCCAACTCAATCTGAAACTTGGTTTTCAGTTACCATGTTTTGAAGACTCACAATAATGGGTTTAAATTAAGGGTGGGAAGGTACTGGCTGGATATTAGGAAAAAACATTTTTATAATGATGGAATCAATACTGAGGGAGGTGGTAAGCTCCCCCACACTGGTAGTCTTTAAGCAGTGACTGGACAAACAATGACCCTGCATTGACCAGGGGATTGGACTAGATAGCCTGTATGACCCCTTCCAACTCTATGATTCTATGATCTTCTGTTTCTATCTTTTGCTTTTAAACATGGGTGACTCTGTATGTACTTGGTGTTTGCATACCTGCTTTGAATTTACCTCCTGATGGAAGACATCTTTCTAACACATTTGTGTATTTCTGATAATAGAAATGATCTGGTCACATTTGCTTGAATTACCTTCATTGTAGTGTGCATCTCTTATTTTATTGGTACAGAAATGGTCAATAATAGGATTGTGGAAACTGCATGCATGGACAAAAGTAGCCATGTTGATTGACAGGTAGTTGTAGTAAGGAAGAGAACTGTGAAAGACTGTGTAAATTAGCTGGCTAGATCCCACCCTGCTGCATGGAATATGGCTGTTGAAGATATAAGTACAAAGTTCAGTTCGAAAGTTGGAAACCCTAACCCAATGATAAAGGTAGATCCAGGTGGGCGCCCATGCTGGACTGAAGCATTAGAACAAAGTTAGCATCCAGTGGCACCTTTGAGACCAACAAAGTTTTATTTAAGATATGAGCTTTCATGTGCACGCAGACTTCCTCAGAATATCTTAACTCTAACTTTGTTCCAATGATAAATGGTTAAGGCTCACTTGGTTGATTAAGTAACATATAACTCTCATTGCAGATTGGTGCCAAAGAACTACCAGCACATCTTAGCCCAGGTTTTTGCTGTAAAAGAGATCAATGAGAATCCCATCATCTTACCAAATACCACTTTGGGCTTCCATATCCTCAACAGCTACTATTTATCAAGGATGACTTATAAAACCTCCCTTAGCCTGATTTCTACATACCATCAGTTCATTCCCAATTTCAAGTGTGATGCCAAAGGAATTCTCGTAGCTATCATTGGAGGGCTTGTCTCAGAAACCTCTGCCAATGTGGCCACCATTTTATCACTCTATAAGATTCCACAGGTAGGCTGTAAGCATATAGCTGTGGGAAATTTTTTCCAGCTGTGGCACATGAAAGAAAATAAAAATCTTTTATTATTTTCTGTTTAAACCTTCCTGCATTTTTTCTTTCAGCTGACTTATGGATCACTTTCCCCAGCCTATGGTAACAAAATGTTCTTCCCTTCTTTGTACCAGATGGTCCCAAATGAAGCCCATCAAAACATGGGGGTGATCCAGTTGCTTCTCCATTTCAAATGGACATGGATTGGGCTAATTGCTATGGATGATGACAATGGGGACAGGTTTTTACAGACATTTGTGCCAATACTTTCCGAGAACAGTATCTGTGTTGCCTTCACACTGAGAATCCCAATCCAGAGTTATATGAATAAGCTAGTCAATTTGGTTGTATCAGGGAAGGAAGAGTATCCGTTCCCCACAGACAGCAAAGCCAATGTCTATTTTGTTTATGGCGAACCCCCATCTCTACACATTCTGAGGCTGTTGCTATTTTTAGAAGAAAAATCATCTCTGAGTAAAGTGTGGATTTTTACATCCCAATGGGATTTTGAGTCACTGTCTTTACAAAGGGTTTGGGATCCAGAAATATTCCATGGTGCCCTGTCCTTCACAGTTCACTCAAATCAGTCACCAGGATTCCAGCATTTTGTTCGGACCATAAGACCTTTCTGGAAAAAAGGAGATGGTTTTATTCAGGAATTCTGGGAGAAGGCATTCGGTTGCTCATTGAAAAATCCCCATGTTCATGTGGAGAGTGAGAAGATCTGCACTGGGGAGGAGAAACTGGAGAGCCTTCCTTTGATGTTCTTTGAAATGAGCATGACTGGTCATAGCTATAATATCTACAGTGCTGTCCATGCTGTGGCACGTGCTTTACATGATATATCTGTATCCAGATGCAAACTAGGAAAACTGGTAAAAAGAAACAGGCTGGAGTTCCAGAATGTACAGCCATGGCAGGTAATTGTAGTTCAATGAAACAGCTTTATTTCTCATTGCAGACTAACATATCCTCCAGAGATGGATACAAGGTTGCATAAAATTCTCCTGAAACTCACCATGATGAATCCTTGTGTATTAATGCTGCATAGTAAAATACAGGGTTTTTTTCCATAGCTTACTCAATTCTCTTCCATTTGAAGGCAAAACTGGGGGGGGGTGTGTGTGTGACAACCCTAGCATAATAAAATAACTTAATTTGATCTAGCCAGTTTTTTCTCCAAATTTCAACCAATTATATTCTTTACTATCCCCCCCAACCCACGTGACTTTCATCATGCAAGTCCGCTGATCCCCAGCATAGATGTTTTGATGGTTAAAGGGTACCTCCCTTTTTCAAACTTGCCAAACTTAGGAAGTAGAGAATTCTAAGTCTCAGTAAAAGACTCAGTAAAAGTAATATCAAAAAGGATATTATGGCACTGGAAAAAGTCCAGAAAAGGGCAACTAGAATGATTAAAGGTATTGGAACACTTTCCCTATGAAGAAAGGTTAAAACGCTTGGGGCTCTTTAGCTTGGAGAAACATCGACTGCAGGGTGACATGAAAGAGGTTTACAAAGATTATGCATGGGATGGAGAAAGTAGAGAAAGAAATACTTTTCTCCCTTTCTCACAATACAAGAACTCATGGGCATTCAATGAAATTGCTGAGAAGTCAGGTTAAAACGGATAGAAGGAAGTACTTCTTCACCCAAAGGGTGATTAACATGTGGAATTCACTGCCACAGGAGGTGGTGGCGGCCACAAGCATAGCCAGCTTCAAGAAGGGGTTAGATAAAAATATGGAGCAGAGATCCATCAGTGGCTATTAGCCACAGTGTATATATTTATATATACATATATAAATAGAGCCAGTTTGGTGTAATGGTTAAGTGCGTGGACTCTTATCTGGGAGAACCGGGTTTGATTCCCCACTCCTCCACTTGCACCTGCTAGCATGGCCTTGGGTCAGCCATAGCTCTGGCAGAGGCTGCCCTTGAAAGGGCAGCTGCTGTGAGAGCCCTCTCCAGCCCCACCCACCTCACAGGGTGTCTGTTGTGGGGGAGGAAGGTAAAGGAGATTGTGAGCCGCTCTGAGACTCTTCGGAGTGGAGGGCGGGATATAAATCCAATATCTTCTTATATATACACATTTATTTATTTATTTATTTATTTGAGATTTATATCCCACCCTTCCCACGAATGGCTCAGGGCGGCTTCCAACAATTTAATCAAACATAAAATTTAACAATATTAAGTATAAAACAATTAAATATTTAAACAGTTAAAACTTTAAAACAGAATATTTTTGTTCACACACACACACATATATACAGAGTGTATATATATGACACAGAGTGACACAGAGTGTTGGACTGGATGGGCCATTGGCCTGATCCAACATGGCTTCTCTTATGTTCTTATGTAAAGATTGTAAAGATATAAAGTTCTTGTTCCTTTGTTTCACATTCTCTTTCACCTAGCTCCATCACTTTCTAGGGAACATCTTGTTCAACAACAGCGCTGAAGACACTGTACGTTTTGATGAGGAGGGCAAATTAATTGCAAGTTATGATGTTGCAAACTGGGTCACTTTCCCAAATGGCTCTTTCCTTAGAGTAAAAGTGGGCAGACTGGATTCTCAAGCTTCTTCTGGTAATGCATTAATCCTTAATCGTGATCAAATTCTGTGGCACAGAAGCTTTAACCAGGTGAGATATACTTAATGGTTCTTAAGTCCCGAAAGCATTTGTGGAAAATTGTATTTTAGATATTTCAGAGTTTTTCCTGTTTTTAAAGTAGTGAGTTGTGATTCACAGCACTGCAATATGGAAACTTGACTGAGGAGAAAATGTTGAAATCAATCAACTGAGTACAGTGACAGTGTTTGGCTGGCCATCTTGTCCCCATTTTAGTTTCAGAAAAGATCCATATATACACTTTTAGCATGTAAATGTATGAATTCAGACATAAATATACAAGGACTACCTGAGAAAACCTGGATACATTTGGGGTGCCAAAATATACTTTTAAAATACCTTATTGATATTTTCCAGGTATATTTTTGGCTTGGTTAGATCCAAACACACACCCCTATTCCATAGCATATGCAACATACAAGTAACACAGTGTAGACTCTTTAAAGTCATTGCTATATACAAATAGTCCATCTTGTACACTTGCCATTCTCAATAAACATTTTAGTGATTCTGGGCTCCCTTTCTGTTTCTGGGTAGGTGATGCCAATTTCTGGGTGCAACAACAATTGCCTTCCTGGCTACAGCAGAAAAAAGAAGGAGGGAGAAAAGTTTTGCTGCTATGACTGTGTTTCATGTCCAGAAGGAATGGTCTCCAAGCAGAAGGGTAGGAAATATAATAGACAGCACAGTTATCAAAGAACTGGGGGTGGGGGGCAGGATACAATATGATCTGTTCCCTTTGCTATCTGACATGCAGAAATCAACAGGTCAGGCCTAATTACCTTCTCAGTACCAAATATTGAATTTGTATGAAATGCATAGCAAGAGGTACCAGTTGAAAAGCAGGCATCCTTACTGTAAAGAGATATGAACTGATCCATATCCCATAGTACACCTTATTCAGTGAAGGTTTGCCTAACCTATTATCTAGAAGTAATGCGAACATCATACATAAAATGGCTTTTTCCCCTGATTAATAAGATTCCTAAGTATAATATTGTGGTGTGGTGTGAATTTGGTGATATTCCTTTATTGAATTGTTTAGTTATTTTCCCCTAGTACCTGAAGGCAGAAAGGCTTGCACTGAAGTTTCATTTCATTTCTTCTTCTGGTTGTTGGGTGTTACATATTATTCAAGCAAAGGCCAGGAAAGGCCCTGCTTTTGTTCCAATAAAACTTTTAATCCTTCTGGCATGGTGTGCTTGTGGAATTATTACACCAAGCACCATTTCTCCTTATCACGGATGGAAGATCAGGCTGTGGCAAATGATACTTTTGTCTTGGCTTTTCTTTCAGTCCCTGTTTTTTTATTTTGCAAAATTCTATCATTGTATTGATTCAGATACAGAAACCTTCAGTCAGTTTATTTGCATTTTAAAGCCCTGAATGCTGTGCTTTGCTCTACATAAGGATGCTTTCCAAAACCGTTCATATATGGAGTCATGCGGGGAAAGGAGAGAAGACTTAACCTTTCGACTTTGACTTGGTTTGGCTAATAAAGACTGGACTACCTGTGCTGTTCTCACTGTTTTAAAGTAGAAAAAAAACTTAGTTTCTTTAAAATACTAATTTTAAAATGAGGAACCTCATTTGAATCTGTTAAACTGGACAGGGTTGAAAGGCTAATTAGCCTTCCAGGGCAGCTACCAGGTCATGGTGTGAAATAGGATGCTGGATTAAATGGACCACTGGACTGATCCAGCAGGGCTTCCCCAATCTAAAACAGTCAGCTCAAATCATGGCTGCATGTATGCACCATTTTACAAATAGACAGAAAGCTGTGATTTTCATCATGATTGTTATGACTCCTAGGGTAACTAAAGAGAACATAGGTTCTTCCACTGTTCAATTTCAGTCTTTCTTCTCCACTCAAGGAGGTCCCTGTTTACCCTTCATGTAGCCATGAACCCTCAGTATCATCACAGTTGTTTCAAATTAGAGGAGCCTGAAGTAATTCTCAAAGTCTTGAATAATTATACCACTTTCCCTTTTTTCAGATATGGATACCTGTGTTCCATGTCCAGAAGACAGCCACCCCAACAAAGACAAAAACCACTGCATTCCCAAAATTATAAGCTACCTATCATATGAAGAACCCCTAGGATTTGTCTTAGCTAAACTGGCTGTTTCTTTCATTCTGATTACCGCCTCAGTGCTTGCAACATTTTTGAAGCAGCAAAACACCCCCATAGTCAAAGCCAACAACCGGAGCCTCACCTACATCCTCCTCATATCCCTCCTTCTTTGTTTCCTCTGTTCCTTTCTGTTCATTGGGCAGCCTGAAAGAATGACCTGCTTGCTCCGACAAACTGTTTTTGGCATCATCTTCTGTGTGGCCCTTTCAAGTATATTGGCCAAAACTATCACTGTGATTCTGGCATTCATAGCTACCAAACCAGGAACTGAGATGAGGAAATGGATGGGGAAAAGACTGGGAGGTTCTGTTGTTCTTTCTTGCTCTTTTATTCAAGTATCTATTTGCACTGTTTGGCTAACTACTTTCCCTCCATTCCCAGATAAGGACATGCATTCATGGAATGGGAAAATCATAATAGAATGTAACGAGGGCTCAGCTACCCTGTTTTACTGTGTCCTCGGTTACATGGGTTTCCTAGCTTTTGTCAGCTTCACTGTGGCTGTATTTGCTAGGAAGTTACCTGACAATTTCAATGAAGCCAAATTCATCACTTTTAGCATGTTGATATTCTGCAGTGTTTGGTTGTGCTTTGTTCCCACTTACCTGAGTATCAAAGGGAAACACCTGGTGGCTGTGATTTTCTCTATTTTATCCTCCAGTGCTGGCATACTGATTTGCATTTTTGCCCCAAAATGCTATGTCATTTTACTGCGGCCTGAACTGAACAACAGGGAGCAGTTAATAAGGAGAAAAATGTAAAATAATGAGTTTATCTCTGCATCCTTATACGTTTTCCTTAGAAATGTCAATGTAGCAAAATTATAAGTATATCCTGGAAACCAATAGTTCCTAAAATTCTTTGGGGAGTTCCTAAAACTCTTTGGGGAGTACCATCACAAAAACTAATTTAAACTAATTTCCTTTTACTGTGAAATAAACCATTCAATGTTTTTGAAGGGAAGACTCCCCAAACAAATTCCACAGCATTAGGCCTTTTTCCAAGGTGTTTAAGAGGGACTCTTGCCTTGATCTAGCTTTTGTTTAATTAAGTAAAATGATTCTTGTAGAGTTGTGAATGGCCAGCTGGTCCCAAGCAGCCCAGCTGGTGGCTGGGGCTCTCCCACAGCTTTGTCAGAAGTAAAAAAAAGACTAAGCCAGAAGTGAGTGGCAACTGCCAAGGGGAGGACAGGACCTGGTGAGACATATTCTTGAAACAATGCCAAAGAGGACAATGGGGAGCACAGTTGGGAAACTGGATGTGTGAGCCAGGAAGGGCCCAGAAGAAGCTGCTATAAACAAGATTGGATCAATAGGAGCTGTAGAAGAGGAAGCTCTCCTTACAGCTGTGGTGTCCTCCACAGTAATGGCAAAGGCAGGCAGAAAGCAGCACCCAGAAAAGCACCCAGTGAGGCAACCTGTCTGTGCTAAAAAAAAAATACAATTATACTGAAGAGCATCCAGTAAAAATACATTATATTGACTGATTCTACTGTAGGAATGGATCATTTTGTTTAAAGTAGCTCAGCAAGGCACCAGGTCAAAATGTAATTTATTAAGGGAGTTTCTGAGGAGTGCAGAGGAAGTGACTTGTATGCACACCACTGAATTATGGGTGACTCTTAGAGTTGCCAACCTCCTGGAGTTCTAGAATTTCAACTGATCTCCAGACTACAGAAACCAGTTTCCCTGGAGAAAATGGCATCTTTGCAGGGAGGAATCTATGGAATCAATGCCCTGCTGAGCTGACTTCTCAGCTTCTGTTCCCCAAATTCCAGGAATTTCTCAACCCAGAGTTGGCAATCCTAAGGATGAAAACTGAAGGCCAATTTGACTGATCACTAATAATCTTGAACGGCTAGTTTGAGAATGAACTTGAAAAGTTTTGGGTCTGGACCTCAACCCCTGCCTCTTAGACCTGGTTCCAACCAAGGAGACCAGCCTGTGGCTTGCCTGTGCTGCTCAAGCAGTAGACAGAGAGACATGCTGCTTAGTGTGAAATAAAAGTGAATAGAAAAGCAAAACTCAAAGCCAAGGCTAAATGCTTGACAGCCAAAGTATTTTTTTTTTACATAAGGACTGAATCAGTTCTATAACTCCCACAAATACATACAGTCTTGATTGGTGAAGCCTAGGGACAGATTTATCAGCTACAAGGAGGGTAGGGTTTGGGGAGGGAAGGACCTCAGTAGAGTATAATGCCTATCCTGTGAAGCTGCCATTTCCTGCAGGAGAACTGATCTCTGGAACCTGGAGTCCAGTTATAATTCTAGGAGATCTCCAACCACCACCTGAAGACAGGCAACCCTATGACTTCTAGTTCAGCTGAGGGGAGAGAGCAAGCAAAACTTCTTAGTCAGTGTCATTTGGTCCAGAAATCTCCAGTTACTGGCTTCTATAGAGGTTGAGCTTTTAAATGGTACTTTATAGTAGCAGTCCCTTGGAAATTTACGCATACAAGCTTATCATGTAAATGGAAGTTTCCCCTTAAAACTCAAATAAGAACAAGAAATACAAGTTAACTGCTGTCCAGGAGGGTGGGAAAAAATGAAAAAACTGCTATGAGGAGTTACTGCCCCCATTTGCATTCTTTAGTTGCACATTTGAGGGAAAATCACCTGTGGGGCTCATGCGCTTGAGCCCCCAGACCCCACAAAGCCTGAAGACAGAAATGTGGGTGGATCACGCATTTGGCATATAAGCCTGAGCTGCCCACATTGTGTCTGAAAGGCTAAAAGGGCGCAGACATCTTACACTCGTATTCACACTTCCTTTTGCTGACACATGTATTCTTGACAACTGCTAAGACGATATTAGTTTCTGTAGACTAGGCAGACATGACCTCATGGTAAAGGGGGGTATGTCTTCCGGTTAGTGCTTTTGTCTGTTCAATGCTGTAAGCTGGTTTATTTCTGGCGCAACTGATGCAGAAATAAATATACCCTTGCTCAGAGAGGCAAGGCAGAAGCATTTTCTCCTCAACATGTGTGTTGTGTGGTTCATTCCAACAAGTGGCGCACCAAAACAGGGACAGCTCACCGAAGCAAGGACAGCTCAGCTCCCGGGACAAGGGAGAGCTCCTGCTTTCAGGTATCACCTGGCACAGACCAGCAACTCAGCTCCTACTTATCAAACGCCTGGCAAAGGCCCCTTGAGTGCACTCGTCATCGTTCTCAAGTGACCCCTTTCATTTGGTAAGTATGGGTGGAAAGTTCTCTCAGGCTGATCAGAAACATTTAGGTGAGTTAAAGTTTTTGATTCAAAAGTCCGGCAGGTCCGTGACTTCTGGCCAACTTAAGACTCTGTTACAAGAGATCAGTAAGCAATGCCCCTGGTATCTAAAGGGAGGTTCCTTTAAACTTCGACTGGGAGAAGATAGGGAAGACCTTTCACACAGAGCCCCAAGCTCCTATTGAACTTCTGCAAGTCTGGCATAAATGCAGGTATGCAGTAGAGAAATTTATGCCTGTTTCTAACCCAAGCCAGCTCTCCAAAGATTGTTTTCTAAAAAGCACTGGTGTTCAACTTGTGCCCCCTGCCCCTCCTCCTCCTCCTCTTCTTCCTCCTCCTTTCCCCCCTCCTCCACCAACAGATTCACCTGTGGGCCCACCATCTAATGCCCCGGGACACATGGTCTGTGCAGTTTTGGAGAAGGAACTTGATCAGGCTAAATTAAAAGATGTCCCAGAATTGGCAGAAATGTTGTCTATTTGCCCTGTACATTTGACAGGGGAAGATTTGCCTGACCTTTTATCGGTAAAGACTATCAGAGATATGGGCATAGGAAAACCAGCCCATAGTTTTGCAACTGTCTGTCAAAAGCCACAAAAGTCCTATTTAGACCTTATCAATTGTCATCAGGCAGCAATCAGAAGACATGTTGATAATCCTGATACAGCAGGAAAATTGATGATAAAATTGGCCAAGGAAAATGCTAATTTGGATTCAAAAAGAGCCCCGTGGTGCAGAGTGTTAAAGCTGCAGTACTGCAGTCTTGAGCTCTGCTCATGGCCTGAGTTTGATGCTGGTGGAAGCTGGATTCAGGTAGCTGCCTCAAGGTTACAAAGCCTTCCATTTTTCTGAGGTTGGTCAAATGAGAACCCAGTTTGCTGGGGGGAAGTGTAAAGGACGCACTTTACTTTGTGGCAATGCTCAGTGCAGCAGGCTGAAATTGTTACTATTCACACAGGCTTTCAACTTAAAAGTTGATACCTTATATGCACTTAATTTGATTAATCAATTTCATGTTTTATGCATATATCTCTCTAAATTGACCTTGATTTGATTGGCTATATTTTTAATCTTGCAGGTTTTAATTTCTTGTTGTTACTTTTCTCTTTGCTCACTATTTAAAGCCATTTTAATCCTCCTGGTGTGATTGCTCAGGGCAATGCAATTGCTTACAAGACTTTGAAAGATGTCACTTCCCAATTTATTCTTTCTTTCAGTTACCTAAAATGCCAAAACACTAGACAAACCGTTCTTGTTGCTTTTGACTAGACTTAGCAAAATTGTTCTCTTGTGTTCACATTGGGCTAATAATCCCAGGTTTGATTCCCCACTCCTCCATTTGCAACTGCTGGAACAGCCTTGGGTCAGCCATAGCTCTTGCAGAGGTTGTCTTTGAAAGTGCGACTGCTGTGAGAGTTCTCTCAGTCCCACCTACGTCTGTTGTGGGAGAGGAAGATAGAGGAAATTATGAGCTGCTCTAAGACTCTTGAGTGAAGGGCAGAATATTAATCCAATATCTTCTTCTACATATGCACATATATATGCATATCTATACTGTGCCTAATAGCAACTGATGGACCTCTGCTCTATATTTTTATCTGCCCTCTTGGGACTCGCTATGCTTGTAGCTGCCACCACCTCTTGTAGCAGTGAATTCCACATGTTAATCACCCTTCGGGTGAAGAAGTACTTCCTTTTATCTATTTTAACCCGACTGCTTAACAATTTCATTGAATGCTTAGTAGGAACCAAAAGTAAGGAACCAAAACACAGGCATGCTGCTGTGTTTTCTCTTGCAGGACTTTTGTGGGTTCTGGCACGTTGCGTTCGCCCGGCTAATGATGGCATGACATCCGGGTCTCCCAAATCTGATTCTCAATTTCAGTCTCAGCCTCAAATGCTGGAAGAGGCTGGGCAAGAGCCTTCTCCAGAGAATTTGGTGGCTGCTATTTTTGCAACTCACAATGAAATCCATGACTAGTCTCTATTGTTTGTATTTTGTCTCCTGTTAAGGCTATTAGTTTTACATTTATCACAATTTTTCATCTTATTTTGAATTGCTTCACAATTTTTATTCATTTACATTTGGAAATTCTTTTTATTGTTGGCTCTGAATTTTTATTTTCTGAAAAGAACAGTGTTTTAAAATTCTGCCTCACAAATTTTGGTTCCTACAAGACCTCTTTTCATTTGAAGTTATAGCATGTGTTATAGAAGAACATCTGTACCCTTCCTTGGATAAAACTACCCTCTCACTGTGCATTTTCTCTTTTAAGTCTTGAAAAACTAATACCTTGTCTTATCAGTGACCCAATTACTCTCAGTGTCATGTTTCTCATAGAAATACCTTTTCTAGATCTGTTGGTGATTCACTAGGCAGAATTCCTGAAAACTCATGGTCTTCATTAGAAATCTAGACTTTAATAATGTTCTGCATTCCTCAAATGTATATCTTCATTTGCTCTCTTAATGTCATTTATAGTTATTTCCATCTATGAACTGTACATATCAATCTTTCTATTTAGCTATTTGGTGAACCTCTTGCCTGTGGAAAGAGGCATCTACATGCTTATCTATTTTATTTTATGCCTCTATAGTATCTTGTTAGAGTTTGACCTTTTCTGAGTGTTTTGTTTAGAAAATCCTTTCTATATTTCATGTTCTTATCATGGTAGGGCTCCAGTTCTGTTTGATTTTGTGTTTCAATCCAGTCTACAGTCCTGGCCAGGCTTGCTACTGGATAACACATTTCCATTTGCTTGTTTTAAGTTTCAGCCTTTCCATTACTTAAACCATTCTTCATCAAGGTGCATGCTTTAGCACCCTGCTTTATGCATCAGTTCAAAATTCTATCTTTGCACTGCCCCACACATCTTCTTGGCTGTGCAAGTTCCTTACTAGGTTTTCTCCTAAGTTTATATATATATATTGCATGCTTATTATAAATAGATTTAAGAATTGTTTTGTGTTTTTGACCAGGTATTAACCATAATTTGAGTTCTAAGATTTTTTCATTGTTTTATTACGTTTGCTCATCTTTTCTTTCAATATCCTGTGCAGGAAATCTGGACCTGCAAGTCAAGTTTAAATGCATGTTCATTATGATAGTTTTAAGAATTGCTGGTGTATGTCTGTTAAGAATTATTTATTTAAGGATTAATTATTATTTGTTTTTAGGATTTTGTTGTTAAAGTTTGTTGAAACCCACTCTCACACCTATGTGAGACCCACAGAACAGATTGGGATGAGCTGGCACAGAGAAAAATGGGGTTCAGTGGAACTTGATCACCCCACTGATTTTCAATGGTTTAAATTCTCTGATCCAGTTCTCTAATCATTTTGAGTCTTATCCCTCATATACATGCATGTTAAAAGCTGACATTGTTCTATTGAGGCCTCAGTTTTATTTTGTTTGTTTTTGATGTTTTTCTTATTTTTGACAACTTCATATGTTCCAAAGCTATAGCAAAAAAAATTTCTTCCTATTTTGTGACCATTTTTATAATCCAGGGGTAATTTCAACTCTGGTCATCTTTTTTTTGGAGTGCCAATCTTGTGCACAATTTCATGTTTTCTTTTTTTAAAATTCATATCTGTTGCAACAAAGTAAAAAGCCTCTCAGGAATCTCTAGGTGCATGCTTTCTATATGGATGTACCCTAGCCTGAATTATGAGAAGTGATGGTTTATATTGTGAATTTGTATTCTGCATAATGTATGGTGTATAAAATTTGCCCTTTAACATTGGAAGGGCAGAGACATTGTCAAACTAAAACTTCATCTGAGGAGAAGAAAGTATCCAGTCCAAAACAAGTGTGGTAATTTAGTTATGGCAATTTGTGGACAGCCAAGAAAAGCTTTAAAAGAAAAGAAAAAATATATATTATTGTTATTTTGTTTCTTTGTTTCTCCAAGTATGTTTTCCAGGCTCTTCCATATCTACCCAGGGGTCCTGAAATTGCCTGGACATGCCTCATTGATGTTGGAAGGAAGGCCTCCCCCTAAACCCCATCCAAACTGAGTTATGGAGACCACTTATTTCCAGGGAAAATCCTCTGCCTAGCAAAAGGCTAGAGGCCCCAGCGAGATCCCAATAAGATGATGATGATGATATGGGATTTATATCCCACCCTCCACTCCAAAGAGTCTCAGAGCAGCTTACAATCTCCGTTATCTTCCTCCCCCACAACAGACACCCTGTGAGGTGGGTGGGGCGCTGGAGAGGGCTCTCACAGCAGCTGCCCTTTCAAGGACAACCTCTGCCAGAGCTATGGCTGACCCAAGGCCATACTAGCAGGTGCAAGTGGAGGAGTGGGGAATCAAACCTGGTTCTCTAAGATAAGAGTCCGCACACTTAACCACTACACCAAACTGGCTCTCTACGGCCACTTCCAAGTCGTACTTCCAAATAAAAAGAATTCCTTTTGGCTGAAATAGAAACACATTTCCCTGTGAAAAGATTGTCATGCATAAAGCATGCAAACTCTCCATGAACTCAAGAAAGAAGACCTTTTGTTAAACTAAGGGAGGAGGGGAACAAGAAATGGACAGTGAAATGGTTTTTATATTGTAATAATAAGCCAGTATGGTCTGCCCATTTCTGGCACTGTTTTCACCTATGTTAATATGGCCAGTATGGACTGCCCATTTCTGGCCATGCTCTCACCTATGTGTGTATCTTGATCACCTAGGCTACAACATGTTGCTTGCCATAAAGGCACATGAATTGATTCAGCTTATAACATGTCACTTGCATATGTCCCTCAGTATTGCTTATGTGCCTAGAAGTTAAGATATTCATCTTATATTTTTGCAACATAGCTAGTAATGTTTATTGATAAAAAAATTTCAATATCAAGACACATAGCTTTCCCTCATGCATGAAGAGCTTACTTTTTGGTAATTGACATTCCCATCCTCCTCTTGTATCAACTGTGTTTCAACCTTAGTTGTTTGAAACCTAAATGAGAGCACATCATGCAATTTGGCCTACACTCTCCAGGAATGGTACAGTGCAGGAAGGGGGAGAACTAATACCAGGGTGCTATTGTATAAAGAGGGTAGCCTAGTTTCAAAAGAGACCTGGTGGGCCCTCTCACGCTAGAGGGGGTAGCCTAGCCTCAAAAGACATGGTGGGCCCTCTCATGCTAGCCTGCAAACCCAGCCCCATGATGGAGACTTAAACAGCTCTGTAGTGGAAGGCTGACCTGCCTAGCCAAAAGTATGCCTCTGAATAACCCTTCTCCCCCTATACATGCATCTTTTCTGGATGGACAAAAATTAAATACTAAGATGCGCCAGTGTGAATGCATAACTCCATCATTGTTTGTTTCCCACCTGTGGCTTATCTATTACCCCATCTTTATTAGTACACCATTTATTAACTCATTGTAATGTTATTTCATTCCTTCCTGGGAATGTCAAGATCAAATTGTTATTTTGCTGCCCTTTGCAAGCAGCCATATAAAAAAGAAAATAGTGGAATGTGGGGCTCACGTGCTTGAGCCCACAGACCCCACAAAGCCTGAAGACAGAAATGTGGGTGGATCATGCATTTGGCATATCAGCCTGAGCCACCCACGTTGTGTCTGAAAGGCTAAAAGGGCGCAGACATCTTACACTCGTATTCACACTTCCTTTTGCTGACACATGTATTCTTGACAACTGCTGAGCTGGTATTAGTTTCTGTAGACTAGGCAGACATGACCTCATGGTAAAGGGGGGGTATGTCTTCCGGTTAGTGCTTTTGTCTGTTCGATGCTGTAAGCTAGTTTATTTCTGGCGCAACTGATGCAGAGATAAAAAAAACCTTGCTCAGAGAAGCAAGGTAGAAGCATTTTCTCCTCAACACGTGTGTTGTGTGGTTCATTCCAACAATCACCAACTGTTGTTTTCATAAAAACTCTTGAGCCTTCCTGATCTGCATTGACTCAGCTACCCAGACTTCTATAGTAACTTGCTGAATAGCCAGTGTTTACTATAATCTTGTTCTTGCCATTTTGTGCCAACTTCTAGAAGTGCATTCCCAAAGGACCAGTCAAACCAGGCCCCTGCAATTAGTGGAAATTGTCACAGTTTCAGCACACACAATTAGAGCTGCATGAAAAATCATTTGCCCTTCTTTGCAAAGTACAACAACAACAACAACAATTTTTATTTATATCCCGCCCTCCCCGCCGGAGCAGGCTCAGGGTGGCCAACAGCATAATTTCATACATTGGTCATACAAATATTGAATAAAACTACATTGACAGTTAAAAGTAGCTGATTATTATATAGCATATTCTTGTATGTAAGTTTCTTGGTCACAGGATTCTCTCTCTCTCTCTCTCTGTCAGACGATGGGACCCAGAATCAACCAGACGTTGAATTGTTGCAAAGTTAGGCTTTATTCTGTAATCCATAAGTATCTGAGCACAGGGAAATTGAGACTGATACACTACAGCGTTAGGAAGATAGCTATAGGGGGATACATCAAAGGGAATCATACAAAGCCACAATTCTAAACATTGTTGAGCTGAGGTGCAAAGATTCACACAGTCTTGTTCTCTTATCTATTGTTACTGCTGGGGACAGTATAGTCTTCTGGGGACAGTCCAGAGTTGTCCCTGGAGGCGCCTTATCTTCAAAGAGTAGAATTTCTGCCTTTGTTAGTATCAAGGGAAATGAAGGTTCACAGTAAGCATTGGTAACATCTGCATTGTTTACTTTGATATGCAAGGCTCTTTCTCATGGTTAGTAACAGGGTTCAAAGATGGCCACAGTGCAGCTAAGCATTTCATTCGATAAAGTTACAAGACATTTTATTCAGCAAGGTTACATCGGCTGACACTCACACACACACACACACACACACACAAGTTTAATAACATCAGCAAGTAAATGTTACAACTTGTAACAAAAAGCAAAGTTAAATATCTAGGGAAAGCTGGAGAATGCCAAAAAAAACCCCACTTTCATTTGGGTTTGTATTCACATTGTAAATACGGTTGCTAACTCCAGGTTTGGTAAGTCCTGGAGATTTGGGGGCAGAGCCAGGGGAAGGTGGAGTTTTGAGAGATGAGGAATCTGAGGAATCTAAGAGATGGGAACTCTGATATCTTGGCATCTACTCCCCAAACCTACCATTCTTTCTTGGGGAATTTATCTTTTGTAGCTTGGAGATCAGTTGTAATTCTAGGAGAACTTCAGGCCCCATCAAGAGGCTAGCAATCCTAATTATTAATCAGGAATCACTTGGTGAATATTATGAAAATGCCTCTGGTCTCTAGCTATGAGTCAATGTGCTACAGACACCAAAGTTCCCACCGCAGCCAAGAGCTCATGGTGGTGGAAGTAAATGCCATCAAGTTGTGGCTGACTTATGACAACATTGTAGGCTTTTCAAGGCAAGAGACATTAAGAGGTTTGTCCTTGCCTGCCTCTGCAAAAAAAACCCCTGGGTTTCACTTGTGGTCTCCAGGCCAATTACTAAACAGGGCTGACCCAGCATAGTTTCTGAGATCTGGCACGATGGGGCAACCCTAGACCATTCAGATCAGGGCACTAGCTAGTCTTTGTGAAGTCACTACTTTCTTAAATTGAGTTCTTCCATGCTGCAACAGAAGAACAAACTGCACTTGCCTAAAAAGGTAAAGGTAGTCCCCTGTGCAAGCACCAGTTGTTTCGGACTCTGGGGTGATGTCGCATCATGATGTTTTCACAGCAGACTTTTTATGGGGTGGTTTGCCATTGCCTTCCCCAGTCATCTACACTTTACCCTCCATTTTACCAACCTCAGAAGGATGGAAGGCTGAATCAACATTGAGCTGGCTACCTGAACCCAGCTTCCATCAGGATTGACCTCAGGTTGTGAGCAGAGCTTGGACTGCAGTACTGCAACTTACAACTCTGCACCATGGGGCTGTATGCACTTGCCTATTGTATCTATTTATGTCATTTATACCAGGGGTGGCCAACGGTAGCTCTCCAGATGTGTTTGCCTACAACTTCCATCATCCCCAGCCCCAGCCAACATCTGGAGAGCTACCGTTGGCCACCCCTGATTTATACCACTACATGTCATACTTAGACAATCTTGACCCACTTGCTTTATAGCCTTAGCAAAAGAGGGGCATATTCACCCAGGCTGCTGATTGCTGGCATGAAAGCATTACATCTCCACAGGCCAATGCATTAAAATGTCACCTAGTACAGGAGAAATGCTTTCATAAGTAAACTCTTTGCAGATGGTCAATGTCAAATTGTTTCATACTTGAGAGATGGTAATTAGCCCAAGTGAGGACTCAGGCGTTACTAAAGCCCTCTGACTCTCCCAATCAAATCACAGTTATAGCAAGAAGAGTAGCATACAAATACATGAAGTGTTCTGAGAACATACAGTGTTCACATAGACTTGGACAAAATTGAACCAGTAGTACTAGTTCTGTGGTAGGTCAGTCCTACAATGTCTACTGAACATCTCTTCCTCTCAGAGCCAAACTAGACATTATGGTGCCCATGGATCCAACCCATGAACACCAATGCAATTTTAGAGGATAATTCTACTATTTAAAAATGCCATGAGGGGGCCCATGGTGCAGTAGGCACAGGCAATCTTGTTTTCCCCTACACATATGTTTTCAAGTACTGAAAAAGCTGTGGAGGAGCTGTTTTAGCTCATGAAAAGGCATGCAAAGAGGAAACATGTTTGCCTGGTCCCATCACACCACAGGCCCATTCAGAAAGAGGCCTTCACAGTGTTTTTAAATGACCAAGTTCTTCTTTCAAATGGCATCAGCATCTAGTGTCAGTGAAGTTGTCATAGTTTGGTCCTCAGACAGTACATCTAGCCTTAGTTTTTCCTTTCTGTATCTGCCCCCCCCCCCCATTATGTAAAAGCCTCACTGAAGATTACACCAGTTACTAATTCACTGTGTCAGAATACAAATTTTAATACAAATTTTATTTTTTTAAACTAAATAATAAAAACAATAACAAATATAATAATGCATTTGCATATCAATAAGAGATAAATGAATAAAACAGTACAGATAGATAATCTATAGATTAACAGAGTTTTATTATCTAAATTGAGACTAGGTTCTTTTGTCTCTATTCCAGGTTGGTGTTGTTTCTGATGTATTTGTTCTGGCTGAGTTTAAGCTTTAATAAACTGAATTAGAATTATTTTTTGGAGAGCATATGTTCATAGGGATTATGAGCCCTTACCTGGAAGGAAGGCCCATATAATAAAATGAGACTTGCTTCTGAATTGATCTGCTTAGGACTGCTCCCATAATATGGATGTTTAAAAGGTGCACACAGCCACTGCTTTATCATATTATAAATATCTAACTTTGGGTTCACTGTAAATGACTACTGGATGATGGCTAACCAGTTAGTTGCACATGGCAGCCTGAACCTAGCAGCCCATGGGCAACTTTCATAACATCATTCTTCAAAGCAGTAATTACTAGCCATTTTACTGCTTATATACAGTCTTACATGCAGTCAAAACACAGGCAAGTATACTAGGAAAGTAATTATCTCTATCATGATTGTCAAAACTACTGATTTCCGCCAATCCAATTTGCAGATGCCACTACTGAGATCAATAATCAATGCATCTCCAACAGGCCACAAAGGAACTCATATGTTGATTGGCCCTGGATTTAAGGATGTGCAGGGCTCTTCCCATCTTCTTGTATGATGATTTCACTTTTTCCCCAAGCTATTGGCTTACAACTTCTAACAAAAGAAATGCACACAGTGGGCATCATCCCTAGTTTCCCACACACCCATACATTTGCCAATAAGATCCAGTTTTTTTTTTTTTAGCAAAATGCTGTCTGTCATAAAAGAGGTATTACCTAGCAACCACACATAATCAGTTCCCTAAAATATCTATTACTGCCCTCTTCCCTAAAGTATCCATTACAACACTTGGCATATTGATCAGGATCCTCCAGCTCTATTATCACAAGGACCTGTCTGTTGTTAATTTACATTTCTTTTATTACCAAAAGAATTATGACTGAAATAATGGAGGACATTGCTGAAGATTTATTGTATTGCCAACAGTTTTGGGGAAAAGATAATGAAGAAAGTTAAAAACACTACTGGTCCAACCAAAAGCCCTTTTTAAACAGCTCTTCATTTTGTTTTCTTCTAGACACCAGCAGAGAGATCTCCCACTTCATTATGTCAGACCGGGAACTTCAAAGTAAACGGACCATAGTTTGTAGCAGCTTAATCCATTTTATTTGAGAACTAGTTGTCTGTAGCAAGGACAAATTGGAATTGATACAGTTCAAAGCGTTACATGCCATTTTAGCTTCTAACATCAAAAGTAAACAATAAAGTCATTCTCATACGTTTGGGAGGCAATAGATGGTTCTCATGCTCCCTTATCTCTTTCTCAAGGAAAGGCCCCTTTTGGTTACCTTGAGGCGCAGAGCTATCTTCAAAGCCCGTCTGCATTTGTTAGGGCTATGTGAGGAATTTCCCATGGGAGCTGTTTATTGTTGCAACAGTGTTTGAAATGCAAACTTCTAAGCACAAGGGTTAGTAGAGCCATTCAAGATGGAGTTAGTTAGGGCAAGGGAACATGAACAGTACAGAGAATTTTAAAGTAGTAAGTTACAAGGTCTGACATACTGCCCCCCCCCCCCCAAGCTCTTGCTCGGGGTTTGTCTGGGTGCAGTAGGTAAAACTTCTTCAGTAGTTGGGGGGCTCGTAGGTCTGTTGACTTTACCCACTTGTCGCAACTATTGGTGAAGTACTTCCATCGTATTAGGTAGTACAACACCCCCCTTTGGACCCTGGAGTCCAAGATCTCTTGCACCTCATGGTGGGTCTGGCCCTTCACTTGAATAGGTTGTGGCTCTGGAGGGCAGGGGTGCCAAGATGTGGCTCCAGGATCCTTGCGAAGAAGGCTGCAATGAAACACAGGGTGGATCTTACTAAACATCTTGGGCAAGTCCAGTTCGACCGTTACTTTATTAATCACCCATGTGATCTTAAAAGGCCCGAGGAACATGTAGGCCAGTTTCTTGCAAGCCTGTGGGAGAGGGAGGTTTTTTGTGGATAAGAACACGCTTTCTCCTTCCTTAAACTCCCATTGTGGTGAGTGTTTTTTGTCAAAGTGGGCCTTATAGCCCTGTTTGGCTTTTTCCAAGTTTTCCTGAATCACTTCCCACCCCTTTCGCACTCCCTCCCACTATTGCTGGCAGGAGCCAGGGGGCGCTGTTCCCTCGGTGCTTGGTAGAGCTGGGAACGGCTTGCCCTCAGAGCCATTCACGATTTGGAAGGGGGAGGTTTTGGTCGAGCTGTGCACACTATTGTTATATCCATACTCAGCAAACGGCAATAGCTCCACCCAATTTGACTGCTGGTAATTAATGTAGCAGCGGAGGTACTGCTCTAGTAGGCCGTTCACGTGTTCCATCTGTCCGTCCGTCTGAGGGTGGTACGCGGAACTCAGGCCCTGCTCTATTCCTGCCATTTTGCAAAACTTCTGCCAAAAGTTGGCAACGAACTGCGGGCCGCGGTCGCTAATGACCTTGTTGGGGAAGGAGTGGAGTCTAACCACATGATGGAAGAACAAGTGTGCTAGCTTTTTGGCCGTGGGGAGCTGCTTGCAGGGGATAAAGTGCGCTTGCTTAGAGAAAGTGTCCACCACCACCAAGATCACTGTTTTCCCCTGTGAAGCTGGGAGCTCCACAATGAAGTCCATGGACATCACTGACCAGGGCCGGGACGCGGTGGGCAGGGGCTGCAGTAGACCGGGAGGTTTTCCCCCTCGCTTTTTGGGCATTATGCAGGTTGGGCAAGACCCGACGAATTCTGATATGTCTTTTTTCATTTGGGGCCACCAGAATTGGCGATTCACCAAGTGCAGCATTTTCACATACCCGAAATGCCCGGCTAGCTTACTGCAGTGGCAGTGCTGCAAGATCTCTGCACGGAGGGTCTTGGGCACATAGAATTTCCCTTCGTAGTGCCAAAAACCCCCTTACCCTTTTACTATGCCTTCCGGTCTCCCCCCCCCCTTCTTTCTCCGTTTCTTCTATTAGTTTGCTGCCTCCCCATGGGTCCGGTTGCTTTGTTTTTTTCCCTGATCTCATTGTTACCCCCCCCCCCCCCGTGATGGTAGAGGGGGAAATGATTGAGTCAACGACCTCCTCCCTCTGGCTCTCATGTTGAGGTAGCCGGGAGAGTGTGTCCGCTAAGAAATTCTTTGAGCCGGGGATGTGCTTAAGCACGAAGTCAAATTTGGCGAAGAACCCTGCCCACCGGATCTGTTTGGCCATTAGTTTTCGTCGGCCGGTGAGAGCCTCTAAGTTTTTATGGTCGGTCCAAATTTCAAACGGCTCACAGGCCCCCTCTAGCCAGGACCGCCAGGTTTTCAGTGTGTATGTTACTGCAAACGCCTTTGTCCCAGAACGACCAATTTCTTTGCTCATGAGAGAATTTCTTAGAAATGTAGGCGCAGGGTTTGAGCCTTCCCTCCCATCCTTCTATATTAATATGGCTCCAACAGCTACATCGGAGGCGTCGCATTGAACCATGAAGGGTTTAAGCTCATTGGGATGGGCTAACACGGGTTCGCTCGTGAATAGCCTTTTGAGCTTTTCAAAAGCTGCCTGACACTGCAGAGTCCAGCGGAGGTTCGCCCCCGGCTTTTTGGCTTCGAGCCCCTTCCCTTTTGTTTTTAGTAGGTCTGTGAGGGGTAGCATTACTTGGGCGAACCCCTTAATGAACCCCCTGTAAAAATTTGCGAACCCGAGAAATGATTGTAGCTGCCGTTGGGTTCTCGGGGCCTCCCAGTCTAATGCTGCCTGTATTTTGGCCGGGTCCATCGCTAACCCCTCCCCAGACACCCGGAACCCCAGGTAGTCTAGTTCCGTTTGGTGGAACTCACACTTTGATAGTTTGGCATACAGTTTGTGCTCGAAGAGAGTTGTTAAAACCTTTCGGACCAGCAGCAAGTGTGACTCAAGGTCCTTTGAATAAATAATGATGTCATCCAGGTACACCCCCCCCCCTTGTACAGATATTCCCGCAATACATCATTTATAAAGTTCATGAAAACATCATTTTGATGAAAACATCATTTGATGAAAACATCATTTATAAAGTTCATGAAAACCGCCTGGCTCTCCCGGTACTCCCACCAGTGGCCCCGCCGGTGGTTGATCGCCCGGGGCTCTCGGTAGTTGCTCTCGGATCAGGTCCAATTGCCTCTGGAGTTCATGCGTGATCTGCATGTGGCTCGCGTGGACCTCGTTCTAGATCTCTCGCACCCATAGCAGCATCTCGTTTCTGATTGGGAGGGCTTCATCACCTCCCCTCGAGGGTTGGCCGTTCCTGTCCTCCGGGCCGTCATCTCCTGCCACTCCTTCTTCCCCTTCTGCTCCCGTGCCAGTGAGCAGGGTGGTGTATCACCCAGCCGCCTCATCCATGAGGGCCATCGATTTGCGCAGCTGCCACTGCTTTGGGGTGTAAAGCAGTGTGGAGAAGTGCACCGGTGATTTCGCCCTCCTCTGGGTCACTGTGACTCCGCGTGGGGCTGACCGTTCATCTATCGGTTCGGTGGGCTCTCCATTATCTGGAACTTTGGCAGCCATCCAGCTGGAAGTTGCCAGTTCAGATAAGCTCCAAAAGGGATCAATTCCAAAATGTCAGACCTGGAACTTCAAAGTAAACGGACCATAGTTTGTAGCAGCTTAATCCATTTTATTTGAGAACTAGTTGTCTGTAGCAAGGACAAATTGGAATTGATACAGTTCAAAGCGTTACATGCCATTTTAGCTTCTAACATCAAAAGTAACATCAAAAGTAAACAATAAAGTCATTCTCACATGTTTGGGAGGCAATAGATGGTTCTCATGCTCCTTTATCTCTTTCCCAAGGAAAGGCCCCTTTTGGTTACCTTGAGGCGCAGAGCTATCTTCAAAGCCCGTCTGCATTTGTTAGGGCTATGTGAGGAATTTCCCATGGGAGCTGTTTATTGTTGCAACAGTGTTTGAAATGCAAACTTCTAAGCACAAGGGTTAGTAGAGCCATTCAAGATGGAGTTAGTTAGGGCAAGGGGACATGAACAGTACAGAGCATTTTAAAGTAGTAAGTTACAAGGTCTGACACATTACATAGCCCATTCCATAGCACTGGAACTGCTGTAAAGAAAACTCCAGTTTTGTCTTGTTCAATTCTTGTTCAGTTTTGTCTTGTTCAACTCTCTTCTTGTTGGGATAGTGAGCAACCTGTGCTATGATGAGTGGAGTGTCATTGCAAGCTTATATGGGTCCAAGGTCATCCCAGGTTTTATAAGGTTTAAAAGGATTAAGCACCCAATGGAAGCCAATGGAAGTGTTCAAAACAGTGATATAACTGTTCTTATTTGTCTCACTTAGCAGCTGGGTCACTGCCTTTGTTTGAAAACGAATGGAGCAAACAGCTTGTGAAACAGTCTGGGGAAGTTCTCCCACTATCTGCCAGATAGATAGTCTCACATTTGTTGGTTTGCACCCAGAGATGCACAGGTGGACACATAAATGAACTTAGTGCAATTATGCTTATGCAAGATTTTATACAACACCTGGCACATTCATCCTCCCAACATATTACAGTGACCAGAAACTGATTGCCTAACATCTTGTACAAACAGAAACACAAGTGGGCATTACAAAGTTTGACTGAATGCAAGTGGTTCTGGCAATCCACCCCCCCCCCCCAATATATCTGCTTGTTCAAGAGCTCCAGTGCTAGTGGAAATTTTCCACTGGATCCAGCCTATTGTGTTTTAGAACACAGAAAGCTCAGCCATACCGCTGGGGCTGGTCATTTCCCTTGCACAATTTTCCCTCCCATTTGACCTAGTTAAAAAGTTTTTTATCCACTGTTTATCCAGGAGAGCATATTTTCTCCCCTAGGACCTACCATTGCTGCAGCAACATTGTAGAGGCTAACAGTGCCCTTTGATGGATGACTTAGCAACCAGCTGTCTTTGATGAACCATCTTGGCTCAACAGGTATCTGGAAACCACCATTTCATACTATAAAGGATGTGAATGCTCCCTGCTAGACATTGGCAAGAAAAAGAGAGGACCTCATCCAGACCTCTGCTCCAGAAGAATTCAGTTGTAATAAAGGTAACAACCTTTCTTCCTCATAGCACTGAACCATGATTAAGTTGGAATCCCCCAATAGTACCCCTATAATGTATGTCTCATGGTATTCAGTCTTGCATTGGTTTTGACTAACCATTGTTGTTTTCTATTAATTTTCCCCTTATGTTTCTCAAAGGAGAGGGAAGCAGAGCCAGTGTTGAGTCAGATAATCTAATGGCTGTAATATTGAATAGGAACCGGCATTAGTGGGAGATCTAAGTACAAATCTTAGTCCTAAAATTCACTTGCTTCCTTGGACCAGGTATTAGCTTATGTTATTTCACATGGTTGTTGTGAGACTCAGAACTGTGGTAACTCCATATTTACTACTCTGAGCTCCTTGGATGAAAGATGAGAGACAAATATCGGGGGGGGGGGGGGGGAATTGTGACTGTTGAGTTTCAGAGTGGCTGCTGTTATAAATTACACTAGTCATTCTTCAGGATTGTTTTATTTTGGATAATTTGATTGTATTTCATTTGTTTTATGAATGTATATGATTGAATTTGGGGTATAATTTGTGGAGAGGTTTTCATGTACCAGCCCCTTAATGAATATTTTGGAGCACTCCCCACTGAATAAATGAATAAACATAAGACTGGGCTCTGGGACAAAAACTTGTCTACTCCCAATTCATCTTTTTATCTGTTCTACTATTTTGATATGGACCTCAGTAGTAAACACATCAAAAGTGGTCAGATCAAGAACAAATCAATTTTAAACCATTATGCTGACAGTAGGTGATGGTGAATAACACCAGAATTTTATAAGACTAGATACTTTGTAGATTTGATTTACTTGCCAGAAAACCTACCTTCTGGAGAACAGAACCCATAACTTACAGTATGTACTTCCTTTTGCAGTATGATTTCTCCCAAAGTTTAGGGCTCCCAGAGGCTGTTTAACTTCCACAGTTACTGGCAACACCAGAATGGGAAATGGACATCTCTAAAAAGATGAAACTGTCACAGGGAAAGAGTTATAGGAAGGATGACAATACTGCCCCTGGTTTTCAGAGAGCAATCTTACTTAGAAGAAAGTCCCATTTTATTCAATAAAGATTGCTTCTAAGATTTAAATTAATGACTCCAGTTCTTCATGTGTTGATGCTGCTAATGCATACGCAGTGCAATTCTCAGCATGTCTGCTCAAAAGTAAGTTTGCAAAAACTTACTCTCTAGTACATGTATTTAAAGGTGCACTCGGGCTAGCTGCATCTATCAACATGATGATCAGCGCATTTCCAGTGTGGACTGTAACTGTCAGATCTGCAGGAAAGAAGCACCTTCCTTAAGAACTTGAAGAGAAAGAGGCTATGTGCTGCTGAGGAAGACTGGAAACCACTTTTCAGGAACCAGAGCCTTTTAATAAAAATCCTGCCCACACATCCTCAGCTTTTTCCCAATAAGGATTGCGGGATGGAATCCTGTTCTTATTTGTTCTTGCTAAAAACTGAGGATTCCCAGTATTCTGGGCTGTAAGTTTACCTGAAATCTTTCCTATTGATCAACATTAAACAAATTTTTCTCCTTTGACTTGATTGACATGCACATACTTTTACTGTCACAGAGGAAAGCCTATATATTTATTTTTATTATTTATTTATTAGTTTAGATTTATAATCTGCCCTTCCCCACAAATGAGCTCAATTACCAGATGCCCAGCAAAATAAACGAAAGGGGTAACAAGAGATAGGGCTCTGTACAGTTGACAAGATGTAAGGAATCTTAGCAGCTTCTGCCAGCCCAGGTTGAAGTCAGATCTGAATGGGAGTGGATACACAATCCTTTTTATGCACTTAAATAAAGGGACAGCCTTTTAGGCCCACTACCAATCAACTTAAAGTCATGGGCTTCTGAAGATCCATTTACACACTTGCAGCCAATCCAAAGCACAGTGATAGCCTTCTAAGACTTCAATTAATTTAGAAGAGTGTCACTCTGCTTCAGATTGCTCTGCTGAATCACTAGGAAGTATGACCTGTTCTGTCCAAAAGTTTTGAGTGGCTGTAGAGAAGAGTGTCCTTCATGGTAAGCACAGAAAGCTTGGGCAGGTTCCAGAAGCTTGTAGGTACTACTACAATGTAAATGGGACCATGGAGGAGAGACTAAGCCACAACAAAAAGGAAAAACTCTGTGTGTAAAATGCAATTTTTACTTGTTGTAAATAATAAGTATCAAAATACAAAACGAATAATATCAGTACATATCACCAAGTTAAAACCTCATAAATTACTCTATGCTCCTACTGTCCTTATGTGACTGAAAGCCACTAAATAACATTCAGTCCAGTATTAAAAGTGGGTGGTCCAAAGGAGAATCGGTCCACTTTGCAAGCCATTTCAGATCTCAGATCATTCTTCCAGGGACCGTTCTTATAAGTGTTGTACAATTTCCCAGGTCCAGTAGTGCCAAAAGAATTCCTAGCTTTCTCTAATTAGCATGCATAATAGCGGGAATGCCATAGTTGTCAAGTCGGCAGATTCAATAACGAGTCAATGTAGATACAAAGAAGCTAGTTTATAGATACTGGTTGCTTGCGGCCTTAGCCAGAGCTTGAAAAGACTGGAGACCGTATATTAGATACAATGCATATAAGGAGCACTTCAAAGGGATTCCTACGGGCCGGGGGATCTTGCAAGGGGAACATTCACACATAGATGTTACTAATACATTCTCATGTTGATTAGAGGCCCGCGGCCTTGGTACTCTCAGGTTTCCTGTCTCCCCTGGGCCTGAGCTGAGAAGGTTCAGATAAGACTTTTCACACATCATCATTTCAAAGCAGGGACATATGGTAGGGAGGGAGGAACAGGAGAGAGTTAGCTAGCAGCATTTGGTTACACTTTGGTTCTACCCAGCATGCTCTTTGAATGAGCCAGAGTTAAAGCCAGACTTGACATACTGCCCCCCTAAGCGGCTTCTACCGCCCTGCTGGAACATTTTTGATGGAACCTCTTGATCAAATCGGGGGCCAATATATCCTTTACTGCCACCTATTCATTTTCGCTGAAGGGGAATTGTTTCCACTTTATCAAATAATACAAGACCTCCCTTTTGACTCTAGAGTCTGGGATCTCTTGGACTTCGTGGTGGTTCTGTTTCCCAATCAAGACAGGCTGTGGGGCTGGTGCTCGAGGGTGCCAGACTGAAGCCCCAGGGTCCCGACGGAGTAAGCTGCAATGAAATACAGGATGCACTTTACTAAACATTTTTGGCAGCTCTAGTTCCACTGTTACTTGATTTATCACCCTTGAGATTCTGAACAGCCCCAAGAACTTGTATGTTAGTTTCTTAGAGGGTTGGCTAAGCAGCAGGTTCTTAGTGGATACAAATACTGAGTCCCCTACTTTGAAGTCCCAGGCTGGGACATGTGACTTGTCATATTGTTTTTTGTAGGTTTCTTTAGCTGCTTCTAAGTTTTCTTGGATTGCTTTCCAACTCTTGCTTAGCCCTCGCCACCACTGTTCGAATGGTGTTGATTCCGGGGAGGAATCCCCCCCGGGCAAAAGTGGCATGGGTTTTTCCTCGTATCTGTGGACGGTGGAGAAAGGGGAAGCCTTGGTGGAGCTGTGCAGGCTGTTATTGTACCCATATTCAGCAAAGGGGAGTAGATCCACCCAGTCGGATGGCCGGTAGTTAATGAAACAGTGTAAATATTGTTCCAGAAGCCCATTTACGTGTTCCGTCTGTCCGTCCGTTTGGGGGTGGTAGGCAGAACTCAACCCTTGCTCTATCCTGGCTAGTTTACAAAACTCCCACCAGAAGTTGGCAACGAACTGCGGGCCGCGGTCGCTAATGACCTTGTCGGGAAACGAGTGAAGTCGGACCATGTGATTGAAAAAGAGTAGAGCCAACTTCTTTGCGGTGGGCAATTGGGCGAGGGGGATGAAGTGTGCTTGTTTGGAAAATGTGTCCCATTTGATGTTATCTCCACTGCTGCAAATCTTCCATCTTTATCTTTAAACACCAATTTTGGCTCCAAATCTTGTTTAATATAAAAAACTACTCCCCTTTTTTTCTGCTCAGCTAACGAAAAAAATTCCCTTCCCAGTTGCTTGTTCCATAAAAATTTATAATCCTTTTGTTTGATGTGAACTTCTTGCAAACAAATTATATTACAATTTTGCTTCTTGATCCAATGAAAAGTTGCTCTTTTTTTTGTGGTGAATTTAGTCCATTAACATTCCAAGACAATAATCTGTAATCCATCATGGTGCAAATTCTTTATTTTCTTCAAAAAATCTCCTCAACTCTCGGGCATTTGTAATTGTGACTCTCTTCCCCTGAAGTTCAAAGCTCAAACCCTCGGGGATTATCCATCTGTACCTTGTGCCATTGTCTTTCAATTTTTCTGTCAACTTTTTGTATGTTCTCCTGTTGTTTATCACTTGTTTAGGTAGCTCCTTCATAATTCTCACTCTGCTACCTCTTACTATCAATGACTCTTCAAAGTTTTTCTTCATGATCCTTCCCACCATTTCCTTTGTCATAAATCTTACAACAACATCTCTTGGTAAATTGTTTTTTTTTTGGCAAAAAGCGAATTAACTCTATACATGTGATCATACATGCTTTTAGTCTTATCAGGGTCTTCATCTAAGAATTCTGCAATTATGTTTATTATATATCCTTTCAGATCACCGTTCTCTTCCTCAGGTACTCCTCTCAAATGTATCTGATTTTCCATTAATTTGCAGTCGTGGATAATCACTTTTTCTTGA
Source organism: Heteronotia binoei (assembly GCF_032191835.1). NCBI lineage: Eukaryota > Metazoa > Chordata > Lepidosauria > Squamata > Gekkonidae > Heteronotia > Heteronotia binoei. The sequence goes on from NC_083237.1 coordinate 33,463,741, forward strand.
ACTTTCAACAAGGTGGTATCATGTATTTTAACTTTCTCTTCCACCTCCTGCACTTTCTTAGCTGTTTCCCCAATTCTATCTTTGAGCTCATCCACTTCCTTTTTAATCACTGTGAAAAGTTCTTCCTTCATTTCTTCCATCATTTTCTTAACTCCTTTCATAATTCTGGCTTCCATAGCCTCCATTTGGTCCTGCATTTTTTCTAATGAAAGGGCCCTTGTTCGGGGCTGCCTGGGCTCAGACATTTAAGCCAAAGACAAAGGAATAAAAATACCTAAAATTTCCATTTCACCAATCTCAGGTTTAACTACCAAATTCAAAAGGTCTAAATTTTCTCTCTCAGTTAAACTTTATTCTGTTTTCTTCTGAGCTTACCAGGCCCAGATATGAATTTTTTAAGATTTTTTTTTCCTTTTAAAAAATGACAAAATTTTTGACCTCACCAATCTGAAATCTGACAGTCAGGTTCAATAGAGTAGGGCTTGCCCTTTCCAGCAAGCCCAATTTCGCTGGTTTCTGAGCCCCCTAGGCCGAGATATTTATCAAAAAAGTCTTCAAAAATTCCAAAATGGCGGCCGCGATTTTTTCTCCTTTAAAATTTTTTTTTTCCTTTTAAGATCACCCCAGGAGCCCACCAATAATATAGTCAATAGTTCTTGTCTTCTTACCCTTTTTCCAGTTGATTCTGTCAATTTTAAAATCTCAAATCTTTTTAAAAACAATGTTTTAAATTGGACCTCCCAGCAATGGCTGCCGATGTTTCTCTATGGTATAGAGTAGGCTTTTTTTCTTTACTGCTTCCTGTCTCTGTCACCATCAACTCTCATGGAAATCTCACGATACTTGACACACTTCCTGTCTTGCCCAGAAGAATTGCAGGTCAGCTCCGATGTATTCCAGTGCAACGTGGCTGTTTTCATTCCAAGAAACCGCAAGGTAGACTAAACAATGATCTCTTTTCAGTTTTTAACAGTTTTTAGCACTGTCCTTTATATTAAAACAATCCAAACTTCAGCCTTTCCTTCTTCTACTTGCAAGCTTTATATTTTTTCCTTTTTCCCACCTTTAATATGTCCCTTTAGTCTATAACTAGCTCCGGAGTGAAAAGAGAGCTTCTGTACCTTTTTCTCCACTTATCCAAGTTCCACTGGTCTTCCAAAGCTTTAGTTGTTTATAAATGTCCCAGAAGGTTAGGATCCTGACGAGCTTATGCCAAATCAATGACTCTGAAAAGTCTTGCAGACGTTGACTTTTGCAAACTTCCCGAAATTCCTCAAAGCCTCAAAGAAACCCCCTACAGGGCTTCTTTTCAGCCAAGGTAAATCTCTTTCCAAAGTTTCTGTGCAAGTCTTGGACCTTTCTCTCACTGAGAAAGGTAGGCAGTGGGCTTTGATTTGCCCTCCACTACCCCGAACAAAACTTTCAGCCTGCTCTCGTTACGAGAGACAACTCAGCTCGGCATTTTCCTTCCCCGGAAGTCTGTTATTGGGACTATATGCACCTAACAGTGCAAAAGATGCTTTTTAAAAAGACATTACACAACAGTTAGATGAGTTGACTTATGATCAAATACTCTTAATGGGAGATTTTAATGGAACAGTTCAGAATTCACTGGATAGATCCGGAGGGGAAAAAAATGATGGGAAAGAAGGGAAATTGCCAAAGTCTTTTTTTGAATTAGTTAAACAAGAAAATTTGGAAGATATATGGAGAAAGTTTAATCCTGAAGTGAGGGACTACACTTTTTTTTCAGCAAGACATAAGACTTTTTCTAGAATTGACATGCTGTGGGGAACCAGAGATTTAGGCCTTATAACAAGGAAGATAGAGATCCTACCTAAAATTGGAGCTGACCATAACCCAATAATGTGGATTACAAAATTGTCCAAAAGACTGAGAAGATGGAGATTGAATGAAGATTTGCTACAGAGCAAAGAAACAGTGACTTTTCTAGGAAAAGAAACTAAAGAATTTTTCCAAGTAAATGACAAAGAAGATATTGACTTCCAGATGGTCTGGGATGCTTATAAAGCAGTAATGAGAGGGTTGTTGATTACTTTGAACAATAAAGATAAAAGGGAAAAAGAAAAACAACTATTGGACATTCAAAATGAAATAAAGAAAAAAGAAGGAGAGTTGAGGAAAAGACCAGGGAAAAAGAAAACTCTAAGGGAAATTTCAATATTACAAACTCAATTAAGACATTTGTTAAGCAAAGAAGTGGAATGGAATTTGAAAAGGCTTCAGCAGAAATCGTTTGAAGGAGCAAATAAGACGGGGAAATATTTGGCGTGGCAACTGAAGAAAAAGAGGGAAAACAAAATAATTAGTAGAATTGTGACAGATGAAAGAGAAGTAGTTACTCAAGAGGGAATAAAAAGAGAATTTTTTAAGTATTATGCCAAGTTGTTTAAAGGTGCTGAAGTAAAGAGAGAAAAGATAGACGAATATCTACAAAAAAATAAAAATTGAGCCCTTAACTGAAAATATGAGAAAAGTTTTGAATGACCCAATTGAAAAAGTAGAAATTGAAGCAGCAATCAACGCGATGAAAAATGATAAAGCTCCCGGGCCAGATGGTTACACAGCTAAATACTTTAAAATTTTTAAGGATGAATTAATAGCAAAATTACAGAAGCTGATGAATGTAATAAGAACTAAAGGGAATGTACCAAATACATGGAAAGAAGCTGTTATTTCTTTGATACCCAAAGAAGAAAGAGACGTCACAAATGTGAAAAATTATAGACCAATTTCGCTTTTGAACAATGATTATAAAATATTTACAAGAATTCTGGCAGAACGACTTAAGCAATATCTGATAAATTTTATAAAGGAAGATCAAGCTGGTTTTCTTCCTAAAAGACAAATAAGAGACAATATTAGAACTGTTGTAAATATTGTAGAATATTATGAAAGACACCCAGAAAAAGTAGCATTATTCTTTGCGGATGCAGAGAAAGCATTTGACAATTTAAACTGGGACTTTATGTTTGCAGTGATGGAAAAAATGGAGCTTGGAGAAAGTTTTATAAGAATGATAAAGGCAATATATTCTGAACAAAGGGCAAGGTTGTGCGTTAATGCAGATCTTACAGATGAAATGAAAATCAGCAAAGGTACTAGACAAGGCTGCCCGCTTTCGCCATTGCTGTTCATAATGACTCTTGAAATTTTACTGATGCAGATTCAAGAAGAAAAAGATCTAGAAGGATTACAAATAAAAGGCTATACATATAAGTACAGAGCATTTGCTGATGATATAATGTTTATAAATGAAAATCCCATACAAGCTACACCTTTGTTATTAACGAGAATACAAGAGTTTGGGGAGTTGGCGGGACTTTATATAAATAAAGAAAAATAAAAAATTTTGTGCAAGAATATGCAGATAAATAGACAACAAGAATTACAAAGACTAACGGGTTGTGAAGTTGCCTCTAAGGTTAAATACCTAGGGGTAGAGATAACAATGAAAAATATTGATTTGTTCAGGAACAATTATGAAAAACTATGGCGTAAAATAGAAGAAGATATGCTAAAGTGGAACAAGCTCAACTTGTCATTGTTGGGCAGAATAGCTGCAATAAAAATGAATATTTTACCAAGGATTATGTATTTGTTTCAAACCATCCCTATTGTGAAAGATGCTAAACAGTTTGATAAATGGCGAAGGAAAATTTCGGAATTTGTGTGGGCCGGGAAGAAACCAAGAATTAAAATGAAAGTCTTGACAGATGCAAGAGAGAGAGGTGGATTCCAATTACCAGATTTGAAACTGTATCATGAAGCAATTTGTTTAGTATGGATGAAAGAATGGATAACGCTGTTAAATAAAAAACTTTTAGTGTTGGAAGGCCATGGAAAAAAATTCGGCTGGCATGCATACTTGTATTACGGAAAAAAGAAGATGGATGGTCTTTTCTCTCACCATTATATAAGAAGTAGTCTACTAAATGTGTGGATAAAGTATAAGAAATATGGTGATGAGAGGAGACCTTTATGGATAGTGCCAGCTGAAGTGATAAAGTTAACGGCTAAAACAGTTAATGAAAAACAGCTATCATATAACCAGTTACTAAAAATACAAAGTGGGAAAATAGAACTGAAAACTGCAGAAGAACTGAGTTATAAATATGATTGGTTTCAAATGCAACAAATAAAAAGCTTGATGGAGAATGATATTAAAGCCGAAGGAATAAGGAAAGAACAAACAGAAATGGAAAGAGTTCTGCTTGGAGACAATGAGAAATTAATCTCAAAAGTATACAAATTACTTTTACAATGGTCTACAGAAGATGAAGTAGTGAAATCTCAAATGATAAAATGGGCAATTAATGTAAATAAAGAAATAAAGATGGAATCTTGGGAGTATTTGTGGAAGAACTCTATGAAACCCGCAACATGTCATAGTATTAAAGAAAACTGTTTTAAGATGATGTATAGATGGTATATGACTCCAAAAAAATTAGCAAAGATGAACAATAAGATGCCAGATAGGTGTTGGAAATGTAAAAAGCATGAAGGTTCTTTCTACCATATGTGGTGGACTTGTGAAAGGGCTAAAATGTTTTGGCAGATGATTCAGCAAGAGATCTCTAAGATTCTGGGATATGAATTCAACAAAGAGGCAGAGACTTTTCTGCTGGGATTACAAATGGAAAAATTTCCAAAAGAAGATAGAACTTCAATATGGTACTTGCTCTCAGCTGCTAGGACATTGTATGCACAGTTATGGAAGCAAGAAAAAATACCAGAAAAATGGGACTGGATTACAAAAGTTATGTCATGGAGTGAAATGGACAAATTAACAAGAAAACTAAGAGACTATGATTTAGAACTTTTTAATGCGGAGTGGAAGAAATTCAGAAGATACGTAGAGAAAGAGTGGAAAATAAAAGGACATTGGACAATTTTTGATGATTAAGATTTTTATAGTTAAGGGTACCTTAATATTTGTTTTTTTAAAAATAACACTGGCGGGGGTCAAGTAACGGAGGGAGGGGTGGGAGGAAAGTAAGATATGGGGTAGAATGATTTTTTTTATTTTATTTTAAGCTCTTTATAAGTTGTAGATATAATTCTGCTACCATATGTTACTAATAAATTTGTTTATACTATTTGGAAAATGTGTCCACTACTACCAATTTCACCGTTTTCCCATGAGAGGGTGGTAGCTCCACAATAAAATCCATTGAAACCACTGACCAGGGGCGCTTGGCTGTCTCTAGGGGTTTCAATAGCCCCGGAGCTTTACCACCCCTTCTTTTGGCCATGATACAGATGGGGCAGGAGGCTACGAATTCTGATATGTCTTTTTTGAGGGACAGCCACCAAAATTGTCTGCTGATTAAGTGGAGCGTCTTGACGTAGCCAAAGTGTCCTGCCAGTTTGTTAGAGTGACAAAACTGTAGCACCTCCGCTCTCAGACTCTTTGGGACGTAGAGTTTTTCCCCTTTATACCACAGCCCGTTCCCCATTTTCTGAATGTCTCCGGGGCGGTCGTCGCCCTCCTTCTCAGTTTCCAGGGCCAGTTTCCCCATGCCTAATTCACCCAAGTCCCTCTTTTTCTGCGACCGTGTAGTTACTACGGCCGCTACCTGCGAGGGTGGGACCAAGGAGTCCACCACTTCCTCCCGCTGGCTCTCGTGTTGCGGGAGGTGGGACAGAGCGTCCGCTAAGAAGTTTTTCGCCCCCAAAATGTGTCTCAGAGTAAAGTCGAATTTGGAAAAAATCCCTCACCTGATTTGCTTTTTGCTCAGCTTCCTCTTGCCCATAAGGGCTTCGAGGTTTCTGTGGTCGGTCCAGATTTCAAACGGCAACTTTGCTCCCTCCAGCCAGGACCGCCATGTTTTCAAAGCGAAAGTTACAGCGAAAGCTTCCTTGTCCCACACTGACCAGTTCCTTTGCTTGCCGGAGAACTTTCTGGAGATATAGGCGCAAGGTTTTAGTCGCCCTTCCCCGTCCCTTTGCATGAGTATGGCTCCGACGGCCACATCAGAAGCGTCACATTGCACAATGAAGGGGTGCTGTTCATCGGGATGGCTCAGGACTGGCTCACTTGTGAACAAGCGTTTTAATTTGTCGAAGGCCGTTTGGCACTTCGGGCTCCAATTTAGGCGGGCTCCCGGGCGCCTCGCCTCTGGCCCTTTTCCCTTGGTTTTTAGCAACTTGATTAGGGGGAGGGCAATCTGGGCAACCCCCTCTATGAAGGTCCTATAGAAATTTGCAAACCCGAGGAATGATTGGAGCTGTCTACGTGTCCTCGGGGGAGCCCATTCTAGCACCGCCTGCACTTTGGCCATGTCCATCGCCAACCCCTTCCCCGACACCCTGAACCCCAGGTAATCCAGTTCGGTTTAATGGAATTCACATTTAGACAATTTTGCATACAGTTGGTGGCTCATCAGTGTGCTTAGCACCTCTCTCACTAATTAAAAGTGAGATTGCTCGTCTTGCGAGTAAATAATATTGTCATCCAGGAACACAACCACTCCCTTAAACAGGAACTTTCTGAGTACATCATTTATAAAGTTCATGAAAACCCCCGGGGACCCCTGTAGACCGAAGGGCATGACCAGGTATTCAAATTTTCCCATAGGCGTGTTAAATGCGGTCTTCCACTCATCCCCCTCCTTGATGCGGACTCGGAAGTAAGCGTCTCTCAAGTCCAGCTTGGTGAAAATCTTGCCCTCAGACACTGTGTTCAACAAGTCCCAGATTAGGGGGATGGGGTAGGCATTGTTAGTTGAAATCGCATTAATCCCGCAAAAGTCTGTGCGAAGCCTAAGCGAGCCATTCTTCTTCTTCCTAAATAACACCGGGGCCGCGTGGGGGGCGGTCGCTGGTCTGATGAATCCTCTCTCCAAATTCAGGTCTAGGAATTTGCAGAGCTCCTTCTTCTTCACCCAGCCCATGGGTATAATTTGGCTCTGGGTAGAGTTTCCCCTGGGATTAGCTCTATGGCAGTCGGTGCTCCGGTGGGGGGGTTGCTGGTTCGCCCCCTGCTCGCTAAACACCCCCATCAGGTCCCGATAGGCTCTCGGGACAGTGTGGGTCTCCTCCACCGACATGCAGGCCCTCTCTTTGGCCACGGGAGACCTTGGCCCCCAAGCTGGGTCCCAAAGGTGCATCTTGCAGAGGGGGTCTATGAACCGGATTGTCTGCACCCCCCACCTTATACGAGGTTCATGCTTTTTTAGCCAACCCACCCCTAGCACTACGGGGTAGGAGCAAGAGGGGGCAATGATGAAGGACTCCAAGTCCCAGTGCTCCTCAATCCCCATGGGCAGGACCTGAATTTCTAATTTGTACGGCTCCCCCCACATCACCGACCCATACATCTGCTCAAACTGCATCGGGCAGGGCAGCGGAGAGCTTTCGAGTCCCAAAGCTTCTACTAAGTTGGGGTGATCAGCTCCCGGTTGCACCCTGAGTCTATTAGGGCCCGTACTTGCATGAACCTTTTCAATTTAGTGTTCAGCAGTTTCACCACTACAAAGTACAACCATCCCGTAAGCTCACCCTCAGCGGTGCCGGCTCCTCCTCGACCTGCTGGTTGGCACCCTTCAGAGCAAGTCATTCTCATTTCCCGCCGACTCGGACGCCCAAGCCAGGTTGCTCAGCTCTGCCGACAACAGCATGGCTTCCTCCGGTTCCTCCATCATGGCGAGGCTGCTCTTCACCACTTCCTTAGGGCGGCCGGGCGTCTTCTTAGGCATCGGGGTGCTCACCTTCGGTCTCCCGGTGGGGGCTTTGGGAGGGGCTGGGCAGTGGGAAGCAAGGTGGCTCGAGTCCCCGCATAGGAAACACTTGCGAGGTCCCGCCGGCGTTCCCCCTCCCGTAATCTTCTTGGGTTCAGCCTTGGTGGCAGGCGGGATTTTCTGCCCCTTCCCGGACTGGTGCTGGCATTTCATCACCACCTGCTTCATGTTGGTTTCGACCTCCCCCACCAGTTGTATCCACCCCACCGGGGTGGTGGATCTGGCCTGGGTAAGGGCCCGATCCAGGATTCTGGCGTTCAGCCCCCGGGTGAAGTGCTCGATCTTCATCAGCTCACTCCATCCCCGTACCTTGGCCGCATTGGTCCGGAACTCCGCCGCATACTCCCGGATGGTTTAGGAGCCCTGTTGCATGTCCCTCAGGGTGGCCAGAGCCTGCGTTTCCTCGAGGGGGTCCTCGTACTGGCCAGTAGAGCCTGGAGAAAAGTCTGCACATAGTCCAGCTCCAGGCTCATCGCCTCGTACAGGCTTACATACCACCTCTTCGCAGCTCCTTTTAATTTCGACCCCAGGTAGTCGACTCTTCTGAACTCATCCAGGAAGGTGTTCCCCCAGTAGTACAAGTAGCCATTAGCCTGAATGGCAAAGTATTCCGCCTCTTCCGGGTCTCCCGTCAAAGGTGGCATCCAACTCCATCTCTTGGGGCAGCGGCCACCGGCGCACCTGGCCATGGCGCTTGCCCCGCCGCCAGGGCTCACAGTAGGGCCGCTGGTGGCCGTGCCTGTGGAGGTTGGGGGGGGCCTCCGTGGCTCGGCTAGGCCCATAGCATCGGAGATTTGGGCGGTCATAGCCTGCATCTCGTCTTTCAGGCCCTTGATCGCTCCATCCACTTCCTTTTGGATCATGGCCCGGAACATGCGGGTGTCTTCCTCGGGCATGTCTTTTGGCAGCGGCTCCTCTCCCCCTTTCTCTTCACCCTCGGGATTTTCTCCCTGCCCTTGGGTATCAAGGGCAGCCTCTGCTTCGCCTGACTCCAGGGAACTCGGGTTGGCGGGTTCCGTCTTAGCCAACTGCACCTTTCTCATGTGGTGGGTCTGGATCACATACCTCCGAGCAGGCACCTCGTCCATGGTGGTGGGTGAGGTTCGCGGTTGATACTGCTGGGGGGTGATCATGAGCTGAAAGGTCGGAGGGGAAACTGTGGCTCGCCTGGCGTTTGTTACGTGCCAAGGTGCCGCTGGCTCTTCCTCCAGGTAGGAAAGTTCTCAGTCTCCCGGAATCTTTTCAGCCATCAGGTTACAAAGTTGCCGGGGAGGATGAGTTCCAAAGGGAGTCTTTTCAAAATGTCAAGTCGGCAGATTCAATAATGAGTCAATGTAGATACAAAGAAGCTAGTTTATTGATACTGGTTACTTGTGGCCTTAGCCACGCTTGAAAAGACTGGAGACTGTATATTAGATACAATGCATATAAGGAGCACTTCAAAGGCATTCCTAGGGGCCGGGGGATCTTGCAAGGGGGACATTCACACATAGATGTTACCAATACATTCTCATGTTGATTAGAGGCCAGCGGCCTTGGTACTCTCAGGCTTCCTGTCTCCCCCGGGCCTGAGCTGAGAAGGTTCAGATAAGACTTTTCACACATCACCATTTCAACGCAGGGACATTCTCTACGGTAGGGAGGGGGGAACAGGAGAGAGTTAGCTAGCAGCATTTGGTTATACTTTGGTTCTACCCAGAATGCTCTTTGAGTGAGCCAGAGTTAAAGCCAGACTTGACAATAGTAAGTACTATCCTTATCAGCAATGCATGACGCCTGTACAACACTTGTAAGAATGGTCCCTGGAATTTGAAATTAATAAGACCCGCAGACTTCAAAGAGAACCTTTATAAAATGATATACAGATGGTACCTTACCCCGGACAGATCGGCCAGAATATATCCTAAATAGTCAAACAAGTGTTGGAAATGTCGAGAAGCTAAAGGATCTTTGTTCCATATTTGGTGGCAGTGCGAGCATGCCAAAAAATTTTGGGCCCAAGTTAATATATGGTCGCAAAAAATTTTGAAGATATCAATTTGCCATGTTCCTGAAATATACCTCTTAAACATTTGTAGACAAACCATCCCTAAAACAAAGTTGAAATTACTGCTGTATATAGTTACAGTAGCCCGAATATTATATGCCAAGTATTGGAAAATTAACAAGATACCCAGTAGAGAGGAATTTGTTGCCAAATTGTTAGAGGCTGCCGAATCAGATTTATTATCCACAAGATTAAGAGATGGTAACGTGCAAAAATGTCAAGAGGAATGGGATCCCGTTTATAGCTGGGTGAAAAGTATAGGTTTTGACACGGAGTAATAGAAATTTACCTGATCCTCTCCATCCCTTAGTGTGAGTGGGTTTGTATTATGGTTGTACTTTTGTGTTTTTCTTGTTTTGTTTTGTTACATTGTGCGGTTTGTTTGTTTTTTTGTTTGTTTTTCTCCCTTCCCCTGTTTTGCTGGTATGCTTGTAACTCTGTAATGTACATTTGCCTACTTGTTTATGTTTATTTTTCTTTTCTTGTTCAATAAAATTATAAATTCTTCTTCTTAAAAAAAAAAAGAATGGTCCCTGGAAGAAGGATCTGAGATCCGAAATGGCTTACAAAGCGGACTGGTTCTCTGTTGGACCACCCACTTTTAATACTGGAGTGAATGTTATTTAGTGGCTTTCAGCCACATAAGGACAGTGGAAGCACTGAGTAATGTATGAGGTTTTAACTTGGTGATATGTACTGATATTATTCATTTTGTATTTTGATACTTATTATTCACAAGTTAAAATTGCATTTTACACAGAGAGTTTTTTCTTATTGTTGTGGCTTGTAAGTATTACAGCTCTGCTGAATCACCATTTACCTCTTCCATCTCTCTGCAATTTTTCATGGGTTTTAGTTTGCCTCCCCTGCTTTCAAGTCAATCCTAAACCGGTCTACTCAGAAGCCTGCTCATGTCTATTCAATGGTGTTCATTCCCAGGAAAAGATTTACTGTTTCCTCATATTGCATCTTAATTCTGTAATTTTCATTACTGCTCTACCATGTTGCATAGATTAATTTGATCTCTTTTTCAGTTTGTAAAATAAAACCTCCTTTTTGCTTAAGAGCCTTCCCCCCCTCATTTTCTGAGTGTTGATCTGAATCCACACCTCTGTAAACATAGGCTAAAAATCCCAAATGTTTAAGTGACCAAAATACACACTTTTTTCTGTGATTGCTGGGAGACACCTATGTTCACTACAGCTCTGACACATGTGTACCGATTTGGGTAACAATATGTTTTGATTTCACTTAATAATTTTCATCATTTCTTGCACAAATTCCAGAATAATCCATTTTAAATTTGTATGTTTAACTTTCCTATATTTAGTGGTTCATATGTAATGTGTATGAAAGACAGAATTTTTAGAATGACTCTAACAATCTGTGGGTCAGGTTTATTTATGGGAACTGAGTGTGACAGGACCCCTAGTTTAAAGTTTTCTCTAAAACCTCTCAGTTTCAGGAAAATCAATATATGTAATACACACAGCAAACAATCTTTTAGCATTTAGTGAGTCTTTATAATATAAATGAAGGAAATTATTTTTATATGTTTAATACAATAATAACAATATTACTGAACAACTTGGAACAGGCCTTTGTGGCTTAAAAAAACAAGCTCAGGTGCTGAAATCAGTAAATAAATAGACAAAGGTAATTCAGATAAATTATCTCTATGTTTCTTGATATGTATAGGCAGGGATATTTTTTGCAGAAAAAGCCCAGCAGGGACTCATTTCCATATTAGGCCACACCCTCTGGTGCCAAGTCAGCCAGAACTGCATTCCTTTGTGTTCCTGCTCAAAAAAAGCCCTGACCCCAATAACTGTTATTGGCCTGAATGCCAGGTTTTTGGTGATGGTTGTTTATGTCTTTGTTTTTTAATTTATAATTTTTTCCATGGTACTGAAAGCACTTTTGATTTTCAAATGTTTTAAAGCTCTTCTTTCCACCACCTTGGGGATCCTATTTGAGTGGAAAGGTGCTATAAACAGGTTTGAAATAATAAAATAAATGAATTAATAGCAACGCTTGATCACAACATATAGTTTTGTCCTTAGTCTCTGTAGACCCAAGCGTCAAGCATGGCTAATTCTGATCAATAACTGATGGGTTTATGGTCTGACAAAAGTAGGCCTAGGTAAGATCCCAGAGAACCAAATGCTGTTGGTTTGTTATTCTTTCCTGGCTCTTCTTTGATTTATGACTGTTAATTAGAGGAAACAAAGCAATCAGCACCTTCCCATGAATCCTTCTATGGGAGGATGAGCCATCTGGGCAATGCAAGGCCGAATGCCTGATAACGCCCTGGGAATGTATGTAGTTTTGATATTATATGTGTGAACACTCCCCTGCTTCCCCTCTCCGTAGGAATCCCTTTGAAGTGTATCTTAAAAGTTGTGTATCAATGTATTGGTTTCATTCTTCTCAAGCCACAGCTTGAGCCAAAGTATCGGTCTGTCAATAAACATAGTCTTTGTAGCAACCTCGACTCGTCATTGAACCCGCATGCTTGACATTTTGAGAAGAATCCTTTTTGAAGCTTAACCGCCCTGGCTACTTTATAACCGAATGGCTGAAAAGATTCCAGGAGGCGGTGAGCTTCCCGAACCTGAAGACAGGGCGCCCATGCCTTGGCACGTACTGGACGCCTGGAGAGGACCGGGCTCGCCTCTCCAGATCCAACAGCTCCTGGTCACCCCCCGACAGTGGCAGCCACGGACCTCCACCACCACGATTGATGAGGCACCGGTGGAGAGAGAGGCCATCCTAACCAGACACATGCGCTGGGTGAGTATGGCCAACAAAGGGGGTGACAAGCCGGGACCGGTGGAGCCGGGGGAGAGGGATCCGGAGGCACCGGCCCTGAAAGAGGATGAGGTGGCCCGTGAGTTCCGCAAGATGGCCTGCAAAGAGGTAGAGTGGCCAAGGGACTGCGGGACGAGATGCAGGTGATGACCACTCGGGTGGCAGGGGAGATCACCAGAGAGATCACGTGGTCCCTGGGGCTGCCCGGACCCCGCAGAGTTAACCCATCTCCAGCGGGCAGGCAGCCGCCCACCCCAAGGACACCGGCTGCTCCGCCACCGGCGGGGCCCGTGCCAAGACTGGCAGCGCCCCCGGCACCCAGGGAAAGGGGCCGTGGACAAGAGCTGGATGCCACGTTCGATGGGGACCCGGAGGAGGTGGAATACTTTACGATCCAGGCCAGCAGCTACATGCACTACTGGGGAAACGCGTTCCCCGATGAATTCAGTCGGGTGGACTACCTGGGGTCGAAACTGAAGGGGGCTGCCAAGAGATGGTACATGAGCCTGTACGAAGCCATGAGCCTGGAACTGGACTATGTCACTACATTCCTCCAGGCTTTGATGGCCCAGTACGAAGACCCCCTCCAAGAGACCCGGGCGTTAGCGGCTTTGTGTGACATGCAGCAAGGATCAAAGTCAATTCGAGAGTATGCCATGGATTTCTGGGCCAACGCCACGAAGGTTAGAAGGTGGAGTGAGCTGATGAAGATCAAGCATTTCACCAGGGGGCTGAACGCTGGCATACTGAATCTAGCCCTTACCCAAGCCAGACCTGCCACGGTGGTGGGATGGATCCAGCTGACGGGTGAGGTCGAGACCAACATGAAATGGGTGGCCATGCAGCACCAGCAGCAGAGCGGTAAGGGGAGCTGAGATCCCAAGATGGGGGCCAAACCAGAGGCGAAAAAGGGCCCAGGAAAAGGCGGAGGGAAGGCTGCGGGGACCCACAAGTGCTTTTGATGCGGGGATCCCAACCACTTGGCCAGCAATTGCCCTAACCCCTCTTGAGCACCTCCGAGTGCATCCAAGCCGGGCACCCCAGTGCTGAAGAAAACCCCGAGCCGCCCTAAGGAAGTAGCAAAAGGCAGCGCAGCAACCACCGGGGAGCTGGAGGACGATGCCTTCCTCACTGACAAGCTGAGTGAGCTGGTGTGGATGGATGAACCGTCGGGAAATGAGGATGACCTGCTCTAAAGGGTGCCAACCAGCAGGTCGCGGAGGAACCGGCACCACTCAGGGTGAGAGTAACGGGGTCGCTGTATTTTGTACCAGTGAAACTGTTGAACGGTAAACTCAAAAGATTTGTGCAGGTGAGAGCCCTGATGGATTCAGGGTGCAATCGGGACTTAATTACCCCCAAGTTGGTGGACGCCTTGGGGCTGGCCACCATGGCCCTGCCCTCCCCCATACAATTTGAACAAATGAACAGGTCAGTGATGCTGGGAGAGCCCTGCATGCTAGAGACTCAGTTGGTGCCCGTGGGTATCGAAGGGCATTGGGACCAAGAAACACTCGTAATCGCCCCTTCTTGCTCTTATGATGTGGTCTTGAGAGTGGGGTGGTTGGCTAAACATGAACCAAGCATTCGGTGGGGGGATCAAACCATAAAGTTTGTTGACCCACTGTTTGTAAGTCCCACCTTTGGAGTCTGGATTGGGGCCCACAGCCCCCTCCTATGAAGGAGAAGGTCTGTTTGACAATGGAAGAGGTCCCCGCCATTCCTAAGGCATACCGGGACTTGATGGGGGTGTTTAGTGAGCAGGGAGCGAACAAACTCCCCCCCCCACTGTCAGAACTGGAACGAACTTCAGATGATTCCAATACTTGTTACAAAGTTAGGATCTTTATTGAAGAACTACAGTGCTAGAACAACAAGATAACAGCAATGCCGGGTTCTGGAAGTTGGTTACATTTTATGCCATCAGTAAAGTACAATAAAGCTATCATTCACACGGGTTACAGACAAGTGTCTCTATTCCCAGGCTTCGTTATCAGAAGGGAGGATGCTTCCCTGTGGTGAAGGCCAAATGGCCTGTCTTCAAAAGGGCACCTGTGGATGTTGAACAGAGACTATCTGTCGCCTGTCTCGCTGCCCTAAATATTTGGAATAGCTACGAGGGCAGGGTTAATTGCTCAGGCCAGGGATTCTATGTTAGTGTTAAGTTACAGCATGGAGTCGGTTTGGCCAAGGCAGACAAAGGAAAAGTTACAAGTTCTGACACCCACAGGATCACCGAATGCGCTATTGAACTGATACCAGGGCAGTCACTGCCTAAGGCCAAACTATACTCCATGGGCTGGGCAGAGAAAGTGGAGTTACGGAAATTCCTAGACCGAAATTTGAGTATTTAGTGATGCTGTTTGGACTACAGGGAGTGCCGGGGGTGTTCATGAATTTTATCAATAATGTATTGCAGAAATTTTTGTTCAAGGGGGTGGTGGTGTACCAGGATGACATCATTATTTATTCACAGGATGAAAAATCTCATGTAAAATTGGTGAGGGAGGTATTGAGCACCTTGTTGGAGCATAAGTTATACACCAAACTGTCCATAAGAACATAAGAACATAAGAGAAGCCATGTTGGATCAGGCCAACGGCCCATCAAGTCCAACACTCTGTGTCACACAGTGGCAAAAAATGTTATATACACACATACACTGTGGCTAATAGCCACTGATGGACCTGTGCTCCATACACTGTGGCTAATAGCCACTGATGGACCTGTGCTCCATATTTTTATCTAAACCCCTCTTGAAGGTGGCTATACTTGTGGCCGCCACCACCTCCTGTGGCAGTGAATTCCACATGTTAATCACCCTTTGGGTGAAGAAGTACTTCCTTTTATCCGTCTTAACCTGTCTGCTCAGCAATTTCATCGAATGCCCACGAGTTCTTGTATTGTGAGAAAGGGAGAAAAGTACTTCTTTCTCTACTTTCTCCATTCCATGCATTATCTTGTAAACCTCTATCATGTCACCCCGCAGTCGACGTTTCTCCAAGCTAAAGAGTCCCAAGCGTTTCAACCTTTCTTCATAGGGAAAGTGCTCCAGCCCTTTAATCATTCTAGTTGCCCTTCTCTGCACCTTCTCTAAAGCTATAATATCCTTTTTCAGGTGCGGCGACCAGAACTGCACACAGTACTCCAAATGAGACCGCACCATCGATTTATACAGGGGCATTATGATACTGGCTGATTTGTTTTCAATTCCCTTCCTAATAATTCCCAGCATGGCATTGGCCTTTTTTATTGCAAACGCACACTGTCTTGACACTTTCAGTGAGTTATCTATCATGACCCCAAGATCTCTCTCTTGATCAGTCTCTGCCAGTTCACACCCCATCAACTTGTATTTGTAGCTGGGATTCTTAGCCCCAATGTGCATTACTTTGCACTTGGCCACATTGAACCGCATCTGCCACGTTGACGCCCACTCACCCAGCCTCAACAGATCCCTTTGGAGTTCCTCACAATCCTCTCTGGTTCTCACCACCCTGAACAATTTAGTGTCATCCGCAAACTTGGCCACTTCACTGCTCACTCCGAACTCTAAATCATTTATGAACAAGTTAAAAAGCATGGGACCCAGTACCGAGCCCTGCGGCACCCCACTGCTTACCGTCCTCCACTGCGAAGACTGCCCATTTATACTCACTCTCTGCTTCCTATTACTCAGCCAGTTTTTGATCCACAAGAGGACCTGTCCTTTTACTCCATGATTCTCAAGCTTTCTAAGGAGCCTTTGATGAGGAACTTTATCAAAAGCTTTCTGGAAGTCAAGGTAAACAACATCTATCGGGTCTCCTTTGTCCACATGTTTGTTCACCCCCTCAAAGAAATGCAACAGGTTAGTGAGGCAAGATCTTCCCTTGCAGAACCCATGCTGAGTCTTCCTCAATAACCCGTGTTCATCAATGTGCCTACTCATTCTGTCCTTGATAATGGTCCAAGTGCAAGTTCCACAAAACCGAGTTAGATTACCTAGGGTTTTGGGTGTCTGCTCAAAGGCTGGCTATAGACCCGGCAAAGGTGCAAGCCGTATTGGATTGGGCTCCTCCGAGAACACATAGGCAGCTACAATCGGGTTCGCAAATTTCTACAGAAACTTCATTGCAGGATTCGCCCAAATTATGCTCCCCCTCACAGAGTTAAAAACGAAGGGGAAGGGACCCGAGGCAAAGCGGCCGGGGGCCCATCTAAATTGGACACCAAAATGCCAAGAGGCATTCGACAAACTCAAATGGCTATTTACTAGCGAACCGGTCCTGAGCCACCCCAATGAGTTGCGGCCCTTCATTGTGCAATTAGACGCCTCAGACGTGGCCGTAGGAGCCATTCTCATGCAGAAAGGTGATGAAGGGAAGCTGAGACCCTGTGCATATATTTCCAAAAAATTCTCAGCAGAACAGAGGGACTGGTCAGTGTGGGATAAAGAGCCATTTGCTGTAACTTATGCTTTGAAAAACTGGTGGTCATGGTTAGAGGGGGCCAAAATCCCCTTTGAGATCTGGACGGACCATAACAACCTCGAGGCTCTCACTGGCAGGAGAAAACTGAGCGAAAAGCAGATCAGGTGGGCGGGGTTTTTCTCCAAGTTTGACATTGTGCTGAAGCATATTCCCAGAACCAAGAATTTCTTGGCTGACGCTCTCTCTTGCTTACCACAGCACAAAAGTCAAAGGGAGGAGGTAGTAGATTCCCTAGTTCCCCCTTCCCAAGTAGCTGCTGTAGTGACGACACTGTCAGGCTCTGTTCATTGATGTTATCGCTAACTGCTGACTACTAACCATATTGATCAATATGCATACATGCCCACTAACCGGTAGTCATAGAACAGTAGGGGGGGCAATGTAGAGAGTAGCTTCCCAGGAATATCAAAGGTTGCCAAGCCTGCTTTGAAGTAGAAAGTGTCTGCCAGACTCTCACCTCCTCCCTAGAGGCAGCAAGGACATTGCCGCCAGGAATTGTAACCACCAACTGAAAAGATAAGGGGGGAAGCCGTGTGAAACTCTCACAGGCAGAAACAGCCTTTGTTATGGGAATGGGGGTGTAGATGCTATTGCTTTGATGTTAGATGTTAAATACCAATGATTTGAACTGCTCGCTATCAGTTCCAATACCTATCATGCTGGAGTAACTTTGGAGTATACAATAAATGCAATTTTGTTTCAAACAACAAGTTTGCTCATTTGGAAACTTCAATGAACCTTTGCTGACAGACACGGTCTCAGACCAAGCGTAAGCTGGAGGGGCGGGGAAATGAACGGATGGCTTTGGAGACCGAAAAGGAAGGTGATGACCGACCAGGGGAAATTCAGAAGAAAGAGGATGGGTTGTGGTATAGGGAGGAGAAGCTGTACATCCCCAAAACCATGAGGGCAGAGGTCTTACAATTTTGCCACTCAAACAAAGCGGCCGGGCATTTTGGGTACGTGAAGACACTTCATCTAATTAGTAGGCAGTTCTGGTGGCCATCCCTAAAGAAAGATGTGTCCGAATTTGTGGCCTCCTGCCCCATCTGCATAATGGCGAAAAGGAGGGGGGGAAGCCACCTGGACTGCTAAAACCATTAGAGACAGCTACACGACCCTGGTCAGTGGTCTCAATGGACTTTATTGTAGAGCTGCTGCCATTACATGGCAAGACAGTAATTCTGGTGGTAGTAGACACTTTTTCCAAACAAGCACATTTCATTCCTTGTGCGAAATTACCAACGGCTAAAAAGCTGGCCTATCTATTTTTCAATCACATTGTTAAACTCCACTCATTCCCAGACAAGGTGATTAGCAACAGGGGCCCGCAATTTGTTGCCAACTTCTGGCAGGAGTTTTGTAAATTATTAGGAATAGAGCAAGGCTTGAGTTCCACCTACCACCCTCAAACTGACGGGCAGACAAAATGCGTAAACACTTTGCTAGAACAATACCTACATTGCTACGTAAATCATCAGCAGTCAAATTGGGTGGACCTGCTCCCCTTCACTGAATACGGTTACAATAACAGTGTGCACAGCTCTACCAAAACTTTCCCATTCCAACCCATAAACAGGTACAAAGAAAGACCTGTCCCAACTCTGCCGGGGGGAGCAAGTAAAGGAGCCCAGCTCATTCGAGCAGTGGTGGGGAAAACTGAGTGAGAGTTGGAAAGGGATTCAAGAGAATCTGGAGTCCGCCAAAGAGGTGTACAAAAAACAGTATGACAAGTCCCATGTGCCTGCCTGGGACTTCAAGGTGGGGGACTCAGTGTTCATGTCAACCAAGAACTTGCCATTGCATCAGCCCTCTAAAAAATTGGCTTATCGATATCTAGGTTCCTTTAAGATCAAACGGGTAATTAACAGGGTAACTGTAGAATTGGAACTACATAAAATGTTTAGTAAAGTACACCCTGTCTTTCATTGCAGTCTGCTCCGAAGAGACCCCGGTGCTTCTCTTTGGCACCCTCGACCGACAGCTCCGCATCCTATCCAGATTGGGAATCAGAATCACCATGAGGTCCAGGAGATTCTGGACTCAAAAATGAAACAGGGGACATTGTATTACTTGATCAAATGGAAACACTTCCCTCCTAGTGAAAATGAATGGGTAGCACAAAAGGATGTATTAGTCCCAGATTTGGTCAGTAAGTTTCACAGAAAATTCCCTCAAAGACCGAGGGGTTAAGTTTGGGGGGGCAGTATGTCAAGCATGGCTAAATCTGATCAATAACTGATGGGTTTATGGTCTGACAAAAGCAGGCCTGGATAAGATCCCAGAGAACCAAATGCTGTTAGTTTATTATTCTTTCCTGGCTCCTCTTTGCTTTATGACTGTTAATTAGAGGGAACAAAGCAATCAGCACCTTCCCATGAATCCTTCTATGGGAGGATGAGCCATCTGGGCAATGCAAGGCCGAATGCCTGATAACGCCCTGGGAATGTATGTAATTTTGATATTATATGTGTGAACGCTCCCCTGCTTCCCCTCTCCATAGGAATCCCTTTGAAGTGTATCTTAAAAGTTGTGTATTGGTTTCATTCTTCTCAAGCCATGGCTTGAGCCAAAGTATCGGACTGTCAATAAATGTAGTCTTTGTAGCAACCTCGACTCGTCATTGAACCCGCATGCTTGACACCAAGACTCACCTCTCTACCTCTGCTCTTTCACAGATGGATCTTGGGCAAGCCATCTACAAGCAGAACCACAGTACCATGCAAGAATTCATCTTGATGGGATACCACGAATACCCTGCCCTCCTCTTTGCTATCTTCCTGGCCACATACACAGCCATCCTACTGGGGAATGGTCTGATTGTGGTGGTGACAATGCTGGACCCTGCCTTACACACTCCCATGTACTTCTTCCTGCGTAGCCTGTCAGGACTAGAGATGTGTTATACTTCTGTCACCCTTCCTATGATGGTGGCCAATCTAGTGTCTGGAAATCATTCAATTTCTCTGCCAGCTTGTGCTTCACAGTTGTTTTTCATGCTCTTCCTGGGTGGAACTGAGTGCTTCCTGCTGGCAGCCATGGCCTATGACCGCTATCTTGCCATTTGTCTGCCTCTCCATTATATGACAATCATGAGCCGTGGAGTGCGTGTGGGAATGGTGGCAGGCTCATTTGTCATCAGCCTTCCCATGCAGTTGGTGCAAATTGAAATTATCTTCTCCTTGCCTTTCTGTGGATCCAATGAAATTGACCATTTCTTCTGTGACATCCCACAGCTACTCAGCCTGGCATGTGCTGATCTTCATTCCAATGAGATGGCTCTATACTTTGAGAGTACCACATTTGTTATAATCCCCTTTCTCTTCATTTTGGCCTCTTATGTACAAATCACCAGGACCATTTTGCATATGCCATCAGCCACAGGGCGCCAGAAGACCTTCTCCACATGCTCATCCCATCTGACTGTGGTCATTCTTTTTTATGGCTCTGCAGCAATTGTGTACCTGCGTCCCAAGACTCCAGAATCTGTGAAGGTTGACAAGTTGCTCTCCCTGCTATATACTATCATCATTCCCTTTTGCAACCCTCTTATTTATACCCTGAGAAACCAGGAGGTAAAGACTGCCTTTAGAAGACTATTAGGAAGGAAAAGAACTTTGAAAATGGGCACAAGGATAAATGGCTGAGTCACCATTTTTAATGGCACTCATTCAACTGCAACCAGCTTGTTTAAAACCTCTTTTTTTTCTAATACTATAAGGCCTGAAGACCAGTCAATATGGTTGTCTTCACTAATCTAACTGGCTACGTGATCTAGGCAGGGTTTTTTTTGTACCAAGAACTCTTTTGCAAATTAGGTCACACACTTCTGATATAGCCAATCCTCCAAGAGCTTACAGTTTGCTCTGTACTAAGAGCCCTGTAAGCTCTTGGAGGTTTGGCTACATCAGGGGTATGTGGCCTGATATGCAAAGGAGTTCCTGCTAAAAAAAATCCCCTAAATCTAGCAAAGGGGTGGGTTTTATCATAGAGCCCCAAAATATTTCAGATGCACACGTCACTGCAGTTATTGATCTCAAGATACTGCCTTATACTGAGTCCGCCCACTGGTCCAAGTAAGTATCCTCTGTTCTTACTGTCAGTGGCTCTCCAGGGTCTCAGGTTGAAGTTGTACAAATCTCTCTGTATTTGCTCCTTTTAACTTGAGATGGTGGGGATTGAACTGAAGACTTTCTGCATGCCTGTCAAGCATGAGATCTCAAAATAACCAGTCCTTGAATCTTGAAACAAAGTTTGGTTTATTGATAATCCATATGGCTCATCCGAGCTGGGAGAAATTGGAACTGATACTTTGTAACAGTAGAATACAGGCTTTAAGATGGCACATCAAAGGTTCTATAAACAATTCTACATTCATGTGTGAAATTCACACGCTAGGTTCTTTATCTATCTTGCGGCTAGCACATCCTGGGTTCAGGTCTAGCTAAGCCTGAGAACAAGTCCCAAGAGGTCTTATCTTCAAAGAGAACATTCCTGCATTTGTTAGTAGAAGCGAAAGAAGAAAGGTGAGGGTTGCGACTTTGATGTGCCTTAGTTTAATTCAGGGTTAGTAACAAATCTATAATCTGAATACTATAACAGAAGATGAATATACCATGCTTGACATACTGCCCCCCCTAAGCTCTTGCTCGGGCTTTGTCTGGGTGCAGTAGGTAAAATCTTTTGAGGAGGAACGGGGCCTGGTGTCAGGCGTAGGTTCATTGAAGCTTACAAGCAAGCAGACTTTGATATTTTGAAACAAAGTTGTCTTTATTGCATACTTCAGTGTTACTCCAGCATGGCGACTATTGGAACTGATGAAGATCAGTTCGAACTATTGGCATTTATCTTTCTACTTCAAAGCAATGGTTTCTACCCTCTGATTCCCAAAACAAAAGGTTGCTTTGCATGTGAGATTTTTCCCAACG
The DNA here is from genome assembly GCF_032191835.1 of Heteronotia binoei. NCBI lineage: Eukaryota > Metazoa > Chordata > Lepidosauria > Squamata > Gekkonidae > Heteronotia > Heteronotia binoei. Next base: position 33,485,762 of record NC_083237.1, read on the forward strand.
CTTCCCCCCCTTATCTTGTCCGTTGGTGGTTACAATTCCCAGCAGCAATGTCCTTGGGCCTCCAGAGCGGAGGTGAGAATTGGCACATACTGCAGGTTTCAAAGGGATCTCAGCAACCTTTGATATTCATGGGAAGCGGCCTCTACTCTCCCCCCCCCCCGCCCCCCTGGTTGTTCCCAGCTTCTAAGTTAGTTAGCATTTCTAGGCAGCATTGAATATGGTTAGTAACAGCATTATCTAGTATCATAAATGAACAGAGCCTGACATACTGCCCCCCTCCCAAGCTCTTGCTCGGGGTTTGTCTGGGTGCAGTAGGTAAAATTGCTTAAGCAGTTGCGGAGCGTTTAAATCAGAGGCTTTGACCCACTCGTCGCAGCTGGGTGGGAAGTAGTGCCAGCGCACCAAATAGTAAAGCAACCCCTCTGGATTTTAGAGTCCAGGATCTCTTTGACTTCGTGGTGCTTCTGCCCCTTCACCAAGATGGGTTTGGGCTCCGGCCCATGAGGGTGCCACCTCGACCCACCCGGATCTCGATGCAAAAGGCTGCAATGAAAAACAGGATGCACTTTACTAAACAGTTTTGGCAAGTCCAGTTTTACAGTCACTTGGTTGATCACTCTTTTTTATTTTGAAGGGTCCCAGGAACTTGTAAGCAAGTTTCCTGGACGTTTGCGGCAGCGGCAGGTTTCTTGATTGACAGGAACACCATCTTGCCCACTTTGAAGTCTCTGGAGGGGCTGTGCTTTTTGTCAAATTGGGCTTTGTAATCCCTTTTGGCCAGCTCCAGGTTCTTCTGGATCACCATCCAGGTTTTCACCAAGCGGCCCCACCACTGCTGACAGTCTGTGGGTTTGGAGTCGCCCGCCCCCCCCCCCCCCGGCAGTGAGGGAACGGCTTCTCCTCGTAGCCATTAACCGCTTGGAAGGGAGTCATTTTGGTGGAGCTGTGCAGGCTATTGTTATATCCATACTCCGCAAATGGAAGCAGTTCCACCCAATTGGACTGTTGGAAGTTTATGTAGCACCGCAAGTATTGTTCTAAAAGCCCATTCACCCGCTCACTTTGTCTGTCAGTTTGCGGGTGGTAGGCTGAGCTCAGCCCTTGCTCCATTCCTGCCAGCTTGCAAAACTCCCACCAGAAGTTGGCAATGAACTGCGGCCTGTGGTCGCTAATGACCTTGTTCGGGAATGAGTGGACCCGGACTACGTGTAAGAAAAATAAATACGCTAGCTTCTTGGCCGTGGGCAGTTTGCGGCACGGGACGAAGTGAGCCTGCTTAGAGAAGGTGTCCACCAGGACTAGGATCACTGTCCGCCCTTGGGAAGGGGGTAATTCTACAATAAAGTCCATTGACACCACGGACCAGGGTCTTCCCGCCGTGGGGAGGGGTTGTAGCTGCCTCGGCACTTTGCCCCTCCTCTTTTTGGCCATGAGGCAGGTGGGGCAGGTTTGCACAAAGTCAGAAATGTCCTTTTTCATTTGGGGCCACCAAAACTGCCGGTTCACCAGGTGGAGGTTTTTTTACGTAGCCAAAATGGCCGGAGAGTTTGTTGGAGTGGCAGTACTGTAAAACTTCCAGCCGCAAGCTCTTTGGGATGTACAGTTTCCCCTCGTGGTACCAAAATCCTCCCTCTCCTTTGAGCAGGCTGTCAGGGCGCCCCTCTCCCTCTTTCTCGCTTTCCTCTATCAGTCTGTTTCCCCCCCACGGATCTGGCCCCTTGAGCTTTGTTTGCGACCGGGTTTGCACTGCTCCGGCCACCGCCTCCGGGGGCACTAAAAGAGTCTATCACTTCCTCCTGCTGGCTCCCGTGCTGCGGGAGCCTCAAGAGTGCGTCAGCTAGAAAATTCTTTGCTCTGGGGATGTGCCGCAGGGTGAAGTCAAACTTGGCAAAGAAGCCTGCCCACCGGATTTGCTTCCCCGTTAGCTTGCGACGCCCTGTGAGGTCCTTCAAGTTTTTGTGGTCCGTCCAAATTTCAAAGGGCACTCGAGCCCCCTCTAGCCAGGACCTCCAAGTCTTTAAAGCTAAAGTCACAGCAAACGCCTCCTTGTCTCACACCGACCAGTTGCGCTGCTCTTGCGAGAACTTTTTAGAGATATAGGCGCATGGCCGAAGTTGGCCCCCTTCGTCTTTCTGCATTAATATGGCTCCTATGGCCACGTTGGAGGCGTCACATTGAACCACGAAGGGCTTAAGTTCGTCAGGGTGCACCAGCACCAGCTCACTGGTGAACAGTCTTTTGCGAGTGTCAAATGCCCTCTGGCACTCACGGTCCAAGTTAGCTTGGCACCCGGCTTTTTAGCATCCAGTCCCTTCCCCTTCATCTTAAGGAGGTCGGTGAGGGGCAGGGCTACCCTGGCGAACCCCTGAATGAACGACCTATAGAAATTTGCGAACCTGAGAAATGATTGGAGCTGTCTACGTGTTCTCAGGGGTTCCCAATCTAGCACTGCTTGTATCTTAGCCGGGTCCATGGCCAAGCCCTTCCCAGACACTCTGAATCCCAGGTAATCCAGTTCCTCCTTATGGAACTCGCATTTAGACAGCTTAGCATATAGCTTGTTCTGATACAGGGTGGTTAGGACCTTCCTCACTAGTTTTACGTGGGAGGGGAGGTCCTTGGAATAAATAATGATGTCATCCAGGTACACCACCATGCCTTTGTACAGGTATTCCCTCAGCACATCATTGATAAAGTTCATGAACACTCCGGGGGCCCCCTGCAACCCGAACAGCATCACTAAATATTCGAATTGGCCCATCGGTATATTGAAAGCTGTCTTCCACTCGTCCCCCTCCTTGATCCTCACTCGGAAGTAAGCTTTGTAAAGATGGACCCTTCTGAGACTGTGCTTAACAAGTCTTTGATTAGGGGGATCGGGTAGGCATTAGCCATGGAAATCCCATTTATTCCTCGAAAGTCAGTACAAAGTCTAAAGGCTCCTGTCCTTCTTCTTCCGGAAGAGGACCCAGGCAGCGTGGGGCGCCATGGTGGGGCGGATGAAGCCTCGCTTAAGGTTTTTCTCCAAGAACTTCCTCAGCTCCGCTTTCTCCGCCCACCCCATGGAGTAGAGTTTTGCTTTAGGGAGGGATTGTGTCAGACGTTGGAACTTCAAATGAAAACAAATCATTTTGTTTCAAAATTAATCCATTTATCTGAGAACTAGTGTCTGGGGTAGAAGCAGGTTGAGTTTGATACAGTCCAAGGCTATGCCTGGTATTTTGTAGAGTACATGAAAGCAAAACAATAAAACCATTCTCACACTCTGAGAGACAGTTGCCTGTTCCCATCCTCCCTTATCTCTTTCCCAGGGAAGGAACCCCGCTGGTTACCTTGAGGCATACCATCTTCAAAGACTCTAGGCGTTTGTTGGTGCCAAGTGAGAAATTCCTCCCTTGTGGTTAGCAACTGTCTCTTTCTGTTTGAAATGCAGATCTTTATTCCCATGGTTAGTAGCAAGATACAAAATGGAGTTAGTTAGGGCAAGGGAGCACCTCTACTCATGGTACAGTTTAAGGCAAGTTACAATGGCTGACAGATTGGCCCAGGATTAGCTCAATGGCGCAATCCATGTCTTGGTGGGGGGGTAGTTCATCAGCCTCAACCTCACTAAACGCCCCCTGTAGGTCCCGGTACTCACGAGGGATGCTTTGCACTTCCTCGACCGACACGCACAGCCTCTCGTTCTTCGGCGGGGCTTTGGGGCCCCATTGCTCCCGCCAGAGGTGAGACTTGCAGCGTCTGTCAGTGAAGTCTATAGTCTGCTCCCCCCCACTGGATGTCTGGCTGGTGCCGTGCTAGCCATCCCACTCCGAGTACTAAGTCAAAGGAGGAGGAGGGGGGGATCACAAAAAATCTCCAAGTCCCAGTAATCGTCAATCCCCACTGGAATCTTCTGGGTCTCCTCCACAAAGGGCTCACCCTTCATCACTGTCCCGTCCATTTGCTCGAATTGGATCAGGCGGGGGAGGGTTTCTCGGGGCAGTTCTAGCATCTCTACCAGTCGGTGGGGTGATGATCTCCCTCGTGCACCCCGAATCTATGAGGGCTCGGGCATGCACGAACCTCTTCAACTTTACACTCAACAAAGTCAATGGGACAAATAAAAGGGAGCCTGATATACTAACCCTCAGCGGTGCCGTGACTTCAACGACCTGCCGTTCGGCACCCATCAGTGCAGGTCGCTCTCGTTTCCTGCCGGCTCGGTTTCCCAGGTGTCTTCCCCCAGGTCTTCCAACATTATAGAATCCTCGTCCAGCACCATCGACAGGGCTGTGCTGCTTCGACTCTGCTCCTTAGGCCTGAATGGTTTCCTAGTTCCCGCCAGCCCCGGTTTTGGGGTCACGGGGGGCCCGCGGGCAGGGGGCTCTGGGCAGTTTGCCACCAGGTGGCCCGGGTCTCCACACCGGTAACACTTGCGGGTTGCAGGGGGAGGCTTCGTCGCTCCCCCGCCCCCCGGGGCTTTCTTGGGCTCGGGCTTCATGCCTGGCTGGGACTCTCGGGTGGCTTTGCCCCCCTGTTGCTGCTGGTGTTGGAGGGCCACCATTTTCATGTTGGTCTCGACCTCGCCCGCTAGCTGTATCCACCCGATCAGGGTGGTGGGCCTTGCTTGCCCCAGAGCCCGATCTAGTAGTTTGGCGTTCAGGCCCTTCTGGTACGCTGTTATCTTCATCTCGCTCCATCCCGGGATCCTTGTGCAGTGGGTCCGGAACTCTGCAGTGTAGTCCTGGATGGACATCAACCCCTGCTGCAGGTTCTGGATCGCGGCAATGGCCCTCGTCTTTTGCAGGGGGTCCTCGTACTGTGACAGCAGTGCTTGGAGAAAGCCCCCGATGGTGTCTAGTTTGGGCCGCCTGGTCTTGTACAGGCTCATGTACCATCTCTGGGCGGCCCCTTTCATCTTCGACCCCAGATAGTCCACTCGACTGAACTCGTCGGGGGAAGTATCCCCTCCAGTAGCGCATATAGCTGGTCACCTGGATGATAAAGTACTCCACTCCCTTGGGGTTCCCGTCGAACGTGGCGTCCAGTTTGCAGGATTTCACCCGCCTTTCCCCCCTGGCTGGGGCAGCCGGCGCGGGGGTGCGGCCAGCTGGGGTCTAGTCAGTCTCCTGATGCCCACGACCAGGCTTCGATTGATCTGCTTCTGGATTTCCTGTAGCATCAGGGCCATGTTCTCCTTCATTTCTCGTCTCAGATCCCAGGCTAGGGTGGACATCTCCCCCCGCAGTGTTTCCATCGGTCGCGGGCCTTGGGAAGGTCCCTCGTCCTCCTCCTTTGATTCCGCCCCCTGCTGTTGGTCCTCAGGGGTGGGGGACCGCTCCCCTCGGTACATGCCGGTCGGCAACCCGCTTCTGCTCCCCGGGTTCCCCTTCGGGACAGGCTGGTTCAGGATGGCCTCGTGCCGGATTACGGTCTTGTCCATCAGGGTGGTTGAGGTGAGGGGGTACCATGCTTTCGGAGTGATGAAAAGCTCTGGCACGTGCCGTGTTCCCTCGAGTTTGACCGCCCTCCTCTCGGTTACGTGCCGCACCGGAGACTCCGGGATGTTGATCGGTTCTAAAGGTTCTTGGTCACTGGGTGCCTTTTCAGCCATCCGCTACAAAGTTACCCGCGCTGATAAAACTTCTGCGGGTTCAGTTCCAAAATGTCAGACGTAGCTTCATTGAAGCTTACAAGCAAGCGGACTTTGATATTTTGAAACAAAGTTGTCTTTATTGCATATTTCAGTGTTACTCCAGCATGGCGACTATTGGAACTGATGAAGATCAGTTCGAACTGTTGGCATTTATCTTTCTACTTCAAAGCAATGGTTTCTACCCCCTGATTCCCAAAACAAAAGGTTGCTTTGCATGTGAGATTTTTCCCAATGCTTCCCCCCCTTATCTTGCCCGTTGGTGGTTACAATTCCCAGCGGCAATGTCTTTGGGCCTCCAGAGCGGAGGTGAGAATTTGGCACATACTGCAGGCTTCAAAGGGATCTTGGCAACCTTTGATATTCATGGGAAGTGGCCTCTACTCTTCCCCCCGCCCCTCTGGTTGTTCCCAGCTTCTAAGTTAGTTAGCATTTCTAGGCAGCATTGAATATGGTTAGTAACAGCATTATCTAGTATCATAAATGAACAGAGCCTGACACCCGGAGGTCGGTGTCAGCGAAGGTTCATTGAAGTTTCCAAATAAGCAGACTTGTTATTTTAAAAAAAGTTGCATTTATTTTCTACTCCAAAGTTACTCCAGTATGATAGGCATTGGAACTGATGGCAAGCAGTTCGAATCATTTGTATTTAATATTCTACATCAAAGCAATTACAACTACTCCCCATTTCCCAAAAAAACCGCTGCTTTTGCATGTGAGACTTTTCCCACATCTCCCCCCTTATCTTAGTTGGTGGTTACAGTTCCCGGCGGCAATGACCTTGTTGCCTCTAGGGAGGAGGTGAGAATCTGCCGGGCATTCTACACTTCAAAGAATGCTTAACAACCTTTGATGTTCCTGGGAAGCTATTCTCTGGCTATTCCCTACTTGACCCCCCCTCCTATTCTACTGGCACATGTTAGTAAGCATATATGTGAATCAATCAATTTGGTTAGTGAGCAGCATTCAGCAATAGTATCAATGAACAGAGTCTGACATACTGCCCTCCCCCTAAGCTCTTGATCGGGGCTTGTCTGGGTGCAGAAGGTAAAATTGCTTAAGCAGTTGCGGTGTGTTTAGATCAGAGGCTTTAACCCACTCGTCGCAGCTAGGTGGAAAATAGCGCCAGCGCACCAGGTAGTAAAGAACCCCCCTTTGGATCTTAGAGTCCAGGATTTCCTTCACTTCGTGGTGCTTCTGGCCCTTCACCAGGATGAGCTTGGGCTCTGGACCTTGAGGGTGCCACCTCGACCTACCCGGATCTCAACGCAAAAGGCTGCAATGGAAAACAGGGTGCACTTTACTAAACAGTTTTGGCAAGTCCAGTTCCACAGTCACTTGGTTGATCACCCTTTTTATTTTGAAGGGTCCTAAGAACCTGTAGAACTTCCTAGAGGCTTATGGTAAGGGCAAGTTCTTGATTGATAGGAAAACCGTATCTCCCACTTTGAAATCCCAGCTTGGGCTATGCTTTTTGTCAAACTGGGCTTTGTAATCCCTCTTTGCTGTTTCTAGATTCTCCTGGATTATTTTCCAGGTTTTTTCCAGGCGGCCCCGCCATTGCTGACAGTTTGTGGGTTGGGAATTGCGTCCCCCTCCTGGCAAAGAAGGGAACGGCTTCCCCTCATAGCCATTCACCGCCTGGAAAGGAGTCATTTTAGTGGAGCTATGGAGGCTGTTGTTGTACCCGTACTCAGCAAACGGTAATAGCTCCACCCAGTTGGATTGCTGGAAGTTTTCATAGCACCTCAAATATTGTTCTAGAAGCCCATTCATCCGCTCCATCTGTCCGTCTGTCTGCAGGTGGTAGGCGGAGCTCAACACCTGTTCCATCCCGGCCAATTTGCAAAACTCCCACTAGAAGTTGGCAACAAACTGCAGCCCGCGGTCACTGATGACCTTATCAGGGAATGAGTGGACCCGGACCACGTGCAGGAAGAATAAATACGCTAATTCCTTAGCCGTGGGCAGTTTTCGGCATGGGACAAAGTGGGCTTGCTTGGAAAAGGTGTCCACCAAGACTAAAATCACTGTTCGCCCTGGGAAGGGGGCAACTCTACAATAAAATCCATCGACACTACCGACCAGGGACTTTTGGCTGTAGGGAGAGGCTGCAGTTGCCCCGGCACCTTGCCCCCCTCCTCTTGGCCATGAGGCAAGTCGGGCACGTTTGCACAAACTCTGAAATGTCCTTTTTCATTTGGGGCCATGAAAACTGCCTGTTCACTAGATGGAGGGTTTTCACATAGCCGAAGTGGCCCGACAGTTTATTAGTGTGGCAGTGCTGTAGAACTTCCTGGCGCAATATCTTTGGGACATATAGCCTCCCCTCATGATACCAGAAGCCCCCCTCCCCCTTCAACAGTCCATCTGGTCAATCCTTCCCCTTCTTTCTGCTTTCCGCTAGTAGTCTATTTTCCCCCCCAAGGGTTGGGGCTATTGGGGGTTGCTTTCGATCGGGTTTGCAATGCCCCCGCCACTGCCTCGGGAGGAATTAGAGAGTCTATTATTTCCTCCCGTTGGCTCTCATGCTGGGGGAACCTCGAGAGTGCGTTCGCAAAAAGTTCTTAGAAACAGGGATGTGTCACAGGGTGAAGTCAAATTTGGCGAAGAAGCCCACCCACCGGACCTGCTTTCCCGTATGTTTACGGCGCCCCGTGCGCGCCTCCAAGTTTTTGTGGTCCATCCAGATTTCGAATGGCACCCGCGCGCCCTCTAGCCAAGACTGCCAGGTCTTAAAGGCAAAAGTTACTGCGTATGCCTCTTTGTCCCACACCGACCAGTTGCGTTGCTTGTGGGATAATTTTTTGGAAATGTAGGCACACGGTCGCAGTTGGCCCCCCTCGTCTTTCTGCATTAATATGGCTTCTATGGCCACGTTGAAAGCGTCACATTGAACCATGAAGGGTTTAAGTTCATTGGGGTGCACTAACACTGGCTCGCTTGTGAACAGTCTCTTAAGGGCGTCGAACGCCGTTTGGCACTTCTGGGTCCATTTTAGTTTGGCACCCAACCTCTTGGCACCCGGCCCCCTCCCCTTCGTCTTTAGGAGGTCTGTGAGTGGCAGGACCAGCTTGGCGAACCCCTGAATGAATGACCTATAGAAATTGGCGAACCTGAGAAATGATTGTAGCTGTCTACGTGTTCTTGGGGGTTCCCAGTCTAGCACTGCCTGTATTTTCACGAGATCCATGGCCAAGCCTTTCCCGGACACTCTAAATCCTAGGTGTCAGAACTTGTATCTGTTATGTATACTGAGCTTAGTAATGTTAGCCTAACTGACTCCATATTGTAACTGCTTCCTAATCCTATGTTCCTGTAGCTGGGCAGACTAACTAAATGCTTTGCACTTCAAACAAACTGTAACCACAGAAGGGTGACAGATAGCCTCTGGAAAACATCTGCAGGTGTCCTTTGAAGCTAGCCTGCCAGGGCATCACAGCAGGGCTCCTTCCTCCTCCACGAAGATAAGGGACCCTGGGAACAGACAACTGTCTCTTAGAGTGTGAGAAATGGTTTTATTGTTTATTTATTTATTTATTTATTTGAGATTTATATCCCGCCCTTCTCATGAATGGCTCAGGGCGGCTTCCAACAATTTAATCAAACATAAAATTTAAACAATATTAAGTATAAAACAATTAAATATTTAAACAGTTAAAACTTTAAAACAACCGCATAAAGAATGTATCAATTGCTGAGCCCGTTATCAGAGTTAACTTGTACCTTCCCTGAACACAGTTCTCAATAAACGCCTTATACTTTTGCAACAAAGTAATGGGCCTCGTTTGAAGTTCTTCAAGTTCTGACATTTTAACTCTGATCCGTTTTGGAGCTTATCCGAACTGGCAACTTAGCTGAATGGCAGCAAAGGCTCCAGATAACGGAGAGCCCAGCACCCCACCAAGGGAGCGACCGGTCGAGCCCGGAGTGACGGTAATGAGGCGCAAGGTGAAGGAACTGGCGCACTTCTCCACCCTCATCTTTACCCCGAGGAGCTGGAGCCCGCGGAAATCAACTATGCTCATGGACGGAGCAGACGAGCGCTACAAGATGTTGGTGACGGGCACCGGGACCGAGACCGGGCAAGACCCCGAGAGAGAGGAGGGCCCAATCCCACGAGGAGAGGACTATGCCCAGACACTATGCAACGAGTTGTTCCAGTGGGTGAGAGAAATCCATGATGAGGTCCATGAGAGCCGCGTACAACTCGCCAGGGAGATGCACCGGCAAATGGACGCTATCCAGGAGCAAATCCGGGCGCTACAGGGAGCTGGAGTGCCCGGCGGAGGGGCGCTGGCCGGACCGCCCGACGGAGCTCCAGGCCAGCCGGCGGCGCCACCCGACGGGGGTCTGGGGCAACCGGCAGCACCAGGCGGCGGAGTGCCGGGCCAACCGGTGGCCCCGCCCGGAGATGGTGGGGCCCCGGCGGCCAGCCAGCGGGACCCCCAGCGAGGCCACCACTGGCGCCACCGGTGGGGCCGCCGCCGGGGCCGGGCCCGGTGCCAGCAGGCCCAGCGGCACCGGGCCCGCCGGGAGCCGGAGAGGGGGCGCGAAACCGTGAGCTCCAGATCACTTTCGACGGGGATGCGGAGGAGGTGGAATATTTCACCATCCAATGCAACAACTTCATGACCCACTGGGGAGCGAGCTTCCCGTCGGAGGCGAGTCGGGTAGACCATATAGCCTCCAAACTGAAGGGGGCCGTGAGAAAATGGTACGTGGGGCTGTACACCGGGAGGAAGCCGGAGCTGACGACCGTGGCAGAATTCCTCCAAGCGATGCTGAGGCAGTACAGCGACCCGCTAAAAGAGGTGAAGGCCATAGAAGCTCTCCAGAGGATCGAGCGGGGGAATCGCACCATCCGGGAGTACGCCACCGAGTTCATGGCGCACTGCTCCACAGTGAGAGGTTGGAGCGAACTGATGAAGTACACCGCATTCAAGAATGGGCTGAACGCTAACATCCTAGACTGGTGCTACCATCAGGGGAGGCCCGACTCCCTGGTAGGTTGGATTCAGCTAGCCGGTGAGGTGGAGATGAACCTACAACACATAGGAATTCGCCGCCAGCAACAACTAGTGAAGAAAGGGGGGAAGCCGAGTCCATCCCCCGCCAAACCCGAAGGGAAAAAACCCTCGGCAGCCCCAACGCCACCAGGGCCACTGGGTGGGAGGAGGTGCTACCGATGCGGGGATCCGGGGCACCTAGCCGCCAACTGCCCCGAGAAGCCATGGCTCGCGACACCACCCCCCAAGCCACTCGCACCAGCACCAAAGAAAGCAGGGGGAAGAGCGAAAGAGCCCAGTCGGGGCGCCGTTGCCACATCCATGGCTATTGACGAGGATGTTATAACTATCGAGGAGTCGAGTGAAGAGTCCTGGGACCCCGAGCTGGCGGGAAACGACAGCGACCTGCTTTAATGGGTGCCGCAAAGCAGGTCCAAGAAGCGACGGCACCGATGACGGTGAAAATAACCGGGGAACTATTGTTTATGGCCGTGACTTTATTGAACCCTAAATTAAAGCGATTTATGCACGCCCGGGTCCTAATAGACTTGGGGTGCACCCGAGACATCATCACCCCCACCTAGTAGAGGCGCTGGGGTTGGCCAAGTCCCCCTTGCCCCACCCGATCCAATTCGAGCAGATGGACGGGACGGTAATGAAAGGGGAACCCTGCACCGAGAAGACACAGGCGGTGCCGGTGGGGACGAAAGAACATTGGGGGATAGAAGTGTTTGTGGTAGCCCCATCTTCCACGTTCGATGTAGTGGTGGGGGCGAGGTGGCTAGCGAGGCACCAACCCGATATCCAGCGGGAAGCGCAGATCATCAATTTCCCAGACTGGAGGTGCGAGCACCACCATTGGGGGAGGGAATGGGGCCCCAAACCCCCGCCGCAGAACGAGAGACTATGCCTAACCATAGAGGAAGTTGTCGATCCCCAGGGAGTACCGGGACTTAAAACGGGCGTTTAGTGAGGAAGAGACCAACGAGCTACCTCTGCACCGCCCCACTGACTGTGCCATTGAGCTTATACCCGGGCAAGAGCTACCAAAAGCTAAGCTCTACTCCATGGGGTGGGCGGAGAAGGCGGAACTAAAGAAGTTCATAGACAAAAACCTGAAACGGGGTTTCATTCGCCCTGCCACCACACCGCACGCGGCCCCGGTCCTATTATGGAAGAAAAAGGACGGGAGCCTGAGACTTTGCACCGATTTTCGCGGGATAAACGGGATTTCTATGTCCAACGCTTACCCGATCCCGCTCATAAAAGACTTACTGAGCACAGTGGCGGAGGGCAGGGTGTTCACAAAACTCGACCTCAGGGATGCGTATTTTAGGGTACGGATCAAGGAGGGAGACGAGTGGAAGATGGCGTTTAACACCCCCATGGGACAGTTCGAGTACCTGGTGATGCCGTTCGGGCTACAGGGGGCACTGGGAGTGTTTATGAACTTTATCAATGAAGTACTAAGAGAGTACCTGTACAAAGGGGTGGTGGTGTACCTGGATGACATCATTATTTATTCAAAAGACTTAAAATCACATGTGCCCCTAGTCAGGAAAGTACTAACAACTTTGTACCAGAACAAACTGTATGCTAAGTTGACCAAATGCAAGTTCCACAAAACGGAACTAGATTACTTAGGGTTCCGGGTGTCGGGGGAGGGACTGGCGATGGACCCCGCCAAAATCCAGGCGGTGCTGGATTGGGAAGCGTCCCGAACCCGACGGCAGCTACAATCTTTTCTGGGGTTCGCAAATTTTTACCGCGGGTTCATAAAGGGGTTCGCCAGGGTTTTGCTGCCCCTCACGGAACTCCTCAAGACCAAGGGGAAGGGGGAGGAGGCCAAGAAACCTGGGGCCCGCTTAGACTGGTCGCCCAAATGCCAGGAGGCGTTCAATGAGTTAAAACGGCTGTTCACGAGTGAGCCTGTGTTAGCCCACCCCAACGAGCTTAAGCCGTTCGTGGTACAATGCGACGCCTCCGACGTCGCCGTCGGGGCAATACTGATGCAGAGGGACGAGGAAGGGGGATTGAGGCCCTGCGCGTACATCTCCCGCAAGTTTTCAAATGAGCAGTGAAATTGGTCAGTGTGGGACAAAGAGGCATTCGCCGTCACCTTCGCCCTAAAAACATGGCGGTCGTGGCTGGAAGGTGCGCGGATCCCCTTTGAGATTTGGACCGACCACAAAAACCTAGAAGTGCTGACCGGGCGGTGCAAGCTCACAGCCAAGCAGATCCGGTGGGCGGGGTTTTTTGCCAAATTCGATTTCGTGCTGAAGCACATACCCGGAACCAAAAACTTTTTAGCTGACGCCCTCTCCCGCATGCCCCAGCACGAGAGTCAAAGGGAAGAGGTGATAGACTCGCTCATTCCCCCCTCCCAGGTTGCGGGAGGGATCACCACCCAGTCCGGGAAGAAAACGGGAGCCCCGGATCCGAGAGAAAAAGAACGCCTAGTGGCCGAGACGGAAGCAGAGGGAGGAGAAAGACCCTAGGGCGTGGAGAAGGGGGAGGGCGGACTTTGGTATTACAACAGGAAGATATATGTACCCAAATGCTTAAGAGGGGAAATACTGACGCAATGCCACTCCAACCGCCTGGCGGGGCATTTCGGCTACGTGAAGACATTGCACTTGGTAGCGCGTCAGTTCTGGTGGCCACAGATGAAAAAAGATGTTTCGGAATTTGTGGGCTCCTGCCCCACTTGCATCATGGCCAAACGAAGGGGGGGGGAACCACCCGGGCTCCTCCAACCATTGCTAACCGCCACGAGACCATGGGCGGTGGTTTCGATGGACTTCATAGTGGAGCTGCCCCCCTCCCAGGGAAAAACAGTGATCCTGGTGGTAGTAGACACCTTCTCGAAGCAGGCCCACTTCGTTCCATGTAAAAAATTGCCCACGGCTAAGAAATTAGCCTATTTGTTCTTTCACCACGTGGTCCGCCTTCACTCATTCCCAGACAAGGTAATTAGTGACCGCGGGCCTCAGTTCGTTGCCAACTTTTGGCGGGAGTTCTGCAAAATCACCGGGATGGAGCAGGGGCTCAGCTCCGCCTATCACCCTCAGACGGACGGGTAGACGGAGAGGGTGAACGGGCTACTGGAGCAGTACCTCAGGTGCTACGTCAACTACCAACAGACTAACTGGGTGGAGCTCTTGCCCTTTGCGGAGTATGGATACAACAACAGCCTGCATAGCTCCACCAAGACCTCCCCTTTCCAGATCGTCAATGGCTACGAGGGGAAACCCTTCCCTCTTTTGCCGGCGCCTCCTGGGGCCCCGGAACTGACCTCATGCCAACAATGGTGGGAGGGGATATGGGAGGGATGGAAGGTGATACAGGACAATTTGGAGAGTGCAAAAGAGGACTATAAAAAATACTTCGATCGAAAGCACTCCCCCCAGTGGGCCTTTAAAGAGGGGGAAAGCGTATTCCTCTCAACTAAGAACCTTCCCCTCCATCAGACATGTCGGAAACTGGCGTACAAGTACCTGGGCCCCTTCAAAATAAAATGGGTGAGCAATGAGGTGACCATAGAATTGGAGCTGCCCAAAATGTTTAGTAAGATCCACCCTGTTTTTCATTGCAGCCTTCTTCGCAAAGATCCTGGAGCTACGTCCTGGCACCCTCACCCCCCAGAGCCACCACCTACTCAAGTGAAGGGCCAGAGCCACCATGAGGTGCAGGAGATCCTAGACTCCAGGGTCCAACGGGGGGTATTGTACTATCTGATAAGGTGGAAGTACTTTCCCCCTAGCTGCGACGAGTGGGTCAAAGCCAGTGATGTGTCTGCCCCACAATTACTTAAGAAATTCCACCTACTGTACCCGCACAAGCCCCGGGCGAGAGCTTAGGGGGGGGGACAGTATGTCAGAACTTGTATCTGTTATGTATACTGAGCTTGGTAATGTTAGCCTAACTGACTCCATATTGTAACTGCTTCCTAATCCTACGTTCCTGTAGCTGGGCAGAATAACTAAATGCTTTGCACTTCAAACAGAAGGGTGACAGATACCCTCTGGAAACATCTGCAGGGGTCCTTTGAAGCTAGCCTGCCAGGGCATCACAGCAGGGCTCCTTCCTCCTCCACGGAGATAAGGGACCCTGGGAACAGACAACTGTCTCTTAGAGTGTGAGAAATGGTTTTATTGTTTCTGTTACAACCGCATAAAGAATGTATCAATTGCTGAGCCCGTTATCAGAGTTAACTTGTACCTTCCCTGAACACAGTTCTCAATAAACGCCTTATACTTTTGCAACAAAGTAATGGGCCTCGTTTGAAGTTCTTCAAGTTCTGACACTAGGTAGTCCAGCTTCTCCTTGTGGAACTCGCACTTGGATAACTTAGCATACAGCTTATTCTGATACAGGGTGGTTAGGACCTTCCGCACGAGTTTTACATGTGAGGGGAAGTCCTTGGAATAAATAATGATGTCATCCAGGTACACCACCACCCCCTTGTACAGGTATTCTCTCAGCACCTCGTTGTTCATAAACACCCCTGGGGCTCCCTGCAGTCTGAAGGGCATTACTAGGTATTCGAACTAGCCCATGGGGGTGTTGAACACGGTCTTCCATTCATCCCCCTCCTTAATCCTTACTCAAAAGTAGGCGTCTCATAGGTCCAGCATAGTGGACCCCTCCAAGACCGTGCTTAGCAAGTCCTTAATTAGGGTGTGAGGAAATGACCCCTCTTTTTCTAACATCATAGCCACAAACATGGTTGCCAGGGCGCCTGGAGAAGTGAGCTTGCATCCGCCTGGCCAGTGAATGCGAGTAAAGCTATCCAGGAACTATGTAGGACTCCTGTGTACCAATTGCCAAGTATATAAGTGCTTGAGACAGGCACAGAGTGTCTGCA
This sequence comes from Heteronotia binoei, assembly GCF_032191835.1. Classification (NCBI taxonomy): domain Eukaryota; kingdom Metazoa; phylum Chordata; class Lepidosauria; order Squamata; family Gekkonidae; genus Heteronotia; species Heteronotia binoei. The sequence goes on from NC_083237.1 coordinate 33,501,273, forward strand.
GATGCACACGGACGTTTCCCCACCACCGCGTGAAGTCCGCCATGGCAAGGAGGAGGCTACGCCGCCAAGGAGCTGTCCAGGCGAACGGTGTTGAAGCGCTAAGCATGGAAGCCACTGTGTCTCGCTAACACCACATGTAGCCATCTTCCTGCCTGGTTGGGCTTCATTCCTTCTTAGTGGGAACCTCACGTACACACCTTGAGTCATTCCTAGCCCGCAAGCAACCTATCTGTTTTATGATATGGAGTAATGGTTCAACTGTTGATCCTGATTGCTAAGTAATGTCCTGAACGGCAGTCCTCACCCAGGAGATGATGAGAAAGAGGAAGGATCTCTCCTGCTACCTCCAAGCCCTTTTGTCTACACCGGAATACCTAGGTCCATATCTGATTCCCTATTGTCACCTTCCCAGATAATCCCATCTCATCCCAATCACCCAACCATTTCCATACTGATATCACCGGAGCCGCCCCAGGCCCTGTCGCAACTTGGAAGTTTCCAGGATGCCCAGGATGAAGGAGATGTTCATTGGTTGAAGCATACACCCAATCAGGTGTCGCCATGGACTCGCAATTGGTCCTGCTGATGTCCAGCCTTCCTGGTCATCAGCGGAACCTCCCATTACCACTCCCAGTTACCTCCCATCCCCTCAGGACTGAGGTGACTCTATATAACCTGTGGACTAGCTACCCACAGGTGTGTTCTCTATTCAGCAACCCCTATATCCCGCTGTATAGATCCATCCCCGATTCCTGATCAGTTTCGGGTCCATCCCCCATTCCCTCATTCGTCGCCATCGGAGTCTTCCTTGGAGTCTGCGAGAGGTAGTATCACCCTGTATGTCCATCCTTTTATGTACCCCTATCGATCTCTCTATATTTCTTTAGACCTGTGTGAATGTGTGATTGTTTTTGTACCTTGTGTGAAAGAACTATTGTTTCAAATAAATTACAATTGATTTTATCAAATTAGAGTCCAGTTTATTGAGCATCACTCTCTGAATGGTTGAGCCTGGTATACATAGATAAAAAAGATTCCTATTGGGCCAGCTGTCTCTCAATCTAATTCCCCAAGTTCTTTTTGAGAGCAGTTACCCTAACAGAAATTGGTGGAGAAAGCTTGGGCATTATCCTGTTTGTGTGAACGCACGCGAGTCGACACGCGTGTCTTCATACAGACAGACGTAGGGTTGCACCGTTCAGAAAGTCTTGCTAGCGAGGCTATTGCGTGAGTGATTGAGTGAATGAGTTCTGTGTGAACGGCTCATAGGAGCGCTGCAATCTGACTGCCGGGTAACATTTCTTTCTTAGGCCGAGGCGCGATCGTTGGATCGGCTCGTTGCCCCAAACTTGGCCGAGGCGCGATCGTTGGATCGGCTCGTTGCCCCAAACTTGGCCGAGGCGCGATCGTTGGATCGGCTCGTTGCCCCAAACTTGGCCGAGGCGCGACCGTTGGATCGGCTCGTTGCCCCACTTTCTGCCCGAAGTGCAACCACTGGGTTGACGTCAGGCAAAACTAAAACCAGGTAAAATAATAAAAGATCCACCCCTGAACTAAAATGGATCGCTTAGCCACAAAGGAAGAACTCCCCAAGCTAGAGAAGTGGTTGATTAAAAAAGGAGATAACCCTTGGAAGAGGGGAGCCTTTAACCAAGGCCCGGACCCCCTCCAGATCTTCCGAGAGACCCTAGAAGAACTATGTAAAGACAAGAAGATAAGCTCAGGCAAAAGAGACCTCTTTGTAATGTGGGGCTTATTTGAAGCCCTGCGGGATAGCTCAGCCTTGATTAAACAACTCAAGGAGCAGCTTACGCAAAGAGATCAGCAAATAGAACAGCAAGGAATACAGACAGAGAAAAAGGAACAAGAATTGGAGGCAATTCTTAAAAGACACGCAGAAGTACTGGAGCGTGAGTTCCAAAAGCAGACCGCTGAGAAGGAACTCATACTCCAGAGCCATGCGGCTGAATTAGAGCAAGCCCTACAGAACCATGTAGCAGAATTACAACAAATTCAACAGAACCATGTAGCAGAATTACAACAAATTCAACAGAACCATGTAGCCAAATTAGAACAAGTTCGGCAGGACCATGAGATAGAAAAGGCAGAATCGGATAGAAAACATGCCGCAGAAAGGATAGCGGAGGAAAATAATAGCCTGGACCTCGAATGGCAAGAGGCACAGAAGACTATTGAGGATCTTAAAATGGAGAAACGGGCTCTAGCATTTTCACAGCAGGAAACTTTACCTGCCCTAAAAAAGACCCAACTACAGTTAAAGGCAGTAGAAAGGGAATTGGAGCAAGCTAAAGCCCGGAATGATAAATTACAACATGCTGCTGAGTACGCTGCGGAAAAGAACCGCAAAGCGAGAGAAGCAGCCAATCATGAGGCATGTAAAAAGGAGATTGCTGCTCTACAAAAGAAACTAAGCATTAAGAGTGCTTTAATAGCCTCCGCTTCGCCCTCTGGCCTCTATGAGTTTTCATCAGATGAGGAGAGCGAAGACGAGGAAGGGGCAGACAAAAATAAAGATGGTCCCGCCCCGGTTCTCCCGGTTGTCACCCGGCAGACCACCACTAAGAAAGGAAACCACGGAGAGACCGTAAAGGAGGTTAAGGAGATTAGGGACTGGAGAACCGAGGATATTAAAATGGCCTTTCAGATCCTTGGTCCATATAACCGGGAAACTTCTGTAAAATGGATGACACAAGTGCGCAATGAATACCCGGACATAGCTATTAAAGAGCTGAATCAGAGTTTGAGATTGGCCGCATCTGGCCCAGACGTAGAAAAAGTAAGGGCCAAATTGGTAATCCAACGTTCCGAGGCAATCACCACCCTGGAGTGGATGGCCGAAATATTAATCGCCACCTGGGACGAAGAGGACATTAAATATATATATGACCAGACTGTACAAGGTCCGGACGAGGAACCTTTAGTCTACTTAGCAAAAAAACAGTTCATGGCCGTAGCCGCGGATCTGGTCTTCCCCGACGGGGAAGACGAACCCGACTTTAATGACACCATCTTCGTCCGGGATGTCATTAGAGGCCTTAATGCAGAAACGCGGAAGCTGTTAGGAGCTACCGATGATAACGACCCTGAGTGGGAAACCCTTCATTCCCACCTGAGAAGAATTAGTAGGTTTATAGGCAAGTATGGAACAGATAAAAAGAGCACAAAGAAGGACCAAAATAAGGAGGCAGTCCATACTGTCACTTACGCTAACAACGGCCCTCACTCCCAATACCAGAAAAGGGAAGCGAATCCTGGCCCCTACAACCCACAATATGCCCCTCCAAACCTCCCGGCAAGGAATAATGGGAGGCAGGGGAAGCGAAGACAGCCAGTGGAGGTGACTTACAGTCACCCCGCAGATGGAAATGGAGCTCCCCCTCCACAGGCGCCGTCTTCGGTGACCAATCCGTTTCACAATGCGCCACCCTCGGCGAACAACCCCTTTCACCCTGCACCGCCGTCTGCGGCCCCGCAACCCCGCACAACGGGGAGACCACACCGAGAGGCCTATGACGGGCAGCAGGAACAGGGAAGGAGATATAGGAACCAGCGATACTCAGAGCCTGGACGTTGGGATTTCTTAAATCAATTAACACAGGAAGAGAGAGATCAGCAGAAAGCATTGTGGTGTTTCTAGCAAACGCTGGAGCAGATATGACCCCCTTGCATAAGGCTCCCAACGCACATTTGCTAGAACTACAGCAAAAAATAGTGCATGGATGGGGAAACCGACAGCCTTCTGCACCCCCACCTCCTCCAATCCAACCTCAGTTCAATGCACCTCCAGTATATCCGCAACCTGTAGCTGCAGTGACTCAGAACCCACCTCCTCCAATCCACCCTACCGTTCAATTATATCCACAACCGGTAGCGGAGGTCAATCAACAGGCATTCTTTAATGGCCCTGAATATGAAGACCAGGGATTGCGATAGGGGTGCCCGGAGCCCACCGATCTCCCCAACGGGGTAGTGGCTAAACTTAAGCCAGACACCTGGGGGAGACCAATGGTACAGGCAGGCATTGGGGCTCCGGGAAGGATTAAAACTGCCAAGCTATTAGTAGATACTGGGGAGTCCATTAGCGTGCTCCACCCGAAGTTAGTCACACAAGGGACCCAAACAGACAAAACCTTGGAACTGGCCGGATATGCGGGCGAGAGCCACGTCTCGCATATTTGGAAGAAAATCCCAGTTACCATAGGGAAACTTCAAGCCACCATGAAGGCCTGTAGTAATAAAGGAGAAGATGATGGCATGATTGGGGCTCCCTTTTTAACCAGAAATAATATAACCATAGATATGGCCAACGGCTTCCTGTGGCAAATCCCAGGAGGGCCAGGCTTTATCAACGCCGTGCATCGATGTGCCGCTTTAAAGGCACCCCTTCTCATTTCCTCTGTTAGTGAAGATCAGTGGACCCAGAAATTTCCCGGGGTATGGATTACTGACAAGGCGGAGTGTGGGACTGTAAGAAACGCTTGTGTTCTTATAGAAGGACGGGATCCCCCTCCCCAACGCCAGTATAAATATCCCGCGGAAGCTGAGACAGGAATAGGAAAAACTATAGAGGGATTGCTGAAATGGGACGTTATTCTACCAATGCAGTCCATCTGCAATGCCCCCTTGTGGCCGGTTCTTAAAGCAGATGGAGTAACTTGGAGAATGACAGTCGATTTCAGAGCCCTTAATGCAGTGACTCCCCCGGTAGCTCCAGTGGTTGCCAAATATAATGAGATTGTGGCCGCCATTGCGGCAGGATCAAAGTTCTACAGCGTGTTGGACTTGGCCAACGCGTTCCACTCGATCCGCCTGCATGAGTCCTGCTGGTATAAATTCGCGTTCACTTTTCGCGGCCAGCAGTACGTATTCAAGCGGACGCCACAGGGCTTCCACTCGAGCCCGAGCATTTGTCATGCATATGTTGTGCAAATGTGGGATCGACTGCAACCTGGATCAAAGGACTGTGTGCTCAGTTATGTAGATGACATGCTGATCCACGCAGAAACAGAGGAGAAGGTCCGAGAGGTCACTGAGGAGGTCCTCAGCCTCATTCAAGAAACTGGTTTTAAAGCAAGCAGGGAAAAGGCTCAGCTAGTGCAAACTGAAGTAAAATACCTCGGCATTACACTAGGGGCAGAAGGGAGAACGCCAGACTCACAAAGAGTAGAGGTGATCTCCAAACTCCCCGCCCCCACAGACTCCCATTCACTAAGAGCCCTGCTAGGCACTTTTAACTTTTCCCGGGACTTCATAGAGATGTTCTCTGAGAAAGCTCGACCTCTTTACGAGCTCCTGAAGAAAGACGTGCAGTGGTACTGGGGACCGGAACAGCAGCGAGCCTTTGCAGAGCTGAAAGGCGATCTCGCAAGGGCTCCGGCGCTCGCTCACCCCGACGTCACCCAGCCGTTCTTCATTCAGCTGGCTATCTCGGAGCACAGCCTAGGAGCAACTCTGATCCAGAGACGAGCAGGATCGCAGCGGGTAGTGGCTTATGCCTCCAGGAATCTTTCTTCCATGGAGGAAAAGTTCTCCCCGTGCGAGAAGGTCTGCCTCGCTCTGGTGTGGAGTTTAACCCATTGGGAGTTTATAATAGGAGGAGCTAGGGTGATAGTACAAACCACCCATTCCCCTCTTAAGTATATACTCTCAGGGAAAGTTAAGGATGGACAAGTCTCAAACCAAAGAATCGCCCAGTGGACCTTGGCGCTGACTAACCGAGGAGTAGATTTCCAAAAGGAACCACCCTCACCCTATGGCCTAATAGTAGAAGGGGAAGAGCATGAGTGTCCGTTGCCAGTGGTGCAGCATATACCCTGGCCGGTCAATGGGGGGATCACCTTAGCGGAAGCCCGACAACAAGAATTTGTTTGTTGGTTCTGTGACGGGTCCTCCTTCCATGTAAACGGCTCAGCTCAAACCGGCTACGGAGCCATTAGAGTGCAGGACTCCCTACTTCTTAAAGGAACAGTCCGCCCTCATTCCAGCCAAGCCGCCGAAGTAGAGGCGGTGCTAGCCATCCTCCAGTTTGAGCCTCTGGATGTGCCCCTCGCCATCTTTACTGACTCGCACTGGACGGTGCAAGCAGTAACGGCCTGGTTGCCTATCTGGAAAAAGCAAGGCTGGCAGAATAGTGAGGGAAAAACAGTAGCGCACTCCACAAAGTGGTCGCAGATAGCCGAAAGGATAGAGGCTAGAACTGAGTCTACCTACCTAACCCATGTCAAAGGACACCAGAGAACCTACACAGAAGAAGGCATGTGGAATAACAGGGTAGACGCTATTGCTAAAGAAGCCGCATTTGCGGATACAAATCCTTTCCGCTCACCCTCCACCTTTCCTCTGCACCCGGTCACCACCCGGAAGCAGAGCAAAGGGAGAGAAATCTTGATGGACTTGGCTGAGTTACAGAAAGATGACCCAGAGATCCTGGAACTCGCCAAAGCCCAGAAGGATGAAACTGGGAAATATACCATTGTTCAGCAGAATGGCATTTATTGGGCAGTGGATAGCAAGGGCGAGCAACACTGGATTGTGCCCCTGCAGGTCAGAGGGGACTTAATCAAATTCGTGCACAAGCAGGGACACCGCGGCACTAGTCTCACTTTGGAATGGGTAAAGGAGACGGGCTGGTGGCCAGGCATGCGCCAGGAAGTAGCACAATGGGTGGCCAATTGCCTAGCGTGCGCTATGGTTAATGCCGACACCTCGGGACCCAAAGCCCCTATCCAACACCAAAGGATAGAAGGACCCTGGGCTCGGATACAAATTGACTTTATTGGTCCCCTCCCCCGCACAACGAGAGGAAATCGCTATTGCCTCACGATGATCGATCCTTTTAGCAAATGGGTGGAAGCTTTCCCTTGCAAACATAATACTGCTGTCACAACTGCAAAAATTTTATTTAACCACATATGGACGAGATGGGGAATTCCCAGAGTCATGGACTCCGATTTGGGAACACACTTCGTGGGGGAGGTCACAAAGGAGCTGTGCAAGGCCCTTGGGGTGGAACAGCGGTTTCACATTGCTGGGCACCCCCAAGCCTCAGGAGCGATTGAAAGGACAAACCGGACTATCAAAGAAGCCTTACGAAAGGTAGTGAAATCCACGGGCAGGGATTGGGACGATAAACTCCCCATTATCCTAATGGCCCTGAGGGGAACTACCGCCGTCCACGGCCACACGCCGCACATGGTCATGACAGGAAGGAAAATGGTGTTGCCGGAGGCTTTCTGGCTTAAAACACAACTTCCATCTGACTGGATGCCGGTGGTTGTTAATGACGCGTGGGTGCAATCATTAGTCACAGAAGTCCACAATATCCACCTAGAGGTAGCTAAACAGCTGGGAAGAGCACAACAGATCATGGATCAAAGGCTAGGTTGGGTCAAAAACCCTCGTGTATGGGATCCAGGACAGCTAGTGCTGTGCAGGAAATTCTCGCAAAGCGAGCACTCTCTGGAAGCTAAATGGATAGGTCCAGTCCCAATTACACAGAGGATAAGCCCAGCGGTTTACCAAGTAGAGATCCAGAAGAAGAACGGGGAAACCTGGCAGAAGTACTTCCACTGTTCCCAACTCAAAGAATGGAAGGGGACTGCTCCTGTCAGCACTAACCCAATTCAGCAGCCTGAGATGGCACAGCCACAGCAGAGAGCCGAAGTCAGACAGATCTCTGTTATGCCATGCCCCGACCTTATAGACTTCTCCTTAGGAGACACGTTCCTTACCCTAGGAGTGACCTGAACAAGTTAAAATATACAGAGATTTCTGAGACAGAGACCTGCACACAGAAATCTAGGGGGGGTGTAGGAAATATAAACACAGCTATATAATTTTAGAACTGCAGCAAGTTTTTTTTCTTTCTTTTTCTCCTACTCCCCCCCCCCATACCTTTTACCTTAACCCCCTCACTGCGTGTAGAAGCAGCAATAAGGGTCTACAGCACGACTTTATTTTTATTCTAGGTACACAATATGGATTACCAGGAAACAAAGGTGAGATTTATATGGAAAATAATGCATGCAATGTATTTGGTGTTGATGTTGATGCAAAAGGAATGTACAGCTAGTAGAGCAGTATTGCCCACTATAGTTCCATTCTCTCATTGGAGATGTAAAACCAGTTTATACCCCAAGGAAGTCATGCTATGTAAAGTCATAAAATCTAACTATGGAGAAAATGACAGCAGACTTCCTAGAAGCAGCTATGACTTTCGCAGCTGTGATGAAGAATGGGTTAGACCACCAAATATGATTTTGTCATGTGCTGGAACCAGAATGTTGACACAGGAATTGTACTGTTTTTCGCATGAGGATACCATGAGACCCCTGGTGCCAATGCATTGTGTTTACGTTCCAAAAGGCCCACGAAAATTAACAACAAGTCCTAATACAACTCCTAGTGCCGCCCCAGCCTCTAAAGGGTTTACTGAGGACATGGGACCATACTGCGAAATTGCAATCATGTCGACCGCAGTATGGAGGGCAGGGGATCCCTTCAAATTTATATTATCAATTGGCTCACGAGTAGAAAAACCACTTGCGTTCTCGATACAGACCCCTAGTGGAGAGACGCACCACTACCAGCTAACTGCATGGGCAGATAGAAACTGGGTTGTTACTGACTCAGAAATGGAGACGCAGGGACCTCCCGACTGGTGTATGGTGATAGACCCTCTATGCCAGCAGGAGCCTGTGACTGTCATGAAATTTACCAAATTGGGCACTTTCAGCACAAAACTTCCATTTGAGGAAGGAAACTACACCCTCACGATAGCTAATCTCACTCAGCTCCAATTTAATCCGCTCATCATAGATGCTGAGACCACATTAAACGCCAGTTCCCACATAATTGGTTCCCATGTGATGAAGCGAGACATAAGGGAGCAAGTCTTAATCCGCCCGCAGATGGTACTCAAAGAAATCAGGGTCAGCCTGACGGGATTAAATACAACTGAAAGGCTGCCGCAATGTGCTCCCTACTTAGAACCCAGCACGAGAGGCTGGAAAGCTTGGCTTCAACTATGGATGGGAACAACTCCCCGCAGATTCAAACGGTCTGTAGGAGATTGGGTAGCCCCAGTTGCTGGAGGAGTAGCGGTCTTAGACTCTATCAATATAGAGACGCTAGCAAATAAATTTGCCTATGCTACCTCCTACATCTCCCAGTTGGGAAAACCCATTAACGATTCCTTTCACACCATCTCCGAAGTCCAACACTCTATTAGCTCTGTTTTAGTTAATTGGGAAAGCCAAATTGAAAGGGATTTCGCCTTGCTCTTGAGAGGCACCCAATCTCTACAGCTGAATATTTCCCTAGCTCTGGCGTGCACCCAGGCTCAAGCTTTGAATTTAGCAATGACCATGGGCATGATCAGGCAAGCAATGGAAGGGAATATTCCTTTAGAGATCAGACAGTTAATCAGACCCGAGATTCCCACCCCGCAATTGGAATTGGAAGCATGGTGGACACTAGTTAACACCTCTCTCTCCCTGGACAGACAGGAATTGAGGCTTCTCATCCTGATGCCCACGGCACAGAAATTCTTTTATGTACACCCCGTTGTACCGTTAGGGCTGCAAGTGGGGCCAACTGAAGTTTTGTACTCCTCAGACTCAGACAAATGGGCTAGGAATGAAAACGGAAGTTGGGAAGCTGTGGACTTACAGGCTTGTGTGCATAAAGACAATTTAGGCTTTATTTGTGATGAGCAGACTCTACTGACTCACCACCCCTGTGTAAACCCCTTAAGGGACTCCCCCCAAGAATGCAAATATGCGCTCAGGCAAGAGAATGCCTCCGCCTTTGTGTATTTGGGAAGAGGGTGTGCTTGCGTGAGGACACATTGTGAGTATCTCATCATAAATACCTTCCATATCCAGCCCATGCTGCCAGGTGTTAACAGATGTTTCTGCAATCTATCCTCCATTGTAGGATGTGATATTGAATTCACAGTTCCCATATGGACTAGGGAAGAAATCTTGTTAGCCCCTAGCCTGTTTAAATGTATTCAACCGGTCTTTTTGGGCATGGGGTTGCAAGCAATTAGATCCTTGTTGTCTCATCCCCTTTTAAAGCAAACCCTGCAAGACATCAAGAGGAGCGGAGATACAGCAGCCATGGTGGTTAAACACGATGGGCGCGAAATCTCCAGCCTTTTGACCCAGATTAAAGACACGGGGAAGCATTCGTTCCTTGACACGCTTCTTGGCTGGAGCCCAACTGGGTCAGCCATATTAAATGTGGCCCTGCACCCCATTGTGGTCATCCTACTGTTTCAAATTGTCATGTGTATATTGCTGATAGTTCTTGGCTGTTGGCTGAGAAAACAGCTCAAGAGGGTAGATGAGCTCCAAACTATGTGGAAGTACCGCCCCTTAGTCGTCGAGAAGCCATAAAAGCCTCTCGATGCCCCACCTATATAGGAGTGGGGCTTCTCCCCCTTCTCTTCCTTTTCCCAGATCTTCCTTTTACTGTTTAAGGGAGGGCTGGAAAGCCCAGGGGAAGGGGAAGAGCAAAAGTACCGAACCGTGGATTACGTCGGCAGTGGCAAGGAAGAGAACTTGCAGAGGAGAACCAGCTGGCTCAGCCATTTCAAAAAGTGTTCATCGGAAGACTCCCACAACATATTTGTGGGAGCAGCCGTTCAACCTCTGATTTCCAACGGGCTGCCGCCGAGCGACTTCAGATTTCCGTCTGAACTGGATTGCGCCAGGTGCTTCAGTTCAACTGACCCGCTGAGACCCCCGGTCGTGCAGCCCCGCATGTTTCACAACAGCAGGGACCGGTCTGGTCCTAGGCTGGAGTCACCCGGTTTCCTCCTGGCACCCCGATCCCACTAACTAACTAAAAGGTCACAGGGAGTCAAATGGTGGCCCAGTTTACACTATGTTGTAACTCCCCGTATCGTGTTTATGGATTTAAGAAGCTTCTCCCCCTTCCTAATCACCCTTAGATAAGTTTTTGTTGTTGAAAACCCACTGCTCCCTCGCTCCCAGGTCGCCACTGGCTTGAGGTATTTGCATAAACCCTTTTTGCACATCCCCCAACTTCTGGCTGGGAAGCAGGGAGCGATGGGAAATGAAGTCCCCACAGCCAGTTTTTGAATGAATGTTAATTTCCCCTGGCCCCTCACCATGCTTTTATGGAAGGTCTATCTTTTACTAAGTAAAGGGTGGGCTTATTAGCCCAAGGGGGTAGGGTGAGGGAAGCCCAAATTGAGCAGAACAAACTCAGGGTATCCTTGCAAGTGCTGAATCACTTCTTGGTAGTCTAGATAGCAGTCTTCGAACACTGCCGTCCCACCAAGTGATCCATCACTACAAGGCCCAAAGTGACTCTGAGACAGAACCTGTTCTGGCCCAGAGAGACTCCCAGTATTCCAGTATTTGAGCTCTGCGGCTCTTCCTGAAGGAACACAGGAAACGGAGAGGGGAAGAAGTTGCAGATACTCCAAGTATCAGGAACCTGGTGCAGCCTCTGTTCTGACCCATTGAGATACCCGAGCGTGCAGCCCTTACCCACATAACTGTGGAAGGGACTCAGGCAGTGCATGGGCACCCGAACCGAGGAGTTGAGGGAAACCACCACCCCCCCCGGGCGCCCTGTGTCCGTCAACTATCTTTTAGGTTAAAGGCAAAGCAGGTGAGGACGATTTGGGGGTTGATGCAACACCTGAACAGTGACACTTCAACAAGCCACCATTCCTGAGGGTATGGGTCAAACCCAGGTCCACTTTTATTAAAAATATTTTACAATACCCTTGCTCCCAACCTGCCTCGGTTTTAGTTCATCTGCATAAATACACTTTGCGCATGCACTAACCCGACGCACAGAGACAGGGACGCCTGGGACTTAGAGTCCCAGAACCACATGTGGGCAAGGAACTTTTGATTCTAGTGTATATCTATCTTTTACCAAAGAGGTTGGGCCGCCGAGGCGACCCTGAGGGTTAAAAGAGGGCAGGCAGTGACACTTGCCCTCCGGAGCGCGGAGCTCCAGCTAAAAGTTCCGCCCACCTAGGGTCTCAGGGGGCCAGAACAGACTCTTCACCAGGTGCCAGACGTGCAGGGGCACCCCGAGTTTGTAATGGCGCACACGGACCCAGGCGGAATAGCTGAGCCCGGCCCCCACAGGGAAAAGCCAAACGCACAGAGACACCCCCAAGTCACAGTGACTCAGTTGCTCTCTGAGAAAAGCGGTGCACCGCATGATAGAAAAGCCATGTGTGGGTGACAAAAGCCTTTTTGGGGTATTTTTATAAAGGTATGCCCCACCAAGAGCTAAGAAACCCATTTCAGGGCAAAAGGATATTTGCATATGTGCCTCCCACTTGTTCTGCTTAAGGACTGTATGTCATTCTTATCCGGCACCTCTGTAAACCGCCCTGTCTGCCGATAGGCGGCGGTGCGATGCGGAAAAGGTGACGTGGCAGTACACCAGTTGCCATCTCCCGGGCGGGAGAGGTAGCACAAAATGGGATTTTGAATGGTCATGCTTGTGTATGTATGTTTATAGATCTATTCTTATACAGAGAAAGGTTGCCCGCCCTTGGGTGGGCAGGCTTTTTCGGAAAAATTGAGAGGCCGAACCAGGGAGTGAGGACTCGGAACACACCTTTTTGCTCAAGTGTGTTTTGGGATTCCAGTGATTCAAACAACACCTCCAGGTCAGGAGGTGGTGAGGCAGAGGCTCCTCCTTATGAAGTGGGTTCGGAGAAGCCCACTCAATGGAGTGCCAAACCTTACTCAATACACTCCCCTCCATAGTTTCCACTGTATGGTCAGGTTAGTGTGAGGAATGAAAAATCTCCCAGCCTGCGTTGCGAAGGGTCATTTGCATCTCTCACGCCTACCGGCGGGTTGTTGGCAACATTATATGGGAATGGCTTCACACGGAATAAGGAGTCACCTTGGAACCGGGGTCGCACCCCCTGCCAGTCAAAACATGACTGACAGGAGGGGGATCTAGGACCAAGTGAAGTTTTTTTTTTGTTTAGATTCTATCTTTTACCATGTAAAGGGGGAGTCCCCCCCCCCTCCCAGCCAGGGAGGGACTCCAAAGTCGGCCCTAAAAGAGAGCCAGGCTTGTAACTGGCTCTCCGGAGCCCAAATGGACTCCAGACTAAAAACAAGGAAAGCGACCCTTGAGTCTACTTCCCCGAACTCACTGCAATGGGAGGAGCCTCCGCAGGCGCACTCCCCGGTTCGGGGTGTAGACAATAGGGTCCGCACTTCCAGCGGACATGCCTTCCCCCTCCACCAAGTCGGGAGGGCATGACAACTGACCTACTTTAAGGTTGCAACAAGCAGTCCAGGACCAACCTGTAAAGAATGGTGTGATCACTAGGGAGTCTGGTTTTGTAGGAATGTTTTGTCATATCAGTTTAATGTTGTCCAAAACGTGTATAAACATAAGCAAAAATGTGTAGAACTTCTCCCAGAATCCTTTTTCCTCCTCATCTGCATAATTGCATGAGGAAACTCCCCAGATAGGGTCTCCCCAGATCATGTGGTCGGACCCCCGATTGGGTCTGAGCAGCGTCGGAGATCTCCGTGTTGAGCATGCTCCACGGGAAACTTGGCTTCACTGTGGGCAGCCTGGATACAAGGGGGGGGGTGGGATAACTGATGCAGACTACTCGGCGCCATCAACCTCCTCCCCTCCAGAAAAAGACTACAGACAAGCCGAACAAGCAAGAAAGCCTCTTCTCTCCCCAGCGCAGAAGGTTATCGAGGGGGGGAGAAGAAGAAACCAGAAGACCAAAGGTCAGAAATAGTTAGATGAACTATGTATTAGCGCAGTGCTAGGATTTTATGAATGTGACCTGAAGATCACAAATGATTGCTTCGCCTCGTTGATCCGCTGATAATATGTAATGTTTATTTCTTACCCAATCAACTATTGCAGTCTAGCTGGTCTAGACTGCGCGCCTGATTTTGCTTTTAAGTAATCTTTGATTCAGATATTTTATACTATGTGATTTTATGAATGTTATAATGCTACATGAAATGCTAAGTATGCACAATGTATCCCAGCAGACCTCTCCGTAAGCATGATCGCCAAGGAAGGATCTGATGGCCCATTGGCATTTTTTAAATTGTGTTTTGAGTAGTCCTAGATAGTGGCTCCAACCCTTTTTGTAGATAGCCGGTATTCCCAGTAGACGCTTCACGCCCCAGGGGCCCACCGCCCGCTAACCGAAGCTCCCGCTTTTATTTTTTTTATCTTTGCATGTTGTTGCGAGACCTTGCCACCAGATGGTGACGTCAGTCTCGAGGGGGGGAACTGTGAGGAAATGACCCCTCTTTTCCTAACATCATAGCCACAAACATGGTTGCCAGGGCGCCTGGAGAAGTGAGCTTGCATCTGCCTGGCCAGTGAATGCGAGTAAAGCTATCCAGGAACTATGTAGGACTCCTGTGTACCAATTGCCAAGTATATAAGTGCTTGAGACAGGCACAGAGTGTCTGCAGACGCACACGGACGTTTCCCCGCCACCGCGTGGAGTCCGCCATGGCGAGGAGGAGGCTACGCCGCCAAGGAGCTGTCCAGGCGAACGGTGTTGAAGCGCTAAGCATGGAAGCCACTGTGTCTCGCTAACACCACATGTAGCCATCTTCCTGCCTGGTTGGGCTTCATTCCTTCTTAGTGGGAACCTCACGTACACACCTTGAGTCATTCCTAGCCCGCAAGCAACCTATCTGTTTTATGATATGGAGTAATGGTTCAACTGTTGATCCTGATTGCTAAGTAATGTCCTGAACGGCAGTCCTCACCCAGGAGATGATGAGAAAGAGGAAGGATCTCTCCTGCTACCTCCAAGCCCTTTTGTCTACACCGGAATACCTAGGTCTATATCTGATTCCCTATTGTCACCTTCCCAGATAATCCCATCTCATCCCAATCACCCAACCATTTCCATACTGATATCACCGGAGCCGCCCCAGGCCCTGTCGCAACTTGGAAGTTTCCAGGATGCCCAGGATGAAGGAGATGTTCATTGGTTGAAGCATACACCCAATCAGGTGTTGCCATGGACTCGCCATTGGTCCAGCCGATGTCCAGCCTTCCTGGTCATCAGCGGAACCTCCCATTACCACTCCCAGTTACCTCCCATCCCCTCAGGACTGAGGTGACTCTATATAACCTGTGGACTAGCTACCCACAGGTGTGTTCTCTATTCAGCAACCCCTATATCCCGCTGTATAGATCCATCCCCGATTCCTGATCAGTTTCGGGTCCATCCCCCATTCCCTCATTCGTCACCATCGGAGTCTTCCTTGGAGTCTGCGAGAGGTAGTATCACCCTGTATGTCCATCCTTTTATGTACCCCTATCGATCTCTCTATATTTCTTTAGACCTGTGTGAATGTGTGATTGTTTTTGTACCTTGTGTGAAAGAACTATTGTTTCAAATAAATTACAATTGATTTTATTAAATTAGAGTCCAGTTTATTGAGCATCACTCTCTGAATGGTTGAGCCTGGTATACATAGATAAAAAAAATTCCTATTGGGCCAGCTGTCTCTCAATCTAATTCCCCAAGTTCTTTTTGAGAGCAGTTACCCCAATAAGGGGGATCGGGTATGCGTTGGACATAGAAATCCCCTTTATCCCGCGAAAGTCAGTACATAGTCTAAGGCTCCCGTCCTTCTTCCGGAAGAGCACTGGGGTGGTGTGAGGCACCATGGCAGATGAAGCCTCGATTGAGGTTTTTATCCAGGAACTTCCTCAGTTCTGCCTTTTCCGCCCACTCCATGGAGTACAATTTCGCTTTAGGGAGAGACTGCCCGGGGATCAGCTAGATGGCACAGTCTGTGTTCCGATGGGGGGGTAATTCGTCAGCCTCAACCTCACTAAACGCCCCCCATAGATCCCCGTACTCATGGGGGATGGTGTGGACCTCTTTGACCGACACGCATAGCCTCTCGTTCGTCAGCGGGGCTTTGGGCCCCCACTGCTCCCGCCAGAGGTGGGAGGTGCAGCGTTTATCGGTGAAGTCTATGGTTTGTTCCTCCCACTGGATGTCCGGTTGGTGCCTGGCCAGCCACCCTATCCCGAGCACCAGGTCGAACGAAGAGGATGGGGCGATCACAACAATCTCAAAGTCCCAGTGATCGTTGATCACCACAGGGATCTTCTGGGTCTCCTCCACACAGGGCTCGCCCTTCATTACAGTCCCATCTGTTTGCTCAAACTGGATCAGGCGCGGGAGGGGCTCTCGGGATAGCTCTAATATGTCCACCAGTCTAGGGGTGATGATCTCCCTGGTGCACCCCGAATCTATAAGGGCTCTGGCATGCATGAACCTTTTCAGTTTTACATTCAATAACGTCAATGGAACAAACAAAAGTGAGCCAGATATCCTCACCCTCAGTGGTGCCAATACGTCCACGACCTGCCGCCTGGCAACCATCAGTGCAGGTCGCTCCCGTTTCCCGCCGGCTCAAATTCCCAAGGATCCTCCCCCAGGTCTTCCAGTGCTATAGAATCCTCAACCAGCACCATTGACAGAGTGGTGCTGCCCCGACTCGATTCCTTCGGTTTAGTTGGTTTCTTGGCCGCCGCCGTCCCCGGTTTGGGGGTTAGAGGGGGCCCACGGGGAGGGGGTTCTGGACAGTTGGCAGCCAGGTGATTTGGGTCCCCGCACCGGTAGCACTTGCGGATTGAGGGAGGGGGTTTTGCTGCTCCCCCCCTTGGGTCTTTTTGGTTTCTGGTTTCGGGCTCGGCTTGGCCTCCGTCCGGCCCTGCCCCCTTGTTGCTCCTGGCGTTGGAGGGCCACCATCTTCATGTTGGTGTCGACCTCGCCTGCTAACTGTATCCACCCGACCAGAGTGGTAGGTCGCGCTTGCCCCAGGGCCCGATCCAGCAGGCTGGCGTTCAGGCCCCATCGGTACGCTGTTATTTTCATCATTTCGCTACAGCCTCGAATTTTTGCGCACTGGGTCCGGAATTCAGCAGTGTAGGAGCACGATGGGACAATAACAAAGGATTCCTGGTCCCAGTGCTCCTCGATCCCCATTGGCAGGAGCTGGGTCTCTGGTCTACATGGTTCCCCTCGCATCACTGACCCATCCATTTGCTCGAACTGCATGCGTCAGGGTAGCGGTGAGCTCTCGATCCCCAGGGCTTCCATTAGTTTAGGGGAAATCAGTTCTCAATTGCATCCCGAGTATATTAGGGCACAGACCTGCATGAACCTTTTCAGGTTAGTGTTCAGTAGTTTCACTGTTACAAAATATAAACATCCCGTTACTCTCACCCTCACTGGTGCCTTTTCCGGCTCGACCTGCTGGCTGGCACTCTTCAAAACATGTCGGTCTCGTTTCCCGCCGACTCAAACGCCCAAGTCAGGTTGCCCAGCTCTGCTGACAGCAACACCTCCTCCTCCAGTTCTTCCAGCATGGTGACGCTGCTCTTCACCGCTTTCTTAGGGCGGCTGGCCAGTTTCTTCGGGGTCGGGACGTTGGTCTTCGCCCCCCCTTGTGGCGTTTTGGGGGGAGCAGGACAGTTGGAGGCCAGGTGGTTCGGGACACCACACCTGAAGCATTTATGTGGCCCCGCGGCTGCTTCTCCTCCCCCTGCGGGCTTCTTAGGCTCAGCCTTGGGGGGGAAGGTTTCTGCGGGCCCTTCCCAGACTGGTGCTGGCGCTGCATCGCCACACGCTTCATGTTGGTCTTGACTTCCTCTGCTAGTTGTATCCAGCCCACTAGTGTGGTGGGCCGGGCTTGGGTAAGGGCCCGATCCAGTACACTGGCATTCAGGCCCCGGGTGAAGTGCTCGATCTTCATCAGCTCACTCCATCCTTGGACCTTGGCAGCGTTTGCCCGGAATTCTGCGGCGTATTCTTGAATGGATCGGGACCCTTGTGGCATGTCCCTCAGGGCCACCAGTGCGCACGTTTCCTGAAGGGGGTCCTCGTATTGGGCCATCAAAGCCTGGAGGAAAATTTGCACATAGTCTAGTTCGGGGCTCATGGCCTCATACAGGCTTACGTACCACCTCTTCGTGGCCCCTCTCAGTTTTGAGCCTAAGTAATCCACCCTGCTGAACTCATCGGGGAAGGTTTTTCCCCAGTAGTACATGTAACTATTTGCTTGGATGGCAAAGTAGTCCACCTCCTCCGGGTCCCCGTCGAAGGTGGCTTCCAGCTCTCTGCCTCGTCCCCCGTCTCTCGGGGCTGCTGGGCCCGCTTGTCATGGCATTGGTCCTCTCGCTGGGGGAGCCGCTGGCACTGGCAGCAGAGCTGCAGTGGCCCAAGCCTGAGGGGCCGGTTGGGACCTCCAGGACCCCGCCAAACCCAGGGCGCGGGAGAGTTGGGCGGTCATCGCTTGCATCTCGTCCTTCAGCCCCTCGATCACCCCATCGACCTCCTTTCGAACCATGGCTCAAAACATGCGGGCGTCCTCCTTGTGCATGTCCTTCAGCCGTGGTTCCCCTTCTCCCTCCTCCGCGCATTCTGGATCGTCCTCCGGCAGTGGAATGACGATGATGCTGTCCACCTCGCCCGGCTCGATGGTGCTCGGGTTGGTGGGCTCTGGTTTGGTCATCTGCACCCTCCTCATGTGGCGGGTCATGATGGCGTCCCGGTGGGCCGGCGCCTCGTCCATGGTGGTGGTCGAGGTCCGCGGCTGGTACTGCCAGGGGGTGATCACGAGCTGGAACTGTGGAGGGGAGGCGGCAGCTCTCCTGGTGTCCAAGACGTGCCAAGGGGCCTCCGGCTCTCCTTCCTCGTTGGGAAGCTCCCCATCTCCTGGAATCTTTTCAGCCGTCTGGTTACAAAGTTGCCAGGGCAGTTGACCTTCGGATCGGGATTCTTTTCAAAATGTCAAGTCAGCAGATTCAATAACGAGTCATTGTTGATACAAAGAAACTACTTTATTGATACTGATACTTGAGGCCTGAGCCAAGCATTGAAAAGACTAAAGAACATACTGTAGATACATTGCATATAAGGGATACTTCAAAGGAATTCCTAAGGGGGGGATTATGCAGGGAACATTCACACATTGATGTTACCAATTTGTTCTCAGGTTTGCATGGCCTTGATCTTAGTGGGCTCCTGTCTCCCTTTTGTGAGCCAGGCCTGAGAAGGCACAGATAAGACTTTCACATATTTCCATTTCAAAGCAAAGCTACCCTCTACAGGAAAGGAGGGGGTAGGGAGAATATGAACTAGCAGCATTTGGTTATACTTTGGTTCTACCCAGAATGTTCATTGACTGAGCCAGAGTTATAGACAGACTTGACAACCATCAGTAATTTGATCCTATGTGACTATGTGGCATGAATCACATTTTTTGCAGTTCATTTCAGTTTGTGGTTCATGGCCAAATCACAAACCAAACCATAAACCAGAAGCTCCTAGGAGAAGTGATAGTTCATTTCAGTAAGTGACAAGATTCTAAACAGGCAGGCAGAGCTTCCTTAGCACTAGGAAACACTCTATTCAGAGAAAGTTATCAAACCTGTGCTCAGGCTTTCTAACCCATAAAATGAAAAAGGGTCACACACTCTTTGTCTTTTACACAGAGGTCTATCTGACTTGTGCCAGAAACATCCCCATGCAGACACTCTCACTAGGCACACCTCAGACCTTAGAGTGATACCTCAGGACTTACATGTCCCTCAATCCCGTGTGTCTCAGTCCCACTCAGCTAGTGTCCCTATCTGTCTTTTGAGATTTCTTCTCAGCCACAAGAGTCTAGTCTCTCTCTCTCGGTGTGTTGGTGTGTTCCTAATTAAACCAGGAGATTGCTCTGAAGTACTGACAGATCTCCTCAGCAGAGTCTTCAGTGTTCCTCTGCTTCCATTCAGAGGGTTTCCTTACAGAAGGTGCCTGGTTTTTCCCCTTCTTCCAAATAACTCTCTCTCAGACAGAAACTCAAATTCAGTCCTGTCTTAAGGAACTCAGATGACAGGCTGTTCTCAGCTCCTTCTCAGTTGATATTTTCAACTGAAATCCTTCAGCACTCAGACTGAACTGAACTTTGAGTTGATATCCGCCACTGCAAGCCTCTTTGCAATGGATACATTTGGTATCCATGGCTGCAGCTCAGCCAATCAGAGTGAGCTGTTCCCTGCTTACCCAGGCTAACTGCTTCAATTCATTACAGCTGCTCCCTCAAAATAGCTCTCTCGGCCCCACCTACCTCACAAGGTGTCTGTTGTGGGGAGATGAAAAGAAAGGAGATTATAAACTGCTCTGAGAATTTGAGTGAAGGATGAGGTATACATTCAATCTCTTATTCTCTTCTTCCTGACAAAGTTTGGGAAGGCTCCCAGTCTTCTGGCTTTCTGCAAACTATGTAAAAGTGAATATTTCAAGAGGGATTTTTTGCACAGGTAACACAGCTGCATTGTAATGAAACATTTCACAAAGATGGGGGCAATGAGCAGAGAAGGAATGATCTTATTCGTTAATTGCTCAGTATAATGCACCCATTCTACAAATGAGGCAAGCATCTGTGCTGATGAAGTCTTGCAGCCATATAAAAAAAAATCATTGTGAAATCCCCTCAAATAAATGACTTGACTTTCATTCTCCTCTGTAGTCCAGTGCATCTTATTTTGTTGTGAAAATTTCAGTTGAAAAGACTGTTGAAAAATGCTTCATTCTCTCATCTGCAAGCACTACCCTGTATCAAGTAACATGTTTATTGCTGAGTGACCGGATAGTTTATTACCAAGTCTAGCTGGGCTAAAACTGTTGGTCTTCAGAACTGACTGATCCTTTACTAACAAGTTTAGGCATCTACCTGCCGGTAAAAACAAAATAGTTTAGAATCATGTCAGCTTTCATATCACAATGAGTCTTGAATCATGCTTAAAGGAAGTACTTCTTCTGAGATAAACATTTAACCAAGTTGGTTAGAAACACAAATATTTTCAGCTTTGCTGTTTTGTCTAGTGGGCTTACAACTCTCTTTATCACTATACCATTCAAAAATACAGGCGGAAAACAAATAAAAGAAAAATGACCTTAGGAAATGAATGGAATAGAACCAATCACAGCAACGGAAAAGTCAAGATAAAATCTGTTTTAAAATATTCATTAACTGTAAAAACATTGAAGTAATCCCTATTTTGACTTCATACCAGGGGAATTCAGATAGGTAGCTTGTGAATCACCCTGAGGAAGATGTTCAATTATCACAAAGATTCACTGTACGCAACACTGAAAGCCTAGCAATGCCCCAGGGCTTGTCATGCTCCTGGCCATTCCTCCTTCCCACGGATTTCTTTAGTTTATAAGTTTCTCTTTTTCCATGATTTAACCAAGTGAAACCAATTGCCCCACTGGGACCTACCATTGCAAGTTACTGCTGAAGAAACCATTGAGGGGGGTAACAATGCCCTTTGAGGTGGCTGAGTTAGAAATCAGCTGTTCTCTATGAACAGTCTTTGAAACATAGACCTGGGAAAACCACTGTTTAAACAGAATAAAGGCTAAGTGCTCCCTGCTAGAAGCTGGCAAGAAAAATACAGATCTCATTTGGACCCGTGCATCAGAAGAATTACATTGAAAGGAAGGTAAAGTCCTTTCTTCTTTAATGCAATGAACCTTGGGTCAGCTTGGATCCCTTCCCCCCTGCCCAAAAAATATGTTTGTCTCATGGTAGGGGTGCATTGGTGTGCTTCATTATTGCTTCAATCATCTCCCAGTTTTCTTGGCAGAATCCCAAAATTGAGCAAGGCTGGTGTAGGTACTGTAATGTTAGGCGTTTATACAAGGGAGTCCTGAGTGTAAATCGTACTTAGCCTAGAAGTTCACTGGCTGTCCTTCCAGTAGTCATTAGCCTAAAACGTCTAACAGGGTTGTTGTGAGGATCACAAGTGGACAAAACCCACATAATACTACTTCTTGAACCTCTTGGATGAAGGATAGAATAGGAATGTTTGTGGAAGAGACAATGAAGGTTTTGAGTTTCAGACCTGCATCTGTGCTGTTAAAAAGAATATCAGCTAGTCTTTGAATGAAGTGGGGGTTTTTTTCATTGTAGATTTCAGTTCTTCTGTCCTATGAATGGATGTTATTAAATTAAGTGTGTAATCAATGAGGATGCTTTTTTTTACTCTGCGCCATGGCAATAAGTAAAGAATGGAGTACATGGGAGGAAGTGTCAGATGATGGAGGTTCAAAGTAAACGGACTTCCATTTGTTGCAAATGTTAAGGCATTTATTTGCTATCACAAGGTTCTGGACAAGGGAGCATTGGAACTGATATCATTTGGCGGGAAAGGCACAGCTTTAAACCATTTACATCAAAGGGTTTCTAAACAATACTACATTCTCACACTTCTGAACTACAAGTAACACCTCCCCTTCCCCTTATCTCTTGTGGTTCCTCTTCTCATGGAGGAGCCCTGCTGGCTCTCCTTGAAGCATGCTATCTTCAAAGAACTGTTGCTTTTGTTAGTACTATGCAGAGGAATTCACAGCAGGGATTAGTAACATCTCTAGAGCTACTTTGATATGCGAGGTCTCTGTTTCATGGTTAGTAGCAAATGCTCAAAATGGAGTTAGTCATGTCAAGATACATATTGCATTTTAATCATATTTATTATAACACAACAATAAGATTCTCCAGTGTCTGACAGGAAGTCCCATTTAATAGGCTTACTCCTGAATAAGCATGCATAAGACAGGCCTCTTTGAAAATAAATATCACCTCTTATATTGTGCAGGTTATCACAAAGCCATCTGCTCTCAGTTCCTCTTTTTACATTTGTGCCAGATTTTAATAGTGATTTCAGTACTATATGCTTCAGTGTGTCTTGAAAGAAAGTTAGTTGAATAGCAAGTACATTTTATTTTTAGTACATTTTTATAAGAAGGTCCCTCCTTGTAGATTGAATTCAGGTGCCTGATACCCCTCTTATTTACCTGAGGCCAGAATTCAAAACAAACAAAACATACTTTTTTGGTCTTGTTGTGTTATTTGTCCTGGAGTATACATATTCAAGCAGATTCCTTTGCTATATATTTTAAAGTATTCAGGAAATGCTGAAAGATTTTTGCTGTCTGCATTATGCATATTGATTTTTCTAGAGACTGAGGGGTTTTTTTTAAAGCAAATACAATTTTAAACTAAGGTTGAAGGTAGGAATGTTAAGTGTGTAAATTTAAAATGGCTCCATCTGGAAAACTGCAAAAACTAAGCAAACTATTACGTGGCATCAAAACATGAAGAAGAAAAGTCCACAACAAAAATGCTCAAAGCAGTTAAGTTTCCCTTCTTAGTAATGGCTGCAAATGTGTTCAACTGTATAGAATACAAAGTTGAACAGTCAAAGAATATACCAGGGGTGTCCAACGGTAGCTCTCCAGATGTTTTTTGCCTACAACTCCCATCAGCCCCAGCCAGCATGGCCAATGGCTGGGGCTGATGGGAGTTGTAGGCAAAAAACATCTGGAGAGCTACCGTTGGCCACCCCTGGAATATACAATAGCACCATTCTAAACAAAAATTTTCCTGGAAGTAAATGGCATTGAACAGACTTGAATAGACTTGAGCAGGATTCTTCAGTGGGTAAGATAGGATTGCACTAAAAGTGTCAGAACAGGGAAGGATAATTAAAACCTATGAAAAAGTGCAGAGGTTTAGGGGGAAATGGTGACTGGGCAGAACTCTACAATGCTGTTACACCTTCAAACTGCCAGAGCTTGCCCATGGAAAAGATACTGGACAGGGATCAGGTAAGGTTTCTGGCAAGGGTAGTATGCTTGGACCAGGGGAGGCTCTTCTCTATGGTTCCCTCTAAACTTTCTGACAGACAGGTGCATGCTCCTAGTAATTTTAACAGGACAATCTGAAGCAGAGTGACATTTTTCTAAATTGGTTAAAGTCTTAGAAGGGCCTCTTTCTGCTTAGAATTGCTCTGCAAATATACTCATGCCCTGCAAATGTGCAGTAAGTCTAGGATTTGTAATGAATATCAGCCCTTTTAAGATGCAGGGCAATGGGCTTGGAAGGATGTTACTCTGTTAAGGATTATTCCTTGAGTGTATCCACTTCTGCTCAGACCTCCATAGCCTTCACTTCAACCTGAACTGGCAGAAAATCCTTACATTCCAAAAAGTTTGTCAGTTGCATTGTTGGATCTTGGTGTAGTGGTTAAGAGCAGCGGACTCTAATCTGGAGATCTGGGTTTGATTCCCTACTGCTCTACATGCAGCTGCTGGATAACCCTGGGTCAGTTACAGTTCTCTCAGAGCTGTTCTGCTCTCTCAGTCACACCTACCTCACAGGGTGTCAGCAAAGGATTCATTGAAGTATCCAAAATGATCAGACTTGGCTTTGTTCAAAACTAAGTTTCATTTATTGATTACAACAATGTTGCTCTCTGCACATGTTCATTGAAACTGATAACGAGTAACTAGAATCATTGGTATTTATGAACATACATCAAAAGCTAGGGCTACAAATTACTTCTCATAATAAATCTACATTCATCCCTGCACTTGTTACTTTCACACGCCGGTTATCTTTTCCTTCAGGCATAGTTACATCCTCCCTCCTGCATAGTTACATCCTCCCTCCTGCTGGTGTCCTTGTTCTCGCCCGGGAGGCGCCAGAGCGGTCAGCCTGATATTTTACACTTCAAAGGCCAGGCTGCTCTTTGGAGTTTTGGCAACCCTCTTCCCACCCCTCCTTTTTGTGCAGGGCTCCATCATTAGTAGCTAACATTTTATTAAGCATTAGGGTTAGTAAGCATAGATTAAACATTATTCATAAGCACAGTTGACTTCAATGAAGCATTGCCTGACACAGGGTGTCTGTTGTGGGGAGAAGAAAGGAAGGAGATTGTAAGCCATTCTGAGACTCCAAGTGAAGGGCAAGGTATAAACCCAACTCTTCTTCTTCTCCCCCCCCCCCCCCTTTCTTGGATTTGGTAGACATCTGGTAGGTGGATGAGTACGTTAAGTGCCATCAAGTTACTTTCAACTTCTGGTGAGCTGATGAATTAATGTTCTCAAGAACATCCTAATGTTAACAGCCTTGCTCAGGTCTTGCATGCTGTAAACTGACCACAAATAGTGCTTTCCCTGTGACAATTATCCACTCGCCAAGGCTTTCCTTCCATTCTCTTCTCAATGGATCCAAGTTGGAAGTTCTTCTCTCCATTCCATCTGGCACCCCACAGATCAGATTCTAGTTATATAGGAGTGCACCTGTGAATATGCTGTAAACTTACACTTGCCCAGTTTAATAAAATGCATCATAAGAATGTTGCAGCAGTTATTTGTTCTTAAGCAAACTGGGCATTTTGTAGATGAAGAATGGGGAGATTGCCTTCTAGATGTCCAGACCAGAAGTCTATTTCCCTGTCCACCTATTGGAAATGGTGTTTACTCTAACCTTGAAATAAACATAGACAACATAAATGCAGAGAATAGCATTATTATTGGTCATGTGCAACAGCTGAAGGTAAAAAGATTAACTTTTATTTCTTTTCAAATTAAAGTTTTGTGAATTTTAGCAGTTTTTGCTATCCTCATCCAATTTCCCCTAATTAAAAAAGTGCAAAATCTTAGCAGAACCATACAACAAGAGAAGATTCACTGAAGTCTGGGAAGTAAAAGGAAGCAAGTTAGTATATCCTGCATTACAAACTGAATATCATGTAGAAGAACTGCACAGCTCTCTGTAGAGGGTAAATCAGTGTTGCTGTTTTAATGACATTCTGATTCTGAAGGTGTTATCTAGAAACAGAACAGTCCTAGCCATGTCTATTTATTAATAAATCCCACTAACATCAATGGTTCTTACCTCCACAAAAGCAGCATAGGACTGCTGCCAAAGTGCAACTCCCATCATTCTCTTAATAGATGGCTTATAATTTCCACCATTGCAGCTATTGGGACTGCAAGGTAATGGGAATTATTGTCAAGACGGATGGGAGGACTACTTATATCTTCTCCTTCTTGCTGTTTCTGTGTGAGAAATCATGATCTCTGCTGAAGAAAGATTTGATACAAAATGCTGTAGTCAGAGTGTTGACCACAGTGAGTCACAGGGGTCATACAACTCCAATCTTCTTCTGCCTACTCTGGTTCTCCATTTGTTTCCAGGCTCAATTCAATTTAGTTCTGGAACTGACCATTATGGCCACAATCCCTTATGGTCTACCTTCTCCCATATGAACTGAATCATCAACAGAGGCCCTGCCTCAGGTGCCTCCAATATCAGAGGGAAAACCCAAGAAAGGATCATCTTGGTTGTGGCACCAAAAATTTGGAACTCCCTCTCCAGAAAATTTGCCCATCTCCCTCTGTCATTAGAACAAAATTTGAGTTCAGTAGCACGTTTAAGACGTTTAAGATATAAGCTTTTGCTTGCATTAATACTGAAAAAGTCGGGGTGCACATGAAAGCTCAAACTTCGAATGAAACTTCATTGGTCTTAAATATGCCACTGAACTCAAACTTTGTTCTACTGCTTCAAAACAAACAAGACTACCTGCCTGGATCTCTCTGTCATTGTCTTCCTTCAGTGGGTGAAGGCATTTGTGTTTCATTTTGCTTTCCCTCAATAATTGTTATTGACCTCAATACCAGGTTTTGGTGTTGCCTGTTTGTGTGTTTATATCTTTATTAATCATTTTATTACTTTAAATGGTATTCTGATTTACAAATATGTTAATGTTCTTATGTTCACCACCTTGATGACCCTATTTGTATGGATAGGTAATATAAACAGGTTTTAAATAATAACATGAAGGTGCACAATCACAAAATACAATTTTGCCCTTAGTCTCCACAGATCCAGGACTCATCTCTCTGCACTTCCACAGATGAATCCTCAGCAAGCCAACTACAAGCAGAACCACAGTACTGTGCAAGAATTCATCTTGATGGGATACCAAGAATACCCTGCCCTCCTCTTCACTGTGTTCCTGGCCACATACACAGTAATCCTACTGGGGAATGGTCTCATTGTGGTGGTGACAATGCTGGACCCTGCCTTACACACTCCCATGTACTTCTTCCTGCGTAGCCTGTCAGGACTAGAGATGTGTTATACTTCTGTCACCCTTCCTAAAATGATGGCTAATCTGGTGTCAAGGAATCATTCCATTTCTCTGCCAACCTGTGCTACACAGATGTTTTTTCTGATCTTCCTGGGTGGAACTGAGTGCTTCCTGCTGGCAGCCATGGCCTATGACCGCTATCTTGCCATTTGTCTGCCTCTTCATTATATGACTATAATGAGTCATAGAGTGCGTGTGGGGATGGTGGCAGGCTCATTTGTCATCAGCCTCCCTATGCAGTTGGTACAAATTGGAATAATCTTCTCCTTGCCCTTCTGTAAATCCAATGAAATTGATCATTTCTTCTGTGACATCCCACCAGTACTCAGCCTGGCATGTGCTGATCTTCATTCCAATGAGATGGCTGTGTACTTTGAGAGCACCACCTTTGTTATAATCCCCTTTCTCCTCATTTTGGCCTCTTATATACAGATCACCAAGAACATACTCCGCATGCCATCAGCCACAGGACGCCAGAAGACCTTTTCCACATGCTCATCCCACCTGACTGTAGTTATTCTTTTTTATGTCTCTGCAGCAATTGTGTATCTGTGTCCCAAGACCCCAGAATCTGTGAAGGTTAACAAGTTGCTCTCTCTATTATATACAATCATCATTCCCCTTTGCAACCCTCTAATTTACACTCTGAGAAACCGAGAAGTAAAGACTGCCTTTAGAAGACTTTTAGGAAGGAAAAGAAGTTTGGAAGTGGCCAAAAGGATAAATGGCTGAGTCCCCCTTTTGAATTTCAAGGACACCAGCCTTTAAAAAAAACTTCCTCTTTTCCAAATGCTGCATGTCCTGAAGGCCAGCCAATACAGCTGTCTTCACTAATCCAACTAGTATTGTGATCTGTCAAGGGAGCGGTCATATTATCAAGCTCCAACATCATTCAGATGCACACACATCATTGCAATTAATTGATCTCAATGTCAGACACTGGAAAGTTACTATGATATAATGTAACGTTGGGTTTAGACTGTGATGAACTGCTTAGCTTAACTGACTCCATTTTCTAGGCTATGCTATTAACCCCAAGCAGAAACCTTGCATATCAAAGCAGAAGTAAAGCTGCTACTAACACTAGTGTGAATTCCTGTCCCTGATACTAACAAAGGAAAACATCCTTTGAAGATAAAATGCCTCAGGGAAGGCCAGTTTGGCTGTGCCTGTGAGAATGAAGACCACAACAAGATAAGAGAAAACAACTGTGTGAAATGTATCATTTCATTGTGGGAATGTAGATTGTTTAGAAACCTTTTGATGTACAACTCGTTAAAATACCTATGCTTCTAGGGAAAAGTATCAGTTCCAATCTTGCTACGCTCAGAAACTATGAACTATCAAATAAAGGCTTAAACATTGTAACAAATGGAGTCTGCTTAATCTGAAGTTCCATTGTCTGACACTCAAGATGCTGCCTTATAGTGAAGAAGACCATTGGTCTAAGTCACTATTTTCTATTTCTGCTGGTAGTGGCTCTCCAGGGTTTCAGGCTGAGATTGTACACATCACCTGTTTTTGGTTTCTATCAACTGGAGGTGTTGGGGACTGAATCAGGGACAATCTTCATGCAAAGCTGGCTGTCGCACCCCGGGCGCCCCTCCCGGTCTCCCAGTGCAGCCGTTGTCCCTCGATCTCGGGCAGCCCCCCTCGGGTACTTTGTGGGTGTTCCCCAGAGGTCTCAGAAACAGGGGTGGGAGCCAGGTTACTTCACCACAGGCCCCCATTCCCCTTCTGGCAGTGCAGCGGCTCCTGTCCCTCTCTCTCTGGAGGCAGCCTCAATAAGCACCGACCAGCTTCCTCCCCAACCTCCTGCCTCCCTCCCTTTTATCCTCCCGTCCCAGTCCTTCCCCCCTCCTAGATTCCACCCCTCTCTGGCTCCACCCCCCTTCAAAGCCCCAGATGCCTGGGAAAGGCGTGCCGGGGCTGGGCTGCCTGGGCGTGCCTCGGGCATCCTGGGCCTCTGCAGCGTGGTGGGGTGCGGCGTTGCTCGCCGCCACAGGTCAGGCAGCTCTCCTCCTCTTTGCTTGGCACTGGGCTCGGCTTCTCCTTTTTGCTTCCTGACATATCACTCCGGCCACGTTCCTTGGCTCTAGAGACGAGCGTGTCAGCTGTGGTGCGTTACTTGGGCCACCGTCGAGGCTCCGTCGGCCCCCTCGCGCAGTCCTCGCCTGGGTCGGGCGGGACACACCCCCTCCCATGTCCCTTGCTTCTTGGACTCCTCTTTGAAGATCTTGGAGAGGTAGTCGGCCACACAGTGGTTCGTCCCGGTTTGATGGTGCACTGTGAAGGAAAAGGGGAGAAGAGACATATACCAGCGGAGGACACGGTCATTGGAATCCTTCATCCTCGACATCCACAGAGGGGGGCATGGTCCACCACCAACCGGAACGGGTTGTTGGTGAGGTAGAACTTCAATGCCCCGATGACCCACTTGACCGCCAGGGCCTCCTTCTCCACCATGGAGTACGCCTGCTTGGTGGGCAGGAGCTTGTGGCTGATGAATAACACCGGGCGTTAGACCCCGGGGCTCCCCTGGAACAGGGCCACCCCAATCCTGGTCCCCGAAGCATCAGTGTGCAACACAAAGGGCTGGGAGAAGTCTGGGTTGCACAACACAGGGTTGCGGGAGAGGCTGGTGCGTAGTGTCTCAAACACTGCGTCCTGGGCCAGTCCCCACTGGAGGATGTTCGGGCACGTCTTCCGCAGGCTGTCTGTTAACGGGGTGGCCACCGCCATGAAGTTGGGGAAGAATTTACTGTAGTAGCTTGCGAACCCCAAGAAGCACCGTAACTGCTTCTTGGTACGCGGGCGGGACTATTGTTCCAGGGTGACGACCTTCTCTGGCAGGGGTCGGAGCTGGCCCTTCCCCACTAGGAATCCCAAACATTTTAACTCCTGGAAGCCGAGGGGGCTCTTCCACGGGTTGGCATGGAGTCCAGCGGCATGCAGGGCTTGGAATACACGGCGTAGTTGGAGCAGGTGGGTCTCCCAGGTGGGGTTACATACCACGATGTCATTGATAGCGGCTAAAGGTAAAAACTGTGTCATAACAGGTGATTTTAACTACCCGCAGATTGATTGGGTCAATATGTTTTTTGGTCGAGAGAAAGAGATTGAGTTTCTTGATGCTCTCAATGACTGTGCTATGGAGCAGATGGTCTCAGAACCTACCAGGGGTGGGGCGATCCTGGGTTTGGTCCTAAGTAATGCCCAAGACTTGGTGAGAGATGTAAAAGTGATTGCGCCACTTGGGAGCAGTGACCATAATGTTATTGATTTCACCGTTTGTATAAATAGGGAGTTGTCCAAAAAGACCGCCACAACCACGTTTAACTTTAAAAGGGGTAAATACACTGAGATGAGGAGGCATGTGAGGAGGAAACTGAAAGGAAAGGTACATACGGTCAAAACCCTTGGGGAAGCTTGGATGCTATTTAAAACTATAATCTTAGAAGCTCAGATAAAATACATACCACAAGTTAGGAAAGCCACAAACAGGCATAAGAAAAGGCCTGCATGGTTAACAAACAAAGTAATGGAAGCTGTAAAAGGTAAGAAGGACTCCTTTAAGTGGTGGAAAACCAGTCCAAGTGAGATTAGTAAAAGGGAACACAGGCTGTGGCATATCAAATGCAACACTGTGATCAGGCAGGCAAAAAGGGACTATGAGGAGCATATTGCAAAAAACATAAAGACCAACAATAAAAATTTCTTCAAATATATTAGAAGTAGGAAACCAGCCAGGGAGGCAATGGGGCCCTTGGATGACCATGGGGTAAAAGGATTACTGAAGGAGGATAGGGAAATGGCTGAGAAGCTAAATGATTTTTTTGCCTCAGTCTTCACTGTGGAAGACGAGAACTTTTTGCCCGCCCCAGAACCACTAATTTTGGAAGGGGTGTTGAAAGACCTGAGTCAGATTGAGGTGACAAAAGAGGAGGTCCTACAACTGATAGACAAATTAAAAACTAATAAGTCACCGGGTCCGGACGGCATACATCCGAGAGTTCTGAAAGACAAATTAAAAACTAATAAGTCACCGGGTCCGGACGGCATACATCCACTTCACTGCTCACTCCCAACTCTAAATCATTTATGAACAAGTTAAAGAGCATGGGACCCAGCACCGAGCCCTGCGGCACCCCACTGCTTACCGTCCTCCACTGCGAAGACTGCCCATTTATACTCACTCTCTGCTTCCTATTACTCAGCCAGTTTTTGATCCCCAAGAGGACCTGTCCTTTTACTCCATGACTCTCAAGCTTTCTAAGGAGCCTTTGATGAGGAACTTTATCAAAAGCTTTCTGGAAGTCAAGGTAAACAACATCTATCGGGTCTCCTTTGTCCACATGTTTGTTCACCCCCTCAAAGAAATGTAACAGGTTAGTGAGGCAAGATCTTCCCTTGCAAAACCCATGCTGAGTCTTCCTCAATAACCCGTGTTCATCAATGTGCCTACTCATTCTGTTCTTGATAATGGTTTCTACCAACTTTCCCGGCATTGAAGTTAGACTGACTGGCCTGTAATTTCCCGGATCTCCTCTGGAACCCTTTTTAAAGATGGGGGTGACATTTGCTACCTTCCAGTCCTCAGGAACGGAGGCAGATTTCAATGAAAGATTACAGATTTTTGTTAGAAGATCCACAAGTTCAACTTTGAGTTCTTTCAGAAATCTCGGATGTATGCCGTCCGGACCCGGTGACTTATTAGTTTTTAATTTGTCTTTCAGAACTCTCGGATGTATGCCGTCCGGACCCGGTGACTTATTAGTTTTTAATTTGTCTATCAGTTGTAGGCGTCCCTCCTTGTCGTAATGCCTCTTCTGGGCTTCCTAGGCCTGTGTGAGGTTCCCCCGGGCCTCCCGCCTCACGTCTTCCAGGCGCTCCTGCAGCTGCCTGACATACTCCTCCAAGGTCTCCTCTAACCCTCCCCTGCCTTGTACCCACTGTTCTCCAAGCAGGCCTAGGATCCCCCGGGGTTGCCTCCCATAAAGCAGCTCGAACGGGGAGTACCTCAGGGACGCTTGGGGCCTCTCTCAGATGGCGAATACCAGTGGGTCCACATAGAGATCCCAGGCTGTGGGGTGGTCATACGCTGTTTTCCTTAGCATGGCCTTCAAGGTCTGGTTCATCTGCTCCACCAACCCGTCAGTTTGGGGGTGGTGGACGGAGGTGAAGAGCTGCTTGATGTGTAGCATCCAGCACACCTGTCGCATGAGGCTCGCCGTGAAGGGTATGCCCCGGTCTGTGAGTATCTCTCGGGGCAGCAAAGTGAGTATCTCTCGGGGCGCAAAGTAGTGCATCAAGGCCCTGGCCACACCAGCACTCTTCATGGTGGGCAGGGGGATAGCCTCTGGATAACGGGTGGTGTAGTCATTGAGGACCAGAATGTAGCGGGCCCCCCGAGGGGTGTGGGGTAGGGGCCCCATAAAGTCCATGGCCATTCGCTCGAACGGGATCCCCACTACCGGCAAGGGGGCTAGCGGGGCTTGCGGCTCTGCTCTAGACATTAGGCATTGGCAGATGTCACAGGAACGACAGTAGGCCTGGACCTCCCAAGCCATGGAAGGCCAGAAGAAGTTGGCTAACACCCAGGTCAGAGTACTCTTCAACCCCTGGTGGCCCTCCCATTGGTGGTCGTGGGCGCCCTTCAGGACTTCTGGCTTGTACCGGTGGGGGACCAACACTGTTTCCCGGGGCCCAACTACCCTTTTACCTCTCTGAACCAAACACCTTTTTCCCTGATGATCTGAGGCAGGCGCCGGCTCCGGCATTCATCTACGACCACCCCGTCCTGGACTGCTTCATGCCGCCGCAACCCCTCCAACTCCTCGTCTTCGGCATGAGCTTTCATGAACTGTGGGTCTGCCAGCCATGTCTCTCGGCCGCCCATCATGGGATGTTCTGCAGTGGACGGGCCCTCCCCTGGGTCGGCATCTTCTGTCTCCACGGCGGGAGCTGCAGCATCATAGCCGGCCCCGGCAGGCTGGCCTGGTTGGCCGGGGTTCGCTGCCTCTACGACGTCTCCAAAACACAGGGCATCCTTCCCGAGAAGTCCTGGGTATGGCAGACGGGTCACCTTGGCAACCGGTACGCTCCAGTAGCGGCCCAAGTATTTCAGCAGGATGGACACCACTGGGCTCATTTCGACATGCCCATGGACACACTTGATGGCGGCGGTGCGGATGACGGGCAGCGGGGTGGTCACCAGGTGGGCCTGTACCATGGACAGTGAGCTGCCATTGTCAACCATGGCCTGCAGCTGCCACCCTCCCAAGGACACCAGAATCGTCCGGGGGGGGGCGAGCTCCCACCTCAGCAGTTTGCCAGCACTCTTCCCAGCCCACGTCGCATTCCATCAGGGGGCACTCTTGCTTGAGATGTCCCCACTGGCTGCAGGTGAAGCAGGGCCCTATGTCCCCTGCAGGACGGCAGGCCTCCGGCGGTGGGCGTCCCTCCTTCTCCCCTTCATGGCCTCCAGGGCGTAGACTCGGTCTGGGTAATGCCAGGCATCCTCCGGGCCCCCACCAGCCAGGTGTGGCACGGGCTGGCAGCAGTCATACTCGGCGTCCACAGTCCCCCGTCCCAGGCGCCTTTCTCAGTGTTGCTCCTGGGGCAGCCCATCTCCTGAGCTGGGGAACGCCCTTCCCTCGCTTACCGCCCTCCGTGCAGGGGAGCAGGCCGCGGTGGTTGGCAGTCTGGAAGTTTTCCCACAGCTCCTGGACCTCACTGAGGCGGGCTGGCTTCCAGCAGGCCACCCAATGGCGGGTACGGGGCAGCAACACTTGCAGCAGCTGTTCCACTACCACCAGCTCCACGATGCGCCACCCGTCGTCAGTGGTGGGGTTAAGCCAGCGGGTGGCAGCATCTTTGAGGGTCGCTATTGCCGAGCACAGTCAGACGTTGGTAGCCAGGAACGAAGCTTCTGGCGGTGGGCCTTGGGCGTGATCTCCAGTGGTCTAAGATGGCTGCCTTGAGTGCTGTATAGTCCGTGACCTGGGCCCGTTCCAGGGCTTTCATGGAAGCTTGGGCCTCCCTGGTCAAGTAGGGTCCCAGAATAAAGGCCCACTGCTCTCTGGGCCAACGAGTGGCCTTGGCCACCTGCTCGAACGCCTCCTGGTAGGCCTCGACATCGTCCTCCACTCCCAGCTTCGTCAGAGGGGGCCAGGGGCTTCGTTTGGCGCCAAATGGTGTTGGCCCCGCTGGCTCCGGGCGGGCCAGGATCGCTTGGTGGAGGTCCCGCAAGAGGGTGGCTTGAGCCACTGTCTGCTGTTGGGTGACCTCCCGTAGAAGCTGCGCCTGGTGGTCTGCGAGCCACTGCCCAAATTGGGCTAAATCCATGGGGGCGGGGTTGGTGTCCATAGTGGATGTCAGCTCCACTTCTATCATGGAGTCCTCACTTGTTTCGTCAGTCGACAAGTCACTGGACTCCAGCTCGATGGATGGGGTCGCCGTTCGACCCGAGTGCCACCCAAGCGGGGCCAGAATGTGGGGGTGTGGCCATCCTAGGCTTGGGGTGGTGCCCTCATCCTCCACCACGTTGTCGCACACCAGGCGCCCCTCTCGATCTCCCAGTGCAGCCGTCGTCCCTCTATCCCGGGCGGCCCCCCTCGGGTACTTTGTGGGTGTTCCCCGGAAGTCTCAGAAACAGGGGTGGGAGCCAGGTTACTTCACCACAGGCCCCCGTTCCCCTTCTGGCAGTGCAGCGGCTCCTGTCCCTCTCTCTCTGGAAGCAGCCTCAATAAGCACCGGCCAGCTTCCTTCCTGACCTCCTGCCTCCCTCCCTTTTATCCTCCCGTCCCAGTCCTTCCCCCCTCCTGGGTTCCACCCCACTCTGGCTCCACCCCCCTTCAAAGCCCCAGATGCCTGGGAGAGGCATGCCGGGGCTGGGCTGCCTGGGCGTGCCTTGGGCGGCTTGGGCCTCTGCAGCATGCTGGGGTGCGGCATCTCTCACCGCCGCGGGTCAGGCAACTCTCCTCCTCTTTGCCCGGCGCTTGGCTCGGCTTCTCCCTCTTGCTCCCCAATGTCTCACTCTGGCCACGC
The DNA here is from genome assembly GCF_032191835.1 of Heteronotia binoei. Taxonomy (NCBI): domain Eukaryota; kingdom Metazoa; phylum Chordata; class Lepidosauria; order Squamata; family Gekkonidae; genus Heteronotia; species Heteronotia binoei. The sequence goes on from NC_083237.1 coordinate 33,536,382, forward strand.
TCCTCGGACCCGGAGATGAGCGCGTTGGCTGTGGGGCATTGCTCAGGCCGCCGTCGGGGTTCCATCGGCCCAGGTGAGCGGTGGGGCCATCGCGGGGGTTTTGGGAGGTATGGGAAGCTCTCGGGGCACTGACAAGAGGGAACGTCTGGTGAGCATAGGGGGGTCCTCCTCGCGCAGTCCTCGCCCGGGTTGGGCGGGACACTGGCTATTCTTTCTGGCATTCTAATCTTGCAGGCGGTGGCTCTCCAGGGTCTCTGGATGAAGTTGTACTCATCATCTGGTATTGGTTCTTTTTAACTGGAAATGTGCAGACGGAACCTGGGACCTTCTACAGGCAAAGCAGACACTGTATTGCTAATGAATGAAGTGTGCTAGTATCGTCAAGTTAAATAGAAGTCCAGTGGCGACTTGGAGACTAACATTTATTTGTTCATGTCCTCTTGTGAGTCAGAGTTCACCTTTTCAGATGAACAATTTCTTCTTCAGATGAAGATGAAATTACCTCTGACTCATAGAAGTTCATGCTGGAATAAATGTTGTTAGTCTACAAAATGCCACTTGTCTTCTCTGACGCAGACCCATGACCACCTGCCAAAACAAGATGACATCTCTGCAACAGGACATTTTTATATGATATTACTATCATTTTCTAAGAAGCTGAAGGCCTTGGGGGCATGTTTAATATAACCATAGACATAAACTTTACAACACAGAGTGGGGAAGAAGAGATATGTATTTGGACGGTAATGTGAGTTTGGGGCCTAGTTATTGTGACTCTCCTATGAGATTAGTTAAATCAGGATGCCAGTATAGACCATAAAATATTACAAAAGGGATGATGATATTTCTTATGAATTGTAGCTATACCCTCAGTGGCCCTGGAACTGGCACTGTCCAAGCAGTTAAGAATTGGCACTGTTCAAGCATTCATCTGGGTTTACAGATTATAACCATCTTCCCATCTACAAAGAAGAGGCATACATGCTTTTGTGTGTTCTGTGTGCATTAAATACTGGTTACATGACATGAAACAAACCGTAGAAATAAATGGACAGTTCTCACAATGGAAACCAACAAGCAGCGGGGTCCCACAAGGATCAGTATTGGGACTGGTGCTATTTAATGTATTTATAAATTATCTGGAATGAGGGGGGAGTAGTGTACTGGCCAAGTTTGCAGATGACAGCAAATTATTCAGGGTGGTGAAAACTGACCATGAAGAGTTCCATGAGGATGTCCAGAAAATGGGTGAGAGGGCCACAATGTAGCAAATGGTTCAATGTTGATAAGTGTAAGGTGATGCACATTGGGTAAAAAAACATCTGGCTTCAAGTATAGGCTAACTGGATCTGAATGTGCTGAGACTTACAGGGACCAAGTGCTTCCCCAACCTTTAGTTTTCCCAATAAGGTGAACATTTCCTTGGTAGTAATTAGTTTTCCAAATGAAGGGCTCAGAGTGGTGCACAATAATACTAACATATCAATAAATGGAACAGTTCCTACAATTTCAATAAAAGCAATTAAACCACTGCAGTACAATATATTTGTCTGAAGGCATCTGAGGTTATTTTATACCCTTGCCATGGGGGGAGGGGGAGGGAAAGAGTGAGAGATGAATGCCAGACTCAATGGTGGACTGTTACTGTCTTCAACTGTAGGTCTGCCAGAACATCTCTGTTTGCAGGCCCTACAGAACTGTACCAAGTCCCACAGGACATGGATGTCACTAGGCAGAGAGTTCTACGAGGCCATGACTGAAATGGCCCTGGTCCATTATGTTTTTCAGGCCAGGGATCATCAGGAGATCTTGCTCCCCATAACGTAATTCCCTTGGGGGGTGGAATATATCAGGAGAGGCAGTCCCAAAGGTGCACTGGCCCCAGACCATTCAAAGCCTTGAACATTAAAGCCAAAACCTTGAATCTGACCCAGTACTCAACCTGGCAAAACACTGGCTGAATGTATGCTCTCAAAGGGGTCCCGGGCTGCTGAGTTCTGGACCAGTTTCAACTTCTGAATCAGCCTCAAGGGCAGGCTAACATAAAGTGCATTACAGTAATCCAGCCTAGAGGTGACAATTGCATGGGTTACTGTGGTGAGGTCAGAAGAAGACAGGAAGAGGGCCAGTTGCCTGCCCTGGCACAACTATTTTAAAAAAAACAACAGCCTGGCAACATTTGTGACTTAGGCTTCCATTGACAAGGAGGTATCCATTATCATACCTGGGGTCCTGGTGGTTGGCACAGATATTAAAGGCACTTCAACTCTGAGTTACCCCCACCCAGCCAGAGAACAATGGTGGATTCAGCTTCAATCAGCTCTGTTTTAGCTATCCAACCATAACCTCCAAACCCTCAGTAAAATTAGATGGGGTGCCATCTGACCAGCCATCTGTTAACAAGTATAGCTGGGTGTCATCAGCTTATGGATGGCAGCCCAGCCTGAACCTCTACACCAGCTGGGCAAGAGGATGCATTAAACAAATCAGAGACATGAGGGACTCCACACACCAAAGGAAGGCATAAGAATTATCTCTCTCCTAGAGGGAGAGTGTCTTCACTACTGTGGTTTACCAGACAGCAGAATTTGTGTGAATTTGTGTGAGTTCTCATGTTAGAAAACAGAAATATAATATAACAGAAGCCATTTTGAATCAGACCAATGGCTCATCTGGTACAACACTGTGACACAGTGGCCAAAACCCAGGAGCTATCAGAAGGTCCACCAGTGGGACCAGAATTCCAAAAGCCCTCCCACTGTTCCCCACTTCCGCCCAAGCACCAACAATATAGAGTGTCAGACCCCAGAGTCAAGGAACACACAGAAGGTTAAGTCAGATGTTTATTCCAAGCATCATAAGGCAATACAATGGTTTGCTGAAACTGGTGTCCCAGTGCAGAGGCACTTCATATATACCCTTGGTGGACCGTTATCAATTCAAGCAAAGCGTGGTAAAAAGTGGCGGGTACTTTGGAGGGCACTCTACACCCCTCCCCTCCTTATTGCATTCCAGGTGCACTATCTAAGACTTCTTCCGGTCTCCTGCAGCCACGACCTTGGTTGCCATGTTAACAAGCTGCTAAAATAACTATTAGGGACGCCCCAAGCGGGTAAAGCAAAGCAACAGGCTATATGTTTCAAAGCGGGAATGCAGACTGTCTCACTCAGCAGTTACAGATTTGTTCATGGTCACTCTTAATACAATTACAAGTTGTTATATGGCAAGAGGATACCATCGGGGGTAGACTCTTGACATTCTGCCCCTCTTAAGACCCCTTTCCCTCAGGTTTGGTTGGTTATTTGTTATGGAAGTCCTTAATCAATTTTTGACAGTTTGTTTCAGAGGCTGGAGCCCACTCGGCTTGACTAATTGGGAAGTGAGTCCATTTGATGAGATAAAACAGCTCACCTTGCTTTACTTTGGAATCTAGGATTTCCTGCACCTCATGATGAATTTGACCACGTATCAGTGTCGGAGCTGGCAGTGCTTGCTGCTAGGGCAAGAGACCAGGGCTACGTTTGAGATAGCTGGAGTGAAAACAGGGGTGGACATGTTTTAGGTTCTTAGGTAATTCCAGTTCAACAGTCACTTTATTTATAATACTTTTGATGGGGAACAGCCCCAGATACTTCATGCCCAGTTTCTTACAGTTTTGAGTATTAGGAAGGTGTTTGGTAGCAATATACACATTATCTCCCACTTTAAGGTCCCATAGCTCAGAGTGTTTTTTGTCATAATGTTCTTTGTATGCCTCTTGGGCCCTGACCAGTTCCTTTTGAATGGTCCCCCAGCCCTGTGAGATCTTCAACCACCATTCTATGAACTCCACAGGGGTAGAGGGGGGTGACGGCAGTTCGGGGAACGGTTTCCCTCCATACCCATTCACAATCTGGAAGGGAGAGGCCTTGGTGGCACTATGCACACTGTTATTATAGGCATACTCCACAAATGGCAGAAGGTCCGCCCAATTGTCTTGCTGGAAAGACGTATAACATCTCAAAAATTGTTTGAGCACTGCGTTTGTTCGTTCTGTCTAGCTGTCTAGCTGTCGGTCTGGGGGTGATAAGCTGAGTTGAGCCCCCTCTCAATCCCGGCCAGGCTGCATAGGTGCTCCCAGAATTTGGCAACAAATTGCACCCCGCGGTCAGAAATTACCTTGTTTGGGAAAGCATGGAGGCGGAATATGTGCTGTACAAACAATTTGGTCAGTTTTTTGGCTGTGGGTAGTTGCTTGCATGGAATGAAGTGGGCTTGTTTAGAAAACGTGTCCACCACTACCCACACTACCTGAGAAGGGGGAAGATCCGTAATAAAATACATGGAAATGCATTCCCAGGGTCTGGACGTGGGGGGTAGTGGTTGTAGTTTTCCCAGTGCCCCCCCCCCCATTTTTTAGCCTTTACACAAATAGAGTAGCTGGTGACATACTGTGCTATATCTTTTCTCAACCTGGACCACCAAAACTGCCATTGCACCAAATGGATGGTTTTCACAAAGCCAAAGTGCCCCCCCCCCCGTTTCGAATTGTGTGCTGTCCGGATCACTTCGCCTTACAACTTTTCTAGTATGAATAACTTATCCCCTTTCAGCCATAACCCCTCCTTAGAGCATTGTAATTATAATCCGTCATCTAGCAGCTCGCTTGCCAGGGATTCTTTAATGGCTTCGTAGAACGTATCATGAGTCCCCGCTCCTTCTGGGATTGTGAGTTGGTGGTGACCAATACGCTCAGTTGGGCGGGGGTGAAGAGGGAGTCGATTACTTCTTCCCTTTTGCTGTTGAGTTGTGGGAAGTGGGATAGTGTGTCAGCTAGGAAGTTCAACCTTCCGGGAATGTGGCCCAGCGTGAATTTGAATCGGTGAAAGAACCCTGCCCACCTGATCTGTTTGTTGTTGAGCTTTCAGGTGGCAATTAGGGCCACCAAATTTTTGTGATCTGTCCAAAGCTCAAATGGCTCTCTTGCCCCTTCTAAATAGCGCCTCCACTTTTCTAGGGCCAGTTTGATAGCGGAGGCCTCTTTGTTCCACACTGACCAGTTTCACTCAGTGGAACTGAATTTTTGGGACAAATAAGCACAGGGGTGCAACCTCCCCCTCTTGGAGCAACACGGCTGCGTGGACCACATCGTTGTGTCACATTGAGCCACAATTTTTTTATTCTTGTCGGGGTGGATCAGGCAAGGTTCAGATATGAATTTAGCTTTCAGTTCTTCAAACGCCACTTGGCATTATGGCATTCAATTCAGACTGGCATTTCCCTTCAAGGCCTGCGCCCCCTTGCCCTTCATTTTCAACAGGTCTGTCAGGGGGAGGGTTGCTTCTGCAAAATTGTTTATGAATCTCTTGTAAAAATTGGCGAACCTGAGGAAGCTTTGGAGTTGTTTGCGGGTTTGAGGGGCCTCCCAGTCTACCACAGCTTTTATCTTGGCAGTGTCCATCCCCAGCCCTTCTGGCGAGATTCTATACCCTTGAAAATCTAGTTCTGTTCGATGGAATTCACACTTTGAAAACTTGGCAAACAGTTTATTATCGTATGCCTGCAGCATCTGCCGCACTAGGTTGACGTGCGAGGGGAGGTCTTGCGAATATATTAACACATCATCCAGGTAACAGACCACGCCCTTATACAAAAACTGCTGCAAGACCTCATTGATCAAGTTCATAAACACCCCGGGAGCACCCTTCAGCCCAAGCAGCATCACTAGGTATTCATATTGCCCCAACTGAGTGTTGAAGGCTATTTTCCATTCATCCCCCTCCTTAATCCAGATGCGGAAGTAGGTCCACCGGAGGTATATATGAAGTGCCTCTGCGCTGGGACACCAGTTTCAGCAATATGTCAGACTCCAGAGTCAAGGAACATGCAGAAGGTTAAGTCAGACGTTTATTCCAAGCATCGTAACGTAATACAACAGTTTGCTGAAACTGGTGTCCCAGCACAGACACGCTTTGTATATACTCTCGGTGGACCGTTATCAATTCAAGCAAAGTGCAGTAAAAAGCGGTGAGCACATTTGGTGGGCACTCTACACACTTCCTTTCCTTACTGCATTCCAGGTACACTATCCAAGGCTTCCTCCGGTCTCCTGCAGCCACGACCTTGGTTGCCACGTTAACAAGCTTCAAAGATAACTATTAGGGATGCCCCAAGCAGGTAAATCAAAGCAACAGGCTATATGTTTCAAAGTGGGAATGCAGACTGTCTCACTCAACGGTTACAGATTTGTTCATGGTCACTCTTATATGGCAAGAGGATACCATCGGGGTAGACTCTTGACATAGAGCACCACTGTCTCAGACATAGTGTTCCTTCTAGACCACCCATGGACCTCTGCTCTATATATTTATCCAATCACCTCTCAAAGCTGTGTATGCTTGTAGCGACCACCACATCCTGAGGCAGTGAATTTTACATATTAATCACTCTTTGGGTGGACAAGTACTTCCTTTTATCTGTTCTAAGCTTACTGTTCATTAATTACATTGAGTGCTCACAAGTTTTTGTATTGTGGGAAAGAGCGAAAAGCATTTCTTTCTCTACCTTCTCTATTCTATGCATAGTTTTGTAAACCTCTATCATATCACCCCCTCACTCTTAATTTCACCAAGCTAAAGAGCACTAACTTCTTCAACCTTTCTTCATAGGGAAGGTGTTCCATCCCCTTAATCATTTTAATTGCCCTTTTTATACCTTTTACATTGCTATAATAAATTATTTGAGGTGCAGTGACCAGAACTGTAAAACAGTTTTCCAAATGAGAAGAAGGAGAGATTGGATTTACATGCTGCCCTTCACTCAGAGTCTCAGAGCGGCTTACAATCGCCTTCCCTTCCTCTCCCTAATTTCTTCTGTAATATGTCCCATAGTTCTTTTAAGCTTTTTCACATAATCTTCCATTTATTGTTTAGGTTTCTCACAAGTCTCTCTCGTATTTCCAAGATTTTGTATTTTGCTCTGTATTCTGCATCCCATTTGTTCAAATAATTTCTGCATCATATCTGATGTGACAGTTTGGTCTGATGAACTTTCCCTGTCAAGATTCTTACTGGTATTCATTGTATAATAGATTCCAAGATACAGGAAAATAGAAACAGAGAGAACATTTTCACATCATCTACTTTCACTTTTAGAAGGAAAAGATGAAGAAGATATTGGATTTATATCCTGCCCTCCACTCTGAATCTCAGAGTCTCAGAGCAGCTCACAATCTCCTTTCTCTTCCTCCCCCACAACAGAAACCCTGTGAGGCAGGTGGAGCTGAGAGGGCTCTCACAGCAGCTGCCCTTTCAAGGACAACCTCTGCGAGAGCTATGGCTGACCCAAGCCCATTCCAGCAGGTGCAAGTGGAGGAATGGGAGGTCAAAGCCAGTTCTATAATAATAATAATAATAATAATAATAATAATAATAATAATAATAATAATAATAATAATAAAATTTTATTTATACCCTGCCCTCCCCGCCGAGGCAGGCTCAGGGCGGCTTACAGAGTGTGGCAAAAGCCATATTAAATGATAAAACAATTATACATTTCTGTACCATTTAAAATTTACCATTAAATTTACATAATATAAAAATCTAAAATCAATCTAAAATAATCTTATCTTATTGCTAACTCGATTGTTGATGTTAGTGATGGCATGGTGTTCATTTCAGGTTTCATCTTGGAAGGCTAGCCGGAAGAGGGCGGTTTTGCATGCCCTACAGAATTGGCTAATGTCCCATAGGGCCCGCACCTCTCCCGGCAGCTGGTTCCACCATTGGGGTGCTTTTATAGAGAAGGCCTGTTCTCTGGTTATTTTTAGTTTGGCCTCCTTTGGCCCAGGTACTTCCAGACGGTTTTGTGAGCTGGATCGCAGTGCTCTCTGGGGAACATATGGAGAGAGGCGGCCCCTAAGGTAAACAGGTCCTCGGCCATATAGGGCTTTAAAGGTAATAACCAGCACCTTGTAACGAACTCAGTAAATAACTGGCAGCCAATGCAGTTCCCGCAGCCCAGCCCGCACATGTTCCCACCGAGGTAGGCCCAATAGCAGTCTGGCTGCTGCATTCTGCACTAGCTGCAGCTTCCGGGTTCGGCACAGGGGCAGCCCCATGTAGAGGGCATTACAGTAGTCTAGCCTCGAGGTGACCGTTGCATGGATCACTGTTGCCAGGTCATTGCGCTCCAGGAAGGGAGCCAACTGCCTCGCCCGCCTAAGGTGGAAAAAGGCGGATTTGGCAGTGGCTGCTATCTGGGCCTCCATTGTCAAGGAAGATTCCAGTAGCACTCCCAAGCTCCTGACCCTGCGCACTGGTATCAGTGACACACCGTCAAAAGCTGGAAGGGAAATCCCTCCCTCCGGACCACCACGCCCTAGACAAAGGACCTCTGTCTTCGCTGGATTCAGTTTCAGCCCACTCAACCTGATCCAGTCTGCCACGGCTTGCAGTGCCTGGTGCAGGTTTATAGGAACATCGGCAGCCCGGCCATCCATCAATGGGTGTCGTCCGCGTACTGGTGACAACCCAGCCCATATCTCCGGGCAATCTGGGCAAGGGGGCGCATGTAGATGTTAAATAACATCGGGGAGAGAACTGCTCCCTGAGGCACCCCACAGTTGAGTGAGTGTCTCTGGGACAGCTCCCCCCCAATTGCCACCCTTTATCCCCGACCCTCCAGGAAAGAGGAAAGCCATTGCAAGGCTAGCCCCTGAATCCCTGCGTCGGCGAGGCGGCGGGCCAGCAGCCGGTGGTCGACCATATCGAATGCAGCCGAAAGGTCTAACAACAGCAATACTGCCATACCGCCTCGGTCCAGGTGTCGCCGGAGATCATCCATGAGGGCGACCAGAACCGTCTCTGTCCCATGGCCCAGGTGGAAGCCGGACTGGAATGGATCCAAAGTGGAAGCGTCATCCAGGAAGCTCTGTAACTGCAATGCCACAGCCCTCTCTATAACCTTGCCCAAAAAGGGCAAGTTTGAGACTGGCCGGTAGTGAGCCAATTCGGCCGGGTCTAATGTAGCTTTTTTCAGGAGGTGGCGGACCACTGCCTCTTTCAGAGGGGTTGGAAAAGAACCCTCTGAAAGAGATCTATTTATGATGTCCCGTATAGGACATCTCAGCTCCTCCTGGCAAGCTTTAATTAGCCAGGAGGGGCACGGATCCAGATCACAAGTTGTTAGGCGTGCAGTAGAGAGGATCCTGTCAACCTCCTCTAGGTCGAGCGGGTCGAAACGGTCCAGGATCAAACCAGAAGACAGGCACGGAGCCTCAAGTTCACATACTGTATCTAATATGGCGGGGCAGTCACGGCGGAGCGACTGGACTTTGTCTGCAAAAAATTTCGCGAATGCCTCACAGCCTATCTCTAATTCCTTAACATTTGGTTTGCCTTGTGGCAATGTAGTAGGGTTCCGAATTATCTTAAATAATTGTGCCGGGCGCGAATTTGCAGACGCAATCTTAGCCGCAAAGTATGTTTTCTTTGTGGCTTTGACTGCCATCTCATAGGACCTCATAAACTCTTTATAAGATGCTCTAGCCGCTTCGTCATGAGTACGCTGAGGTCAGCCGGAAAAAACCTGTTGACTACTCCCGGACCGAGAGAGGTGAAGCTGCAGTGTACCCGTAACCGGGCCTTCTCCTCTGTAGCCCCGATCCTATGGAACCAACTTCCAGAGGAAATGCGGGCCCTGCGGGACCTTGAACAATTCCGCAGGGCCTGCAAGATCTTCCTCTTCCGACTGGCTTTCGCTGACGAAGAAAGAAATTGCTAATGATAACTGCCATCCTAAAAGAACAGTATTAGCACTTTTATTAACTTAATTAACTAATTTTTAAACCTAATCAGAATTTTAATGCTTAAATGTAATTTTGTGTTTTTTGCTTTCTCTGTATAATTGGAATTTGTATGATGTTGTTAGCCGCCCTGAGCCTGCTTCGGCGGGGAGGGCGGGATACAAATAAAATTATCTATCTATCTACGCCATCATTGCCTCTCTAGCCATCTGAGACCTTGTTTCAGCTGGCGTAGTTCCGGGGTATACCACGGCGCCAGCCTAGTCCGGGGTCGCAGAGGGCGTCGGCGTGCAATCTTGTCAATGGCTGTGGAAAGCTGGCTATGCCAGGTCTCAACCAGGTCATTGAGGGAATCGCCAGAGGGCCACTGATACCGCAGAGCCATTTGGAACCGTTCCGGGTCCATCTGGCTTCGCGGGTGAGCCATAATGCGCTCGTCGCCTAGACAGGTTTGGCGTGGAGCATCCACACAAGCCCTAAGGGCGAGGTGGTCCGACCATGGCACCGCTTTTGCGATTATATCGTCTACCATAACCCCGGCCGCAAAGATCAGGTCTAACGTGTGCCCGGCCTGATGCGTGGGAGATGTAACAAATTGAGAGAGCCCTTGGGAATTTCCTAGCATAGCACTAACAAATGTAACAGCTCTTTGAAGATAGTGAGCCTCAAGGTAACCAGCAGGGTTCCTTCCTTGAGAAAAGATAAGGGGGCCTGGGAACCGGCTATTGCTTCTCCAAAGTGTGAGAATGGGTTTATTGTTTAGCTTTTGATGTTAGAGGTTAAAATGGCATGCTCTGCTCTACTTTGTATCAATCTCAATGAGTCCCTATCCTAGACAACAAGTTCTCAAATAAATGGATTAAGCTGCTACAAACTATGATCCGTTTTGCTTTGAAGTACCAAGTCTGACATTTTGAGATTGATCCCTTTGGAGCTTATCTGAACCGGCAACTTTTAGCTGGATGGCTGCCAAAGTGCCGGATAACGGAGAGCCCACCAAACCAACAGATGAGCCGGCGATCCCCCGCGGAGTCACCGTAACCTGGAGGAAGGGGGGATCCCCGATACATTTCTCCACACTGCTCCTCACCCCGAGGAAGTGGGAGCCGTGCAAATCATCAGCCCTGATGGATGAGGCCGCCGGGCGGTTCACCACCCTGATCTCCGGAGTTGGCGCCGAGGGAGAGGATGCGGTGACCGGAGGAGGGAGCCCCGGAGATGGCCAAATCCGGAGAGGGAGTGAGGAGGCCCTCCTGCTGAGAAACGAGATGCTGCTGTGGGCCAGCGAGATTCGGAACAAGGTCCAGGCCAGCCACATGCACATCACGAACAAACTACAGAGACAGCTAAACCTGATTCGCAAGCAAATACAGAGGGGCCCAGGTGAACAACCACCGGCGGACCCACCAGCCGATGTACCGGAGCTGGCCGGGCCGCCACCTGACCAACCAGCGAGCCTGGTGTGTGCACCAGTGCCAGCCCCGGCGCCCGCACTGCAGGGACCGCCGCCAGGCCCTGTCCCCGGGCTGATACTGCCTCCAGGGTGGCCGGTCGGGCCGCCCACCCCCCAGATCCCGGGGCTATGGGACGGGGGGAGAGGGAGAGAACTACAACTGACCTTCGATGGAGACCTGGAGGAAGTGGAGTATTTCACTATCCAGTGCAACAGCTTCATGACACACTGGGGAGGAACCTTCCCGACGGAGGTGAGCAGGGTAGACTACCTAGCATCCAAGCTAAAGGGGTCCACGAGAAGATGGTTCGTGAGCATATACGAGACCCGAAGCCCAGAGATGGTGACAGTGGTGGGGTTCCTACAAGCCATCCTGCAGCAGTATGGAGACCCCCTGCAAGAGATAAAAGCCCTCGCCACGCTACGGGGGCTGGAGCAAGGGTCGAAAATGATCCAGGAGTACGCCGCGGAGTTCCAAACCCACTGCGCTAAGGTGAGGGGCTGGAGCGAGCGTATGAAGTACGAGGCATTCCAGAACAGTCTCAATGCGAGCATCCTGGACCGTTGCTACCAGCAAGGGCACCCTGACACGCTGGTGGGGTGGATCCAGTTGGCCGGAGAAGTTGAGACCAACTTGCAGCACATAGTGATAAGACGCCAGCAACAGCAGGCGGGAAAAGAGAGACGAGCCCCGAAGACCGCTGCTAAGCCGGAAGCAAAGAAGCTGGTAGCCCCAAGGAGCAGCTCGACCCCAAGCCCCGGGCGGAGGTGTTACTGCTGCGGCGACCCCGGGCATGTAGCAGCCAATTGCCCGGAGAAACCTCGCGCCCCGCTGCAGACTCCAAAGCCACCAGCCACTGGGCCCAAGAAGACCGGGGGCAAGCCGAAGGAGCCCAATTGGGGCAGCGTCACCATCTCCTTGGTGATTGACGAGGATATTATAATGGTTGATGACTCGGGAGAAGAATCGTGGGACCCAGAGTGGGCGGGAAACGACAGCAACCTGCACTGAAGGGTGCCGAGTGGCAGGTCGTGGAGCTGACGGCACCACTATGGGTGAGAATGACGGGGGCCCTGCTGTTTATGCCAGTGACACTGCTAAACCCCAAACTAAAACGATTCATGCACACCCGAGCATTAATAGACTTCGGTTGCACCCGGGAGATTATTACCCCCTGGTTGGTGGAGGCCCTAGGACTGGCCAAGGTCCCGCTTCCCCACCCCATTCAGTTCGAACAGATGGACGGGACAGCCATGAGGGGGAAACCATGTACGGAAGAGACCCAGGAGGTGCCAGTGGGGACCCTGGAACACTGGGGAATAGAGGTCTTCATAGTGGCCCCATCCTCGTCCTTCGACATCGTGGTGGGGGCGGGTTGGCTAGCCCGACACCAACCAGACGTTCAGTGGGAAGCCCAAATGATAGACTTTACAGACTGGCGGTGCAACCACCACCACTGGAGGGAGAAGTGGGGCCCCAACCCCCCTCCAGTGAATGAAAAGATGTGTGTAACGGTGGAGGAAATCCGGTCAATACCTAAAGAATACCGGGACATCTGACGCGTGTTCAGTGAGGAGGAAGCCAACGAGCTGCCGCCCCATCGAGACATGGACTGTGCCATTGAACTGATTCCGGGACAGGAGCTCCCCAGAGCCAAATTGTACTCGATGGTGTGGGCAGAGAAAGACGAACTAAGGAAATTCATAGACAAAAATCTGAAACGGGGGTTCATAAGGCCCGCCACGGTGCCCCACACCTCCTCGGTCCTCTTCAGGAAGAAGGACGGGAGCCTGAGACTATGTACAGATTTTCACGGGATTAATGGGATCTCCATGTCCAATGTTTAGCCCATCCCCCTGATCAAAGACTTACTGAGTACGGTGTCCGAGGGGTGGGTTTTCACCAAGCTGGATCTAAGGGACGCTTACTTCAGGGTCAGGATTAAAGAGGGGAATGAGTGGAAAATAGCCTTCAATACACCGATGGGGCAGTTTGAATACGTAGTGATGCCGTTTGGCTTGCAAGGGCTGCCGGGGGTGTTCATGAACCTTATAAATGATGTGTTGAGAGAATACCTGTACAAGGGGGTGGTGGTGTACCTGGATGACATCATTATTTATTCAAAGGACCTTAAGTCACATGTGCCGCTGGTCCGAAAGGTCCTAACAACCCTTTACGAACACAAACTGTATGCAAAGTTGTCGAAGTGCAAGTTCCACCAAACAGAACTAGACTATCTGGGGTTCTGAGTCTCCGGGGAAGGGTTAGCAATGGACCCAGCTAAAATACAAGCGGTACTAGATTGGGAGACCCCAAGAACCCGACAGCAGCTACAATCTTTCCTCGGGTTCACAAATTTCTACAGGGGGTTCATAAAGGGGTTCGCCCAAGTGATGCTACCGCTCACAGACCTGCTGAAGACGAAGGGGAAGGGGATCAAAGCCAAAAAGCTGGGGGCGAGCCTCCACTGGACCCCCCAGTACAAGGCAGCTTTCGAGAAGCTAAAGAGACTATTTACGAGTGAACCCGTGTTAGCCCACCCCAACGAACTTAAACCCTTTGTGGTTCAAAGCGACGCCTCTGATGTAGCCGTCGGAGCCATTCTTATGCAAAAAGTCGAGGAGGGGAGGCTTAAGCCTTGTGCCTATATTTCCAGAAAGTTTTCTAATGAGCAAAGGAACTGGTCGGTGTGCGACAAAGAGGCTTTTGCAGTAACATTTGCTCTGAAAACATGGAGGTCATGGTTGGAAGGGGCCCGAGTGCCGTTTGAAATCTGGACCTACCATAAGAACTTAGAGGCCCTAACCTGTCGGCGAAAACTAACGGCCAAGCAGATCCGGTGGGCGGGATTCTTTGCTAAATTTGACTTTGTGCTAAAGCACATCCCCGGCTCGAAAAACTTTCTGGCGGATGCACTATCGCGGCTGCCCCAACACGAAAGCCAATGGGAGGTGGTCATTGACTCCATCATTCCCCCCTCTGCCGTAGCGGGGGGGGGGGGTGATGACTAGGTCTGGGAAGAAAACCGGGCAACCAGAGCTGTGGGGGGACCGCAAACTAATAGAAGAAACTGAAAAGGAAGGAGAGGAGAGGCCGGCAGGCATAGAAAAGGGGGAAGGGGGGTTCTGGAACTACGAAGGGAAATTTTATGTACTATAACCCTCCGCGCCGAGATACTGCAGCACTGTCACTGCAGCAAATTAGCTGGACACTTTGGGTATGTGAAAACCTTGCATCTAGTAAACCGCCAGTTCTGGTGGCCCCAAATGAAAAAAGATATCTCAGAGCTTGTGGGGTCATGCCTGATGTACATCATGGCCAAAAGGTGAAGGGGGAAGCCTCCCAGCTTGCTACAGCCCCTGCCCACCGCCTCCAGGCCCTGGTCGGCAGTGTCCATGGACTTTATAGTAGAGCTCCCAGCCTCACAAGGGAAGACGGTGATACTGGTAGTAGTGGACACTTTTTCCAAGCAGGCTCACTTCATCCCCTGCAAGCAGCTCCCCATGGCTAAAAAATTAGCGTACTTGTTTTTCCACCATGTGTTTAGGCTCCACTCCTTCCCCGACAAGGTCATTAGCGACCGTGGCCCGCAGTTCGTTGCCAACGTCTGGCAGGAGTTTACCTTCATTAGAAAATGATTCTTCTGATGTTCTTGTTCAGCTGAGGTCCTGGACTTTTCTTGCCTTTATCTAGCAGGCAGCCCTGAGGCTTTAGCCTGTGAAATGGTGGTTTCCTCACTGTTCATAGTGAACAGCTGGTTGCTAAATCATCTACCTCAAAGGGCATTGTTAGCCATCTCAGTGATTTCTTCAGCATCAGCTCTGGCAGTGGTAGGTCTTAGTGAGGCAATTGGGCTCACTTGGATAAATCATGGATAAATCATGGAGAAAGAGAAACTTTTAAACTAAAGAAATTCAAGTGGGAAGGAAGAATGGCCAGGGGCATGGTGAGCCTTGGGGTGTCGCTGATCTTTCAATGCTGCAAGCACAGCATCTTTGAGCTTTTGGAACATCTTCCTCAAGTGATTCACAAGCTGCCTATCTGAATTCCCTTAGTACAAAGTCCAAATAGAGGTTGCTTTAATGTATTTACTAGTGATGCCAACCTCTAGGTAGAACCTGGGAAACCCCTGGAACTTCAAATCACCTCCAGAATACAGAGATAAATTCCCTTGGAGAAAATGGATGCTTTGTAGGGTGGACTCTGTGGCATTGTATCCCACTGAGGTCCCTGACCTCCACAGGATCCACCCCCAAATCTCCAGGAGTTTCCCAACCTGGATTTGGCAGCCCTATCCTCCCATCCTCTGTGAGGGGGGACCTCGCAACCCTGGTTTTTACAGTTAGTGAAGATCTTTTTTTTAATCTGGACCTTTCTAGATTTGTGATTAGATCTATTCCATTCATTTCCTCTGGTTGTTTTATTCCTCCCCGTCCCCATTTTCAGTGATAAAGGAGTTGTAAGCTTACTAAAGAAGAACAGACTTTTGTGTTTCTAACCAATTTGCTCAAATGTGTAGCTGAGACCAAGTAACACGTCTTTTAAGCACAATTCAGAATTCAGTGTGACATGAAAACTGACATGATTCTAAGATATTTTGTTTACTAGAAAGCATACATGTAAAGTTGTTAGGAAAAGATCAGGAAGTTCTGAAGATCATCAGTTTTTGCCCAGCTAGACTTGGTAGTGAAATATCAGCTCACTCAACCAGCAATAAACATATATGATAGGACATATGCATTTGTGCTAGGCAGGGCTCTCTTTTTAAAAGCATTTGCATATTAGGCCACACCCTGATGTCACCATTGTTTCACACAGGACTTTTTTGTTGAAAAAGTTCTGCAGGAAATGATTTGCATATCAGGCCTGACACCAAGCCAGCTGAGTTCCTATGTGTTCCTGCTCAAAAAAAAGCCCTTGAGCTAGGACAGAGGTAGCAAAACTTGCTTAATGTAAGAGCCACACAGAATAAATATCAGGTGTTTGAGAACCACAAGACAGGAAGGGAGAGAGGGGTGGAAAGAAGGCAACTTTAACTTTAAGTGCATTCTTCAAGCCACTGGCTGGCTTGGAAAAGTGTTTTAAAGAGACTAATGCCTTCTCCAAGCCAGTCAAAGGGGCAGTGGGGGCTTTAAGAGCCATACAATATGTGTGCAAGAGCCACATGTGCAAATGAGCGGCAGTCTGGCCACCCCTGAGCTAGGGCTTCTAGATCAGGGAAGAAAGTGTTTTCCAACAGCTCTTTCAACTGAAATTTTCCCAGCAGAAACAAGATGCACCAAATTATGGAGGAGAATGAAAGCCAGACTATTTTTTTTTTTTGGGGGGGGGGGGAGTTCACAGTGATCTATTTTTATATTTCTACTAGACTGCATCTGCCTCTTTTGTAGAAGGGTGAATTGCAGCCAGCAATTGACAAATGAGATAATTCCTTCTGCCCACTGCCCCCATCTTTCTGAACCATTTCATTACAGTACAGCTTTGTTACCTGTGTAAAAAATCTCCATTGCAATATTCAATCTTGCATAGTTTTCAGAAAGCCAGGAGACTGGGAGCCTTCCCTAACTTTGCCAGGAAGACCATTCCATAAGGTGGGGAGGCCACAACAGAGAATGGACATATGCAAGCAGCTGCTGATTTTGCCCCTTTGCAAGGTGGCACCTACAGAAATCCCTAGGCAGAATAGGGAAGCTGCTGTGGTGGAGCATAGAGGGAGAGGTGATCCTAAAGATATGATTGATCAAAATCAAGAAGTACTTTGTATGTGATAGTTAATACTTTGAACTGAGCCCAATAACTTATGGGCAACCCATGCAGTGAGTGATTTTATTTAAAAAATCTATATTCTATCTCTCCAGACTTTTAAAAACAAATAGTATCCAACCTGATGCCTGGGCAGAAGGAATATATGATTTCCTTGGGTTCTCACAAATGGTTCCTCTCCAGGTGGCAACCTTATATGGTGGATTGTCATGGAAGGGGGACTAGGCTTAGCCACACTATTGGTGCTTCCGTTCCAACCCTTTTTCTATTCTCTGCCATGTTACCATTGGTTGTAACTTGTCTTCTACCATCAAGTTGATATCTAATACCCGGAATGGCTACAGCTAGTTTCACTCTTGCTAATACAGAAAGAGAACAGGCAGAGTGAACAGGATGTTTTAGGTTATGGTTTGTATTCCAGTAAATCCAAATCCAAATCCGAATACCTTTATTGGCATAGAAATAAAAAGTACAGCATAGCAAATTTACATGGAGTTTCAGCTATAAAAACCAGTCAAACAACAAGAAGGGGAGCTAGTCTTTTGCTCCCTGATTGTTATGGCAGCCAAAAGGTACTTTGCAACCAGGCTTGTGATATGGGAACATTGGTCAGATAGTAGAAAAAAAACTAACTTCGCTTCAGGTAATCCATAAAAATTAGACAGAATAGGTTTGATTATGCAGTCCCGCACTTCCCCATAAAAATCACAATAAAGTAAAACATGGGCGACCATTTCAAGGTGCCTTTCATTACATGGGCAGACTCTATCCTGATAAGGGATGTTGGCAAACCTCCCAGACAATATCGCTGAGGGTAGAACACTGAGGGCGTTTTCGCACTCACCTTCAAGTGGCGCGACCACCCTCTTCACGCCGGAGGATCTGCAGGGATTTCGCATAAGAAGCGCCGGAGCAGCCAAAAGAGCCGGCGACTTCCGTCGCAAAAGCCGCTCAAACGTTTTCCTGCTTCTTGGCGGTTTCCGTTTGAGTGGGTTTTGCGACGGAACTTTCCGGCTCTTTTGGCTGCTCCGGCGCTTCTTATGTGAAATCCCTGCAGATCCTCCAGCGTGAAGAGGGTGGTCGCGCCACTTGAAGGTGAGTGCGAAAACGCCCAGAGTCTTGCTAACATAAAAGAGTGGTGTCACTGGGTGAAGTAATCTGGGAAAGGTAGGCAGCAGGCAGCCCATGATCTGGGAAGATACCATATGCCAAAGGGGAACAAATTTTATGTCCAGAACAAAAGGACTGTTTCTCAATATCTAAGATCCTCTGTTTCAGGATTCTGAATGCCTGTGTTTCACTTAGCATACAGAGGTTGTCCAAGGGTACACCTATGGAATGTATTTTCTTCTGGATCTGACTATACAAAGTGGAAACGAAGGAATCTGCTAGTATCATAAGGATATAACTAGCAGGGTCTGCCCTAAAGTGTAGGCATAGCCAAAACTTTATAGTTAGTAGCCATGCCCTGGTCTCAATCTAACAGGTTCCAGTCTCTAGGCACATTGCAGCATAGCTGGCACAGTTGGGAACCCCTAAAATATGGCATAAAAATGCTGCCTGAATTTGCTCAAGTTGGAAATTGAGGACGCAAACCCAAATGGGAATCCTATATAACAACTGAGAAACTATTTTAGCATTAAAAACATGAATGGCAGCTGGGACAAATTGGTTGCCGTTCTTGTAAAAAAAGCTAACCACCGCAGACGAACTACACCTTGCTGAGATGACTGTTTGCTTGCGTTGTACTGACCAGTTGTGATTTTATTGGAAAAAGACCTCGAAGTATTTGAAAGATTTCACCTGTTCAATATTATTTCCCTTGAGGTACCAGCTTTGTGGTTTCCAGGACTTTGAAAATACTAAAATTTTGGACTTTATGTAGTTTATAGACAGGAAATTTGTCTCGCAGTATAAAGTAAAAGCGAGTAACAAGTGTGTGAGGCCCTTCTGCGAACGTGACAGTACAACTGCATCGTTGGCATACAGCAATAAAGGGATAACAGATGGCCCAAGTTTAGGGGAGTGACCATCAATAGCATTTAGAGAGGGGGCCAGATCATTCAGAAATAAATTAAACAAACAGGGGGCTAGACTACAGCCCTGTTTGACTCCCTGATTGGAAATGATCTTTGAAGTTAATGCACATAGGTCGTTATATTGCACTTGACCGCTACTAAGGGAATACATTTTACGAATAAGAAAAAGTAGGCGTTTATCCAGACCCATTATGTCCAATTTGTTCCAGAGAAGATCCCTGGAAATAGAGTCAAATGCCCCTTTTAAATCAAGGAAGGCCACAAACAGCCTTCTTCCCCCTCTACCACTGTATTTCTCTATCAGATGGTTAAGAATTATACAGTGGTCAATTGTAGACTTGCCAGGACAAAATCTGATCTGTTCCCTACTTGGGAGATTTTGCTCTTTCATCCATGACGTGAGTTTTTCCAGGAGGTGTCTCGCATATAATTTGCCTGCTATGTCAACCAGACTAATTGGGCAATAGTTCTCTGGTGCTTGTGGGTCACCCTTCTTATAAATTGGGACAACTATGGAATTTGTCCATGATTCAGGCATGGTCCCTGTTTTATCGATCACTGTGAAGAGAGGCACCAGAGGGGAAGCTCACCAGTCAGAATTGTTTGTAAATAATTCTGGTGGGAGTCCATCTGGGTCTGGGGCCTTCCTTGCCTTCAAATGATTGATTAGATTATTAATCTCATTAGGAATAACAGGGGGCCATTCAGGTAAATCAGGGGGGATTTGTTCTTGCTGATCAGATAAAATGGTCAGAGGGTCAAAAAATAAATGGTGGAAATGGTCTATCCAGACCTTGGCAGGAATAGAATGTCTAGAACAGTGACTCTTCACATCCGAAGCACCAGTAACTAATGACTAGAAAAGCTTACTGTTAGGGGCAGTAGAGGCACTAATAAGTAAATCCCAGTTCTTAATAGATTATTGTCTTTTCTTATGAGCCACTGTATCTTTAAGCTTATTTTTCAGTTCCAAGTAGCTCAGGGGGATATTAGCAGTGAGGCTGTTACAATAAGTGCGATAAGTGCATGCAGTTGGCATTTCAGTTTTTGGCATTCCTTATCATACCATGGGTCTGTCTTCCGAACAAGGGGACTGGATTTAGCGGTCAATTGCTGTTTATAAAAGTTAATTATAGCAGAAGTTATATTGCTATAAATTTGAAGGGCCTCGGAAGGGTCTGCAGCTTCGACCAGTTGCTGATTTAATTCCATTAATTTATTTGTTTGGAGCAACAGGTTAATGCTTTCTCGAACTGTCTCTATCCATCTGACTCTTTGGAGGGGCAGGCATATCAACAGGACCCAGAGATGAATAGCTAACACCCTCAAATTTTAGTAAGATAAGCAATGGAAAATAGTCACTGTCCAAGCTCTCACCCACTAAAAAGTCCACAATAAGTTTTCTCAGATTGGGAGAAACAATAACATAATCGACAACACTACTGCCTAATCTGGAACTAAATGTGTACTCCCCCAGCAGGTCATGTTGCATAGACCCATTTAATATCGATCTATTAGAGGGGATACAAAAATTTGCCAGGAATACTCCCGTTGTGTTAACATGGGGGTCCTTAGAGTTCCTTGAAAAAATCAGGAATTCAGGGAGGGAGTTGTGCAGGTCAAGACCCTAAGGATTTACATAACGCGTAATTATCTTTACCTATTCTAGCATTAAAATCATCCACAATTAAAAATTCGGCAGAGGGATACTCCTGCTCCAGGTTCTCAATATACATGCTAAAACTGTTCCATTGTGCTGAAAGGTCTCCTCTCTTTAGACAAGGGGGTAAATATACATTAACCATTATTAATGTTAGGGCTGATAGTTTAAGCAAAAGCACCTGGGCCAGTGAAGAGCAAGGGGGCAGAAAGATAGTTTCTTCTTTAATCTGGTAAGAAATTACACAACACAGGCCTGCTCTACAGTGGTCCATTTGCCTAAACTTAATTGCTGGCATGTTATAGGACTTATAACCTTCAAATTATATTTCACTCTGAGCCCAAGTTTCCTGGCATAATATAATATCAAATTGTTTGAGGAAAGTCTGAAAATCTGTGCTAGTCACCTTTTTCTTCCAACCTGCAATATTCCACGATAAAATCTTTAGGGCTGGTTCTTGGGCACCTTTGAATAGTCAGTTGGACTCCAATATCTTATCCAGAACTCTCCCCTGGTCAAGAAATACACTGCCATTTTTGGTGGAGTTTTGGAATGTCATTATTGGAAGAGGAGCCTCTGTGGGTAGATTTAATAAATCATCAGAATTGGAGATGATTTGGGGCTCTATTGAGGATAGTGGAGTATAATCAATATCATGGGAGGATGGGTAGTTTCCAACGTCATGACATGGGGATTTAACTTGTGCTTCCATACGGGGGACCAGTGAGATCAAAGTTGAGCTGGGCTTGGTAGTCAGTGAACAATTGTCATTCACTCCAATCCGAGAACTATCCTGCAGGGCCGGGTCGCAGTTCTGGTGCAGACTTTCTTGCATTGCCAACCCCTTAAGCAGCCCTCCATCTGGCTCCTGGTTAGAAAGGGCTGCAGTAGGGATAACACAATCTGCCTCCATGCTCTCATGCAGTGTAACATCTGCAAAACTAGCATGTCGATTCTACTCTGATCTGCACTTGAGCAGCTGGGTTTTCAATAGCTCTAATCTGTCTATGATCCATGGCTGTTCTCTCTTGGAGAGTTCCACAAATGCATCTTGAATACCCGCTTCCATTGGAATCACATCTAATAGCAGATCTGATAAGTAAGACACAGATTTATTGTTTGCAAAGACATGGCAAACAGCAGAGTCTTTCTGGTTGACAACACTCATTGCTGCCCTTATGTTCTTCTTAGGGCTCATGCGTGATCTGAGCTGGTGACTTTCTTCTTTATATCTCACTTCCGGGCAGAGAAAAGCCAAAATAGTGTTCATGTAAACACAGGTTGGAAAAATCCCTTTGGACATCAAATGCCCTTTGTTTTTGAGAAGGATTGAGGGGATTCCCAAAGTACAGAAGGATAGTATAACTCTCCATGTCTGATGCACTCTGGGCAACAGTTCTAGGTCTTTTAAGTCAAATGTATTTAACTGGTTGCCCAACAAGGCCTTTAAGTCCTTTTTTACCAGCATTTTTGAGTTCCAAGGGGGGATGCTTCCATTATATTTACAGAGAGTAAAATTAACCTTGGTCGGTAATAGCACTAGCCGTTGTGAACCAGTTGTAGCTATTCGTTCCTTACCTCTGGTAGAAATGTCCTCCGGAAGAAGAGGAGACTGCTGTATAAGCACCTTTGTCACTCCATCCTTAAGAACTTCAGTCTTCCTATCAGACATATTTGTTGGATGCTGCTCATAGAATCCATTTTATGGTTCAGCAAATAGATCATTTTACAAAGGTGGACAATAGTTCTAGCAGTCAGTTGTAAAATCTCAGAGAGCCCAACACCCAAATTCTCAGTACCTTTAAGATGGTCTGGCGGGCTCTCACCCACAGCAGAGTTCCAAGCTTCAGCTTCTAGCTCAGGGAGTGATACATTTAATTCAGCAGCAATTTCCGTGGGGTCTGCTAAATTTTCCAACACTGCAAACCGGTTGCAGGTAGGAATCTGACATGAATAGAAATCGTTAATCTTCAGTTGTTTGGAAGAGAGTCCTCTTCCTCTCTCCTGCGTTTAGATGTTTTCATTGTTAAAGCTAATAAGCCCCCAAACTTTAGGGAGCTCGAAGACTAGCTACAAAATGTAACCAGCAGTGAGAGGCTTTTTTTTCCTCCAGAAAAAAGTGAGCAAGGTCAGCAATCAAACACTTCGCTGTAACAGCAGCAAATTCCTATTCATTAGCAAAGATGGCGTAGGAGGGAACCTTAGCTCTGCTTCAAGTTGTCGGTCATGAAAGAAAATTCAGATTCCAGCTTCACTCTACTCAGCCAGAACTCCTAAGTATTTAATCTTAAAATAATAAATAAGTTTAAAAATAAGGGTTTAAAAACAATAAAATAGCTGGTGAGCGGAGGAGCAACTAGGAGTGACACCGGAACCGGAACCCACGGAGCCCTGGTATACCAGTATAGGCCTCTGTGACTGTACTGTCAAGCATCTCTGGTTCTGATTTATAATCAATGGTTTATGGCTCTGTCAATGGCAGGGTCTGGAAAGTACCAGAGGAAACTCTCTGGTCTGAGAGTTTGTTATTCTTTCTTGTTTATTACGTTGATGTATAGATGCTAGTTTGATGTAATCAGTAATCAGTGCCTTCTCAGGAAACATCCAAAGGGAGGAATGGCCATCTGCGCCGGACAAGGTCGGCGCCCAGATAGCGCCCTGAGAAAGTGAATAGTTTTGACACTTTTTGTGTGAATACTCATCTCCCTTTTCCCCTCCCATAAGAATCCTATTGAAGTAGACCTTAAAAGTATTGTATCTGTGTAACGGTTTCATTCTTCTCAAGACATGGCTCAGGCCAAAAGTATCGACTTGTCAATAAATGTAGCTTTTGTTTTACATCTGACTCATTATTGAACCGAATGCATGTACACCTAACAGACGTGGATCTGCTCCCCTCACTCATCTTTCACTTCTACTAACTTGGTTGCATCAGTAAAAGACAGTATTGGGAAATGGAAGCTGAAAGCAGAACGTGACTGCAGGCATTATGGTGTTGCCAGAAAATACGTGAAATAGGAGTTGTCCATGTGATTCCAAAATAGGCAGGACATTTCATTATTATTTATCCTAAAATTAAGGAAAAGCATATGCTCAAGTAATTTTTTTTTAAAGCGGAAGACCCATGAAGATATGGGGAGGGAGAAAATTTCAATTTCATTTCATCTTTCCCTATTTTTTCTACTGATGCCACTTCTAAGATTTCCCTGGAAGTGACATCATGGTGCTCATGACAACAAAGTTTTTAATTTTTTTTATTATTTTACTCCTGTTGCCACTTAGAACAGTGATAGGCAATGAGGGCTGCCTGTGGAAACCTTCTTGCCATAACACCCGGACTGGCACTGTCATAGAGTAGTTGGTGTTTGACACAAGCAAGCAGCCAGTCCTGAAGGAGTCATACAAGGCACATGGGGTCAAGTTACTGGTAGTTGCTGCCAGGCCAGACCTTGATAAGTCGTCCTTCAGAGACCAAAACAGCAATGGAAAGGCCTTTCCCTCTCTTTGTGCCTTTTTCTGAGAGAAACCAAGGCTTGAAGTTTGGCCATATTGCCAATAGCCATTGAAGTAATCAATTTAGTAAGCAACAGCTGTTCCTTTTATAATTTTTTGGGCGGGTGTTAACACAATATATTAGGGGTGGCCAATGGTAGCTCTCCAGATGTTTTTTTATCTACAACTCCCATCAGCCCCAGCCATCAGCCATGCTGGCTGGGGCTGATGGGAGTTGTAGGCAAAAAACATCTGGAGAGCTACTGTTGGCCACCCCTGCAATATATTATTTTCTATTTCAAGTTGTTTTCCTGGAGGCCTGAGGCTTTTTCAGGTTTGTAAAAAGATCTGTATCGCCTGTTCATAGCTCTATTCTCTGGATTTTGGAATCCACAGATTTGGACACATTGAAAATTAGACATATTGATTACATGCTTCATGCTTATCTAAATGGTGAGAAGTTCCAGAGATAGTGCTTACCTGGGTGGGTTCCCTTTGGAGCCAAAGGCAGTAGAAATCTATAGCATTATATAATATTAACTTTATTTGCAAATGTTTAAGTGGAACAGGTGAAGAGAAAGAGTAACCCAGGACAATAGACTCATTACTCCATATCACATAGTGAGGAAGTGGAGGGGAGAGAGAGAAAGAGTTCAGTCTTGTATACTCAAGGTACTTTAGCCCATTTCTAGCAGCTTAACTGATGTATGTCCAGTATCCCCTTCTTGGGCAGACTCTAGCAGCTTGTAGTTGTTAGAGTTATTTAGAGTTCTGCCCAGCCACCATTTCCCCCTAAACCTCTCCCTGCACTTTTTCATAGGTTTTAATTAGCTTTCCCTATTCTGACACTTTTAGTGCAATCCTAAACTCACCCATTCAGAATCCTGCTCAAGTCTGTTCAATGCTATTTACTCCCAGGAGAGAGGTTGTTTTTGGATGGTGTTATCTGAATATTCCTTGACTGTTCAACTTTGTATTGTGCACAGGTTGACACATCTGTAGCAGTCACTAAAAAGGCAAACTTAACTGCTTTGAGTATTTTTGTTGTGGACTTTTTTCTTCTTCATATGCTTCAATTCCACTTAATCGTTCATTTAGGTTTTTTTCATCATTTTCCAGATGGAGCCATTTTAAAATTGCACACTTAACACTCCTATATTCAGCTTCAGTTTAAAATTCTCTTTCCTCGGTCTCAGGAAAATCAATATAAGGCTCGGCCCCTTCCCAGCCAAGCCGGCTTGCCGGCGCTTAGGCTGGGGGCCGTCTTTGCCTCCCTGGAAGGAGGGAGGGGCGACATCACCCGACATACGGGTATTTGTCTCGGGCGTGGAGCCGGGGCTTTATAAGCCCCGGTTCCCGCCCGCTCAGCACGCAGTTCCTTTTGGCTCTCTGCCCGCCCACCCTTCCCTTTTGGCAGTACAGGCGTATGCCGGTCGCCTTATTGGGGGCCAGGTAGGAATTTTTTTCACTTCCACACAATTGGCGCATGTGGGGGCGTTTTTTGCCTACCTTGTACTGCCTAGTAGGTTAGGATTGTTAGTGGTGTTTGTTATGGTTGCAGGCTGGAGGAGGTTTGGCCACAGGGTTTTCCAGGGGAGCACCTATGGCCTAGCACCATTGGTGCGGTGGTCTGCAGGAACCGTAGATGGGCTACACGGCTCAGTGCGGGGAATGCAGATCACAGGGAGCCTCACCAGGGTGGATCTTTCCATGGGGATTGATGCCAGCCCAGATGGTGATGGCTGGAGGCCTGGCCGCTCAGCTACAACCCGAATACGGCGGGCTTGTGCTGGGGGCAGGGTGGCTCACCCTTTGGACAAGGCGGGGTCCGGGGTTGACCCCAGGGCTTGTCTGGTTCAGGTATTTTCACCCCCCTGCCAGTTACAGTGGTTAATTATTAATAAAGCGGCCCAGTTTAAAACCCAACACTTGTGTCTGCCTCTTCATTCCGACTGGGGGGGCAAACAATGGAGACAGCAAAAACCTTTGAGCATTTCATAAATACCTAAAAATATATAGCAAAAGAATCTACTTGAATATGTACACTTCAGGACAAATAATACTGCAAAATAAGTACATTCTGTTTGTTTTGAATTCTGGCCTCAGGTAAAGAAGGGGGGTATCTATTCAATCTACTTTCTATTATTAAAAAATTAAAAAGTACTTGCTATTGAACTGACTCTCTTTCAAGACATGCTGAAACATATAGTACTGAAATCACTATTAAAATCTGGCACAAATTTTAAAAGAGGAACTGGGAGCAGATGGCTTTGTGATATCCTGAACAATATAAAAGGTGATATTTATTTTCACAGAGGCCTGTTTTATACATGCTTATTTAGGAGTAAGCCTATTTACTTCAATAAGGCTTCCTCCCACATACTCCATTCTTTATTTTTTTCCAATGGGACAAAGTACAAGAAAACATCCTCATAGATTATACTCCAAATTTAATAACATCCATTCACAGGACAGAGGAACTTGTCAGACTTGGAACTTCAAAGCAAAACGGACCATAGTTTGTAGCAGCTTAATCCATTTATTTCAGAACTTGTTGTCTAGGATAGGGACTCATTGAGATTGATACAAAGTAGAGCAGAGCATGCCATTTTAACCTCTAACATCAAAAGCTAAACAATAAACCCATTCTCACACTTTGGAGAAGCTATAGCCGGTTCCCAGCCCCCCTTATCTCTTTCTCAAGGAAGGAACCCTGCTGGTTACCTTGAGGCTCATTATCTTCAAAGAGCTGTTACATTTGTTAGTGCTATGCTAGGAAATTCCCAAGGGAGTTAGTAACTGTTGCAATTGTATTTGAAATACACAACTTTATTTACATGGTCAACAGGATCATTCAAAATGGAGTTAGTTAAGGCACGGGAACAGAGGTAGTATAAGGCACATTAGACAGGTAAGTTACAATGTCTGACATACTGCCCCCCTAAGCTCTTGCTCAGGGTTTGTCTGGGTGCAGTAGGTAAAATTTCTTGAGTAACTGGGGGGCTCGTAGGGCAGCTGACTTAACCCACTCGTCACAACTATTGGGAAAGTACTTCCAGTGAACCAGGTAGTACAATACCCCCCTTTGGACCCTGGAGTCCAGTATCTCTTGCACCTCATGGTGGCTCTGACCCTTCACTTGAATAGGAGGTGGTTCTGGAGGGCGGGGGTGCCAGGATGTGGCTCCAGGATCCTTGCGAAGAAGGCTGCAATGAAACACAGGGTGTATCATACTAAACATTTTGGGTAAGTCCAGTTCAACTGCCACCTTGTCAATTACCCTCTTTATTTTGAAGGGTCCCAAGAATTTGTAAGCTAGTTTCCTGCATGTCTGCGGGAGGGGGAGATTCTTGGTAGACAGGAACACACTCTCTCCTTCCTTGAATTCCCATTGGTGAGAGTGCTTTTTGTCATAATAGGTCTTGTAGTCCTGTTTGGCTGTTTCCAAATTCTCTTAAATTACCGCCTAGCCTTTTCGCACCCCCTCCCACCACTGCTGGCATGAGCCAGGGGGCGCTGTCCATTCAGCGCTTGGTAGACACAGGAATGGCTTGCCCTCGTAGCCATTCACGATCTGGAACGGGGAAGCTTTAGTGGAGCTATGCACGCTATTGTTGTACCCATACTCAGCAAATGGCAGCAGCTCCACCCAGTTGGACTGTTGGTAGTTGATGTAGCAGCGGAGGTACTGCTCCAGAAGCCCAAATTGTTACAACACTCACCCACCAGGCGGGGCACATGTTAGACTTGATCTTCGCGGTGGGAGTTTTAGTGGACGATGTTACTGCTGAAGCAGTGCCATGGTCGGACCACTATGCCCTCAAGGCTTGTGTGGATGTCCCACCCCAAGCCTGTTTAGGCGGCGAGCGTATTTTAGTCAGATGGATCCGGAACGGTTCCTGACGGCTCTACGAGATCCCTGGCTCCCTGGCGATTCCTTAGATGACTTGGTAGAGTCTTGGAATGATAGGCTCTCCCGGGCCATCGACGAGATCGCACCTAAGTGCCTCTGCACCCCCGCCAAAAGCCGGCACCCTGGTATAACCAGGAGTTGTGGCAATTAAAGCATGGACTCAGACGGCTAGAGAGGCAATGGCAGCATACTCGAGACGAAGCGATTAGAACATCTTATAGAGAAGTAATGAAGTCCTATGAGATGGCAGTCAAGGCCACAAAGAAAACATACTTTGCAGCTAAGATTGCATCTGCAACTTCGCGCCCGGCACAACTGTTTAATACAATTCAGACCCTTACAACTCTGCCACAAGGCAGACTAAATTCTAAAGAATTGGAGATTGGCTGTGAGGCTTTTGCGAACTTTTTTGCAGATAAGGTCACATCGCTCCGCCATGACTTTCCCGCCATATTGGAGACAGTATGTGAACCTGAGGCTCTGTGCCTGTGTGTCCTGGATGGTTTCAGTGCTCTCAGCCTGGAGGAAGTTGACAGGATCCTCGCATCTGCTAGCCCTACAACTTGTAATCTGGACCCCTGCCCCTCCTGGCTTATTAAAGCTTGCCAGAGGGAGCTTAGATATCCTGTACAGGATATCATAAATAGATCCCTAATGGAAGGGCATTTTCCAGCACCTCTGAAAGAGGCTGTGGTCCGCCCTCTATTGAAGAAACCAACGTTAGATCCTGCTGAATTGACACACTATCGGCCGGTTTCAAATTTACCCTTTCTGGGTAAACTCATTGAGAGGGCAGTGGCATTGCAGTTGCAGAGCTTTCTGGAGGATGCTTCCGTTCTTGACCCCCATCAGTCCAGTTTCTGTCCGGGTCATGGGACGGAGACGGTGCTGGTTGCTCTGATGGATGACCTCCAGCGGCATCTGGATCGAGGCGGCTCGGCGGTACTGGTGTTGTTGGACCTATCGGCAGCGTTCGATACGGTCGACCACCAGCTGCTGACCCGTGATCTCGCCGATGTGGGGATTCAGGGGTTGGCCTTACAATGGCTCTCTTCGTTCCTTGATGGTCGGGGACAAAGGGTGGCAATTGGGGGTGAGCTGTCCCAGAGGCACGCACTGGATTGTGGGGTGCCTCAGGGGGCAGTTCTTTCCCCAATGTTGTTTAATATTTACATGCGCCCCCTTGCCCAGATTGCCCGGAGGCATGGGCTGGGTTGTCACCAGTATGCTGATGACACCCAGCTCTATCTACTCATGGATGGCTGGCCCGACTGTGTCCCAGAAAACCTGGACCGGGCATTACAAGCCGTGGCTAGATGGCTCAGGCTGAGTAGGCTGAAACTAAATCCAGCAAAGACAGAGGTCCTTTGCTTGGGTCGCCGTGGTCTGGGGGGGGGGGGGATTCCCCTTCCAGCCCTTGACAGTGTGCCACTGACAATGGCGCACAGGGTCAGGAGCTTGGGGGTACTACTTGAGCCTGCCTTAACTATGGAGGCCCAGGTAGCAGCCATTGCTAAGTCTGCTTTTTTTCATCTTAGGTGGGCGAGGCAGTTGGCTTCCTTCCTAGAGCAGGACAATCTAGCAACAGTGATCCATGCAACGGTCACCTCAAGGTTGGATTACTGTAATGCCCTCTACATGGGGCTGCCCCTGTGCCGAACCCGGAAGTTGCAGGTAGTGCAGAACGCCGCTGCCCGGCTGTTATTAGGGCTCTCTAGACGGGAGCACATTCAGCCGGGCCTCCGGGGACTGCACTGGCAGCCGATAATATACCGAGTCCGGTACAAGGTGCTGGTTATTACCTTTAAAGCCCTATATGGTCTAGGACCTGCCTACCTTAGGGACCGTCTCTTCCCGTATGTTCCCCAGAGAGTACTGCGATCAGGCTCCCAAAATCTTCTCGTAATCCCCGGACCAAAGGAGGCCCGGCTGAAGTCAACCAGGGCCTTCTCCATAACAGCCCCTTGCTGGTGGAACCAGTTACCAGAAGAGGTCAGGGCCCTGCAGGATATTGGACAATTCCGCAGGGCCTGTAAGACAGTCCTCTTCTGGTTGGCCTATGACTGACCGGCACTAAAACTATCAAAACATCGAAGGAAGTTATAGATAGCACATTGTGGATTGATGCACTGATTTTAATGTTTTTTTAATGTTTTTAATGTTTTAATGATGCAAACTGTTATTGTATTTAAAATTAGAATTTTATTGTTAGAACCCTCTGTGTTGTGAGCCGCCCTGAGCCCGCTTCGGTGGGGTAGGGTGGGATATAACTAAATACATAAATAATGGAACTGCACAGCTCTCTGAAGAGGGTGAGTCAGTGTTGCTGTTTTAATGACATTTTGATTCTGAAGGAATTATCTAGAAACACTGCAATTCTAGCCATGTTTAAAAAAAAAACAGTAAAGGTGCAAGCACCAGTCGTCAACACTTACACATTTTCATGGCAGACTTTTTACAGGGTGGTTTGCCATTGCCTTCCCCAGTCATCTACACTTTCCCCCCAGCAAGCTGGGTACTCATTTTACCGACCTCGGAAGGAAGGAAGGCTGAGTCAACCTGGAGCCGGCTACTTGAACCAACTTTCACTGGGATCAAACTCAGGTCATGAGCAGAGGGCTCCAACTGCAGTACTGCAGCTTTACCACCTTTAGTAAATCCCACTATCACCAATGGTTTCTACCCCCAGGAAAGCAGCAAAAGACTGCTGCCAAAGTACAATTACACTCTTCTTTTAGGACGTGGCTTTTAATTTCCATCACTTCAGCTACTGAGGCTGTGATGTAATGGGAAAGATTGTGTGGAGGACCACTTATAAATTCTCCTTTTTGCTGTTTCTGTGGGGCAAATCATGAACTCTGCCACAGGAAGATATGATACAGAATGCTTTAGACAGAATGTTGGCCATAATGGTTAATGGGGATCATATCACTGTAGTCTTCTTCTGCCTCCTCTGGTTCCCCATTTGTTTCCAGACTCAGTTCAATTCTGTTCTGTCATTGACTTTTAAAGCCCTATACAGCTTATGGCCAATACTCCCTCTAAGCTGTCGAGTCTTGTGAGTGAAAATTCTACTTTGTAAGCTACTGGCATTAAAGTTGTGAGTGAGCAATTTGGCCACTGCATAAATTAGTTTGCTCTGGGGCCATTTTTCCTGAGCTAAGACAAAAATGTGGGTGTTGGAGGCTAAAAAACTGTGAGGTAGCTCACACTAACTCAGCTTAGAGGGAACACTGCTTATGACTACAATACTTTACAGTCCACCATCTCCCATATGAATAGGATCATCTACAGAGGCCCTGCCTCAGGTGCCTCCAACATCAGAGGATAGATTGAGGGGAAACCCAAGAAAGGGTCTTCTTGGTTGTGGCATTGAAACCTTGGAACTCCCACCCCACAGAAATTTGTCTGCCTCCCTCTGTCATGAGAACAAAGTTTGAGTTTAGTGGCATGATTTAAGGACCAACATAATTTTATTCAAAGTGTAAGCTTCTGTATATATGCACACTGAAAAAGTACGTATGAACATGGAAACACAGATGGTGAATAAAACTTTGTTGGTCTTAATGGTGCCACTGAAGTCAAACTTTGTTCTACTGCTTCAGAAGCAACATGACTACCCATTTGGATCCCTCTGTCATTGTCTTCCTCCAGTGGGTGAAGGCATTTGTGTTTCATTTTGCTTACCCTCAACAATTGTTCTTAACCCGAATAGCTGCATATGGTGTTGGCTCTTTATGTGTTCATATTTTTATTAATTATTTGTGTTATTTTAAATGATATTCTTATTTACAAATGTGTTGATGTTCTTACGATCACCACTTTAGTCACCCTTTTTGCATGGATAGGTAATATAAACAGGTTCTAAATAACAACATCAAGGACTGAATACCAGTGCATGATCAATAATATAATTTTGCCCTTAGTTTTCACAGATCCAAGACCCACCTCTCTACCTCTACTCTTCCACAGATGGATCTTGAGCAAGCCAACAACAAGCAGAACCACAGTACTGTGCAAGAGTTCATCTTGCAGGGATACCAAAAATACCCTGCCCTCCTCTTCACTGTCTTCCTGGCCACATACACAGTAATCCTACTGGGGAATGGTTTCATTGTGGTGGTGACAATGCTGGACCCTGCCTTACACACTCCCATGTACTTCTTCCTGCATAGCCTGTCAGGACTAGAGATGTGTTATACCTCTGTCACCCTTCCTAAAATGATGGCTAATCTGGTGTCTGGGAATTATTCCATTTCCCTGCCAGCCTGTGCTTCCCAGATGTTTTTCCTGATCTTCCTGGGTGGAACTGAGTGCATCCTGCTGGCAGCCATGGCCTACGACTGCTATCTTGCCATTTGGCTGCCTCTTCATTATATGACTATAATGAGCCATAGAGTGCATGTGGGGATGGTGGAAGGATCATTCACCATTAGCCTCCCCATGCAATTGGTACAAATTGAAATTATCTTCTCCTTGCCCTTCTGCGGATCCAATGAGATTGACCATTTCTTCTGGGACATCCCACCGGTACTCAGCCTGGCATGTGCTGACATTCATTCCAATGAGTTGGCTGTGTACTTTGAGAATACCACCTTTGCTATCATTCCTTTTCTCCTCATTTTGGCCTCTTATGTAAAAATCATGAAGACCATACTATGCATGCCATCAGCCACAGGACAGCAGAAGGCCTTTTCCACATGCTCATCCCACCTGATTGTCGTCATTCTCTTTTATGGCTCTGGAATGATTGTGTACCTACGTCCCAAGACCCCAGAATCTGTGAAGCTTAACAAGTTGCTCTCCATGCTATATACAATCATCATTCCTCTTTGCAACCCTCTTATTTACACCCTGAGAAATCGAGAAGTAAAGACTGCCTTTAGAAGGCTTTTAGGGAGGAAAAGAACTTTGGAAGTGGGTACAAGGATAAATTGCTGAGTCCCCTTTTGAATTTCAAGGACACCAGCCTTTTAAAAGCTTCCTCTTTCCTGAATACTACATGTCCGGAAGGCCAGACGATATGGCTATCTTCACTAATCAACTAACATTGCAATCTAGTGAGGAGGTGGAACTTATCAATGAGCTCCAATGTCATTACAGTTATTGATCTCAAGATGCTGCCTTATACTGAATCAGACCATTGATTTATCTAAGTCAGTATTTTCTATTCTTGCTGGTCGTGGCTCTCCAGGGTCTCACCTGGTATTGGTTCCAATTAACTGAAGATTTGGGGGCTGAACCACAGACCTCCTTGTCTTGCAGGCAGTGGCTCTCCAGGGTCTCAGGACGAAGTTGTACATGTCACCTGCTTTAGGTTCTGTGACAGACAAAAAAGCTGGATGTGAAGGGTTAATTCTTCACAGAGCAAGAGTGTTGAGTTACAGGCTGCTCCAAGCAACCTAACTGGTTAGCATCAGCTGAGCAGAGTGTATTGATAGAGCAACATGCAGAGAAAGAGACAATCAGACTTCTGCCTTGACTAAATTCAATCTGATTTGAGCCTTATCTCTGAACAGTTTAACTTAGACAGGAGAATGGGGAAAGTTGATAAGGAAGTTTGGTAAGCAGACAAAGCCTCCTATTAGGGCCAAGGAAAGGGGATAGATCTTCTAGAGAGAAGTTTCCCTACCCAGTCAAACTGGGAATTGGCTCTGAAGAGTGCAGAGATCCCTAGTCTGGTGTGGTTAGAAACTGTCTTTAGAGACTGTTGTAGATTTTCTGGGCTGTGTGGCTGTGGTCTTGGCATTCTGAGACCTAACGTTTCACCAGCAACTGTGACTGGTGTCTTCAGAGGTGTAACCCAGAAAACTGGAGTTATCTCTGGGACAAAGCCTTCAACAACATATTGTCTTTAGAGACCTTAAGGGTCAATTAAAAACTCAAGACAAGTACTGATGTTTCAAGATAAGGGGTCTGGGTATTAGGAAGAGTGTACCAGCCTTCTGGAAACCAAAAGAGTTAGAGAATACTCAAAGAAAATGTAGTGAAGTATTTGGGGAAAACACTGGAACAAAACCCTTTCAACATAAAGATTTAAGTCACCGTGAAAAGCTTAAGAAATGCTAATTTGCCTAAAACATAAGAACCAAAGTCTGTGCCTGTACTGGTTTTACATCATTTCAACTCCCCTTTTTCACTTGATCTTTCCCTTGTATATTAAATAAAATATTTTGTTATTTTTGAATTTTCAAAACGTTGTGAGTGCCATTGAAGTTGTCTAAGTTAAAAGAGGCTCCTGATCCTTCCCTCGGGTTCCTGGGCTGAGCCAACAGCCAAATTTGTTTGTTTATGGATTTCTATCCTACTCTCTCCCATAAGCAAGCTCAGAGTGGTTATAACAAGTAGATAAAACAATTAAAACCATTTCCACCATAATTACAATTAAAAGCCTATAAAACCCAGGGTAACAATGGCAAACAAATAATGTAAACAAATCTCCCAGGTTTACACTGTATGTGTGTCATCTCTTGGCCTGTAAATCTCATGGGGATTGGTATTGGAATCTGTTTAATATAATTTATTTATAAATGATCTGGAACTAGGAGTGAGTAATGTAGTGGCCAAGTTTTCAGATAACACAAAAAGGATGGTGAAAACTGACTGTGAAGAGTTCCAAGAGGCCCTGTGGAATTCACTGCCACAGGAGGTGGTTGTCAGACGATGGGCTCTCAGATCAACCAGACTTTAAATTGTTGCAAAGTTAGGCTTTATTGAATAATCCATAAGTATCTGAATGAAGGAAGATTTAGAGTGATACATTGTAGCATTAGGAGGCTGGCTATATGGGGATACATCAAAGAAAACTATTGTCAGAACTTGTACCTATTATGTATGCTGAGCAAAGTGATATTAGCCTAACTGACTCCATATTGTAACTGTATACTAATTCTATGTCCTTGTAGCTAGGCCTACTAACCAAATGCTTGCATTTCAAACAAACTGTAACCACTGAAGGGTGACCGATAGCCTCTGGAAAACATCTGCAGGTGTCCTTTGAAGCCAGTTGGCCAGAGCATCGCAGCAGGGCTCCTTCCTCCTCCAGAGAGATAAGGAACCCTGGGAACAGACAACTGTCTCCCAGAGTGTGAGAAATGGTTTTATTGTTTCTGTTACAACTGCATAAAGAATGTATTGATAGCCAAACCCGTATCAGAGTCAACTTGTACTTTCCCTGAACACAGTTCTCAATAAACGCCTTATACTTTTGCAACAAAGTAATGGGTTTCGTTTGAAGTTCTTCAGGTTCTGACATTTTGACACTGATCCGTTTTTGGAGCTTATCCGAACTGGCAACTTAGCTGAATGGCAGCAAAGGCTCCAGATAACGGAGAGCCCAACACCCCACCAAAGGAGCGACCGGTCGAGCCCGGGGTGACGGTAGTGAGGCGCAAGGCGAAAGACCCAGCGCACTTCTCGACGCTCATCTTTACCCCGAGGAGCTGGAGCCCGCGGAAGTCGACTATGCTCATGGACGAAGCGGACGAGCGCTACAAGACGCTGGTGATGGGCACCGGGACCGAGACCGGGCGAGACCCTGAGAGAGAGGAGGGCCCGATCCCCCGAGGGGAGGACTATGCCCAGACGCTACGGAACGAGCTGTTCCAGTGGGTGAGAGAAATCCATGATGAGGTCCATGAGAGCTGCGTGCAACTCGCCAGGGAAATGCACCGACAGATGGACGCCATCCAGGAACAGATCCGGGCACTGCAGAGAGCCAGGCCGCCTGGCGGAGCACCAGTCCAGCTGGCAGCACCGCCCGAGGGGGGGCCAAGGCAACCGGCGGCACCGGACGGCGGAGTGCCGGGCCAACCGGTGGCCCTGCCCCGAGATGGGGGGGCCCCCGCCGGGCCACCAGGAGGAATCCCCGGTGGCCAGCAAGCAGGACCCCCGGCAGGGCCACCACCGGCGCAACCGCCGGGGCCACCGCCAGGGCCGGGCCCGGCACCAGCCGGCCCGGTGGTACCGGGCGCACCCAGGGCCGGTGAGGGGGCACGAACCGGGAGCTCCAGATCACCTTTAACGGGGATGCGGAGGAGGTGGAGTACTTCACCATCCAGTGCAACAACTTCATGACCCATTGGGGAGCAAGTTTCCCGTCGGAAGCGAGTCGGGTAGACCACATAGCCTCTAAGCTGAAAGGGGCCGTGAGAAAATGGTACGTGGGATTATACACCGGGAGGAAGCCAGAGCTGACAACCGTGGCGGAGTTCCTCCAGGCGATGTTGCGGCAGTACGGCGACCCACTAAAAGAGGTGAAGGCCATAGAAGCCCTCCACCGAGTTCATGGCGCACTGCTCTGCGGTGAGAGGTTGGAGCGAGCTAATGAAGTACACCGCATTCAAGAACGGGCTGAACGCTAACATCCTAGACCAGTGCTACCACCAGGGAAGGCCCGACTCTCTGGTGGGTTGGATCCAGCTGGCCGGGGAAGTGGAGACAAACCTACAACATGTAGGGATCTGCTGCCAGCAGCAGCTGGTAAAGAAGGGGGGAAAACTGAGCTCTTCCCCCATCAAGCCCGAAGGGAAGAAACTCTCGGCGGCCCCCGCACCATCGGGGCCGCCGGGGGGACGGAGATGCTTCCGATGCGGAGACCCGGGGCACCTGGCCGCCAACTGCCCAGAGAAACCCCGACTCGCAACCCCACCCCCCAAGCCACTCACGCCAACGCCAAAGAAAGCAGGGGGGAGAGCGAAGGAGCCCAGCCGGGGCGCCGTCGCCACGTCCATGGCGATTGACGAGGATATTAGAACAATCAAGGAATCGAGTGAAGAGTCCTGGGATCCCGAGCCGGCGGGAAACGACAGCGACCTGCTTTAATGGGTGCCACAAAGCAGGTCAAAGAAGCAATGGCACCAATGACTGTGAGAATAACCGGGGAACTATTATTTATGGCAGTGACGCTATTGAACCCCAAGTTAAAATGATTTATGCACGCCCGTGCCCTAATAGACTCAGGGTGCACCCGAGACATTATCACCCCCCGCTTGGTAGAAGCGCTAGGGCTGGCTAAGTCCCCCCTGCCCCACCCGATCCAATTCGAACAGATGGACGGGACGGTGATGAAGGGGGAGTAGTTGAGTCAGGGGTGTTGTCAGGGATGCATAGGCCGGGATGAATTGCCGATAGTAGTTGGCAAAACCAAGGAATCGCTGCAGGTCTTTGCGATTCTGAGGAGCCTGCCAGGTCAGGACCGCTTCCATTTTTTTCAGGTCCACGAGGATCCCCTGCGGTGACACAATGTGACCGAGGAACTCAACAGAGCGCACGTCGAAGTCGCAATTCTCCAGGTTGGCGTAGAGACCATGGGTTCGTAGGCGCTGCAGGACCTGGCGGACGTGCTCGGCGTGCTGGTCAGGATCGCGGGAGTAAATTAGGCTGTCATCTAGGTATATGATTGCGAAGCGGTCGAGCAGGTCCCGGAAGATGTCATTCATGAACCTCTGGAAGACAGTGGGGGCGTTGGTCAATCCGAAGGGCATCACCAGGTGCTCGTACTGCCCGTATCGGGTCCCAAACGCGGTCTTCCACTCGTCTCCGGGCCGTATGCGCACCAAAAGTACGCTCCACGGAGGTCCAGCTTGGTGTTGATTTGGGCCCCCTTTAAGCGATCCAAGAGTTCAGGGATCAGTGGTAGAGGGTACCGGTTGCGGATGGTGATCTTGTTCAGGGCCCGGTAATCATTGCACAGCCGGAGCTCCCCACTTTTCTTCTTCACGAAGAGGACTGGAGCAGACAGGGGAGAGGTCGAGGGTCGGATGAACCCGCGTTTCAGGTTCTTGTCCAGGAAGTCTCACAGAGCTGCCAACTCAGGCTCCGACATAGGGTACAGACGCCCCACTGGGAGTGGTGCCCCAGGTACCAAGTCAATGGCACAGTCATAGGGCCGGTGAGGGGGAAGCTGATCCGCTCCTGTCTCTTCGAAGACATCGGCGAAATCCGCATACTTCTGAGGGAGCTGAGGACCACCACTCAGGATGCCGGCTGCTAGAGTGGTGGGAGGAGTCAGATGAGGACAGGGGTCTTGGAAACATAGTTTCTGCTGCGCCCAGTCCACGATGGGGTTGTGCAGCTGCAGCCAGGAAAGGCCCAGAATCAGCGGGAAGCGAGGCATGCGGGCGATATTAAACTGCAGCTGTTCTTGGTGCTGCTGGATGTGGAAGGTGATGGGACAGATCTCCTGGGTGACGGGCCCAGAACGGAGGAGGCGCCCGTCAATAGCCTCCACCAGCGTCGGAATCTCTTTTGTCTGCACTGGGATCTGGTGCTGCTTTACAAAGGTGGCATCTATGAAACAGTGGGCCGCTCCCGAGTCCAGCATGGCATACACGAACAGCCAGCGTTCGTCAGGCAGACGGAGTTTGACTGGTAGCAGGAACGGCCCCGGGTTATCAGCCCGCTGTTCGGAGGACCCAGCTAGTTGCCCCAGGCTGGGGGGTCCACTTACGCCTGGGGCTGCCCTTTTGGCGGCAGTGGCAGCGAAGGTCCGGGTATCCGATGCTTAGCGGGGCAGCCAGAGGCATAGTGGCCTGCCGTGCCACAGTAGAGGCACAGATTCTGTGTGCGGCGTCTGGTCTTTTCCTCTGGGGTCAGGCGGGGTCGAGCAGCTCCAAGCCGCATAGGCTCATCCTTGGTGCTGGTACTAGCTGGGGATGGGCGAGGAGCCAAGTGGCACGGTGCAGGGAGCTGGCGCCCTCTGGTCTTGGCGGCGTCTTTCCAGGTGGCCATCGATGCGGAGGCAGAGGGTGATAAGTCGTTGGAGCGTGGGTGGTTGCTCTACCCTGGCCAGTTCATCCAGGACTTCCTCTGCCAACCCCTCGGTAAACTGGTCCATCTAGGCAGCCTCATTCCACACCAAGTCTTGGGCCAGGAGCTTGAATTCGGTGGCATATTGAGCCACCGAGGAGTTGCCTTGTTTCAGCGCCCTGATCTTCCGGTTGGCTGTGGCTGCTTGGACTGGGTTTGAGAAGGCAGCAGACAGGTGGGCCTCAAACCCCTGGTAATCAGTCAGTAGGGGAGAGGACGCAACCAGCAAGGGTGTGGCCCATTTGGCTGCCTGCCCCTTTAACAGACTGATGAAGAAACACACCTTTGTTTTGTCATCGAGGAAGTCCCGTGCTCTCAGTTCGAAGTACAGCCGACACTGTGCTAGGAAAGCAGAAATTCTTTCACGGCACCCCCAAATCTGTCAGGTGGGGGAACTGGGCACTTGGCTGGAGCACTGGCCGCAGGTTGTTGCTGCAAGTGCACCACTGCCTGTGTTAGGGCTTGCTGTACCTGGGCTTGGAGCGCAGCCAGTAGTCCTGTGGGTTCACTTGCTTCAGCATCCATCCTGTGGAGTGGGTGTTTGTCGGGTGGAAGCAATCTGTCATGGCTGGGGCCGGGTCAGGCAAGGTCCAGGGGCAGTCCGAGGTCTGTAGCCAGTAAGCAGGAGGGTCCAAGGCGCCAAATCCGAATCATTGTACAAGTATCGCAGGTCCGAGGTCCAGAAGCCGAGGTCAGGGAGTCCAGGAGTCACAAGCCAAAGTCAGGGAGTCCAGAAACCAAAGTCAAGCTGGTGTGGGTGCTAGAACATCAGGGAGATGACTAGTTGCTTCCACAAAGCCTCCTCCCAAAGCCTACAGCTATATAGCCCTCTGCTGGCTGTTGCCCATTTGGACTAATTGCTGGCTCAGAGAGGCAGCCAGGATCCTGTTACAACTCAAGCATCCTTGCTCTTAGAAGGGCCAGAATCCTCTGAAAACTCAGGGCTCAGGGAGCGTCTTGCTTCTGAGCGTGCCGCCCTCCTCCGATCCCTGAGGTCCTGACGGAGGCGGTCACGCACACGCGCCACCCGAGAGGGCGAGGCAGGGGGGCTGGGATCTCTTCCAGCAGGAGGCAGGGGCACTGGTGCAGGTGGCAGGGG
This sequence comes from Heteronotia binoei, assembly GCF_032191835.1. Lineage (NCBI taxonomy): Eukaryota > Metazoa > Chordata > Lepidosauria > Squamata > Gekkonidae > Heteronotia > Heteronotia binoei. The sequence continues at coordinate 33,576,395 of NC_083237.1, forward strand.
CACAGTTTCTTCTGCAGGCTCCACTTCCTCTGCAGGGTCCCCAGCACCCATGACAGAAGGTGTATAGAAGAGGGGGTAGTCTTATATGGCGAGTATATAACAAACTCTATATTTTGAGTGGAAATGTTGGGGAGTTGTCTTATACACCCAGTCGTCTTATACGCCAGCAAATACGGTATAAATTTTTTGGCCACTGTGTGACACAGAGTGTTGGACTGGATGGGCCATTGGCCTGATCCAACATGGCTTATCTTATATTCTTAAGCCTGATCTCTTCAGATCTCAGAAGCTAAGCTCGATCAACTGTTGCCAAGTACTTGGATGGGAGACCTCTCTGAAATACCAGTAGTCCAGAAGACATGGGAGGTTTTATTCATCCATCTCTCTGAATATCCTCCAGGCCCCCAGTAGGGGTCAGTCACCAGAGGTTGCCATGTCTGCCAGGTGCACGCATATATTCACACACACACATACATATATATATATACATATATATATATATACATATATATATATATATATATATATATATATATATATATATATATATATATATATATATATATATATATATATATATATATATATATATATATATGTGTGTGTGTGTGTGTGTGTGTGTGTGTGTGTGTGAATATATATGTGTGTGTGAATATAATATATATATTAAAAATACCCCCCCCCCCCCAAAAAAAAAGACTTCCAAGAGGACTTCCGCAAACTGGATGAGTGGACGGCAATGTGGCAAATAAAGTTCAATGGTGGTGTTAAGGTGATGCACACTGGAACAAAAAAATCCCAACTTTGAATACAGGCTAATGAGGTCTGAATTTGCTGAGACTGAAAGGGATCTTGTGATCTCCCAACTTTTAGTTTTCCAATTGGGTGTAGATTTCCCTGGTAGTAACAGGATCCCAGTTTTCTAAAGGCCAGGATTTATATTTAGAGAAGGGCCTTCTGACAAGGAGATAGAATTGTTAAAAATGGTTTCAAGTAATTCTCCCAGTCCATAAGTGTAACTGAACAAGTAGAGAAAGTGTCTTCACTACTGTGGTTTAACTGGCAGAATTGTGTGAATCCTGTACAGAGGAGACCTGAAGCCGTTTCAACCAATGATGTTTGTGATAGACCCTTTTCTTTAACTAGCTATATTTAGAAAGTTGATGCTTGGCCTGTAAATGCCACAGAAGAATGAAATGAGAATTTGTTCTACAAAAGCTGGCTAGCATATGGGATGAAGTAGATTCAAGATGGATGAAAGGAAATATTGCTTTACACAGAGAGCAATTACAATGTGGAATTTGCTGCCAAAGGATGTAGTAATGACCATAGGAATGAACATATTAATTACTCTTTGGGTGAATAATTACTTCTTTTGTATCTGTTCTTAACTTATTGCTCATTAATTTCATTGAGTGCCCAAGAGTTGTATTGTGAGAAAGAGAAGGAAAAAGAATTACTTCTTTCTCTGCCTTCTCTATCCCGTGCATAATGTCACCCCTATTATGTCACCCTTCAATCTTCATTCCTCCAAGCTAAAAAGCCCTTTTTAAACTTTCTTCATAGGGAAGGTGTTTCATCCCCTTAATCATTTTGATTGCCCTTTTCTGCACTTTTTCCAATGCTAAAATATCTTCTTTGAGGTATGGTGGCCAGAACTGTACACCGCATTCAAATGAGGTCATAATATAGATTTATATAGGGGCATTATGATTGATACTGACTGATTTGTGAAATTAGCTAAAATGTATCTGTGAATGTTTAATGAATGTTGGAAATGTGTCATGTGAGTAGCTTCTTTCATTCTTGGTGGACTTGTAAAAATGTTTTGATATTGGAAAATGGTACCTGAAATGCTTCAGAAAATGTTGTTGGAAAATGGTACCTGAAATGCTTCAGAAAATGTTGTTGGTGTGAATACCCTTTAAACCAGAACTTTTTCTTTTGAATTCTACATCTGAGGTAATGGACAAAAAAGCTAAATATTTGATTATTCATATAGTTACGGCGACCAGAATAATATATGCCAAATATTGGAAGAAGACAGAAGTACCCACAAAAGAAGAACTTACAGAAAAAATTCTGGAAAGAGCAGAAGTGGACATATTGGCTGGTATTTTGAAAGAAGATATAAAGCAAGATATAAAGGAACTCTTGGCACCATTCTATAAAAGGATTAAAACAAATTATTGAATACAAAAATTTTGCACTAAGGTATCTATTCGATTTCTAGAGCAATTTAATTTTAGGTTGAATTTCAGATATTCATAGTTACTAAATGGTACATATATGAAGGTATAAAAATATATTAATACAAAAAAGGCTGATAATAGATATGCAGACATTATGGTTACAACTCTGTTGAAAATTTGTAGCAGAAAATGAGACAGTGTTTTAACAGTAGAAGTGCTTATGGATGTTAAATTTGTTTTCTACTTCCCTTTACTTCTTTTTCCACCTTTTTCTTTTGTATTTTACCCAGAAAACTTAATAAAATACGATATACTTGGATACTGACTGATTTGTTTTCAGTCCCCTTCTGAATAATCCCCAGCATAGCATTAGTCTTTTTTATTGCAGTCATATCCTGATTTGATATCTTCAATAAGTTATCTACCACAGCTCAAAGTTCTCTATATATAATGCAAATAAACAAATATCACCTGGTTCACTTTGTCTCTATAGTCCCCATTCTGCATCTGTTGTGGACCCCACCCTTTAGAATGGCCTACTTGAACAGGTTAGGAAAGCTCCCGTTCTCTTGGTTTCTGCAAACTATGCAGAACTGAATTATTCAAGAAACCTTTAATATGCAGTCAATAGAGTTCAACTATACCAAATGAACCACGAAGTTACTTGGATAAATTATTAGGGATTGTGTTTTGTGACGGAACCGGCCCGATTCTGCCTTCAGACCCGGTCCCGTCAACTCCCTATTGAGTCACCAACTCCTGGAGGGAGCTATTTCTCCTCTTGCCACTTGGGCTCGCTGCCACCACCTGCTCAGTCTAGGGGTTCAGATTGAGAGGAACAGGACTCCCAATCCCCCTCTCCAGCTATGAGGCCAGGCCTCAAGGTCCTCTGCCACCCTGTACTTGGGTATCACAGAGACCTCAGCACTTCTTTGGGGAACCCCTGGAGGATTGGCACCTTATCCAACTGCATGCCTTCCCCCTTCCCCGGGGCCCCCTTCTTAAAGCAGCGTGGTCTAAGGCGGTTGGGGATCTATGTGGTACAGAGTTTGACTGCCAGCATTCAAAACAGTAAAAATATTTAATTAAAAGAGAAAAAGAAAAGAAAAGAACAAAACAAAACAAAAACAGTTGCATGTAAAAGGTTAACACAGCACAGCACCCGCGCAGCAAACAGCATGACAAAGAAAAGGTGGTTATAAACGCATCCTACTGTCCCTGGTCTAACCTTGCCCTGTCTTGTGGATGACTTACTTGGTCTGACTACCTGGGCGCCTTTTCCTCTTAAATAGGCCTCTTCCACAGGCAGGAGCCCCCACACTGGCAACCTCTTCCTTTGAGTGCCCGCTGAGAACTGCTTCTCTTCCTGCCTAACTCACATCCCAAGAACAAAAGAACTTCCTGCCACTCTAGGAGGCTTTCCCCCTAGCGTTGTTGGTTTGGCTCTGGAAGGGAGGAGGGGTTGGAGGGAGGCTAGGCCAAAGCCTGCTTAGCAGTTTCATGTTCCCTCCCAACTAAGATGGCGTTTCTTCACATGTTTAGCCTTCTGAAACTAGGACCCTACTCTGTAATTTTTGCATCATTCAGTGCATCATGTTAATACTTTTGCTTCATTTCTGCTTTAGACTTCTGATTGGTCTTGCAAACTTAATCCTATACTATTGTATATGAAATGTCCTATTCTGCCAGTTATATTAACTCACTGTATAATCCATCTTGAGTCCAGGTGAGAAAGGTAGACTGTAAATAACATAAATAAATAAATAGTGTAACTAAGAAAAAATAAACAACAGCAGAAAAGCTCACTAATAATGTGAAAACAGAACAATTCCTTTTTGACATGTTACCAAAAGGAATTAGGATAGGTGGCTGCCATATCAAAGAGGGATTGTTTTATGTTTTCACATAATGAATTTTTAGATACATAATTATGGATAAATTTGGGCTAAATAATGGGAAAATAGATACTTTTAAACTAAAGAAATTCAAATGGGAAGGAAGAATGGTCAGATGCAAGTCCAGCCCTAGGGTGTCGCTGGGTTTTCAGTGTCAGAGAATCACAACATATGACTAAGTGAAAGAACCCCTGCTTTGCATGCAGAAGATTCCAGGTTCAATCCCTGGCATCTCCAGTTAAGAGGACCAGGCAGGAAGTGAAAGACCTCTGCCTGAGACTTTGGAAAGCTGCTGAGTCTGAGTAGACAATGCTGACCTTGATAGGACAATGGTTTGATTCAATAGGGTTGCCAATCCCCGGGTAGGGGCAGGGAATCCCTTGGTTTGGAGGCCCTCCCCCTGCTTCAGGGTCATCAGAAAGCAAGGGGGAGAGGGAAATGTCTGCTGGGCTCTCCATTATTCCCTATGGAGATTGATTTCCATAGGGTATAATGGAGAATTTATCTGTAGGTATCTGAGGCTTCTGGGGGGGGGGGCTGTTCTTTGAGACAGAGTCACCAAATTTGCAGCATAGCATTCAGTGCCTCTCCTCTAAAGACCCTCCAGGTTTCAAAAAGATTGGACCAAAGGGTTCAATACTTTGAGCCCCTGAAGAAGGTGCCCCATTTTTCATTACTTCCAATGGAGGGGAGGCATTTAAAAGGCATGTGGTTCCTTTAAATGTGATGGCCAGAACTCCCTTTGGAGTTCAATTATTCTTGTTGCACCCTTGATCCTGGCTCCACCCCCAAAGTCCCCAGATATTTCTTGAATTTGGACTTGGCAACCCTATAATTCAGTATAAGGCAGATTCATATGTTTCTCTGGCATTGAAAACCCAGAAACACCCTAGGGCAGGGCTGTCAAACTCCTGGTCTACAGGCCAGAGCTGGCCCGCCCAGGGCTTCAATCAGGTCCACAGCAATTTTCTCCCACCTATTCCCTCTCCTGTCCTCACCTTTGAAGCTTGGAGGCTGACGATGACATTCCCAGCTCCTTCTATCTTGTCTTTCCTGGCTTCTGGGCTTGCAAAGCTGCAAGGAAAACATGGAATGGGTTTTCCATTAAAGACTTTGCACCCATAGACCTTAATGGAAAACACATTCCTTGTTTCCCTTGCAACTTTGTGACGCAATGTATTTCAATGGAGTGGAGCTAAGGCAGCATTTTGCAGCTTTCTGCAGCATTTATGGGCAGTTGAAGCTCCGTGCAAATAAAGGGTTGATGATTTGAGCTAGCTTGCCTTTGCTGAATGAGCTGGTGCCTAGTGAGTACTCTAACCTGGAAACCCACCACCAAAGGGGGATATTACACTGGAGAGTCAATGACAACCTGAGTAGACCTGGGGCGGGGTGGGGTGGGGGGGAGAAGCTTGCAATTCCTAGCAAATACATGTTTTCTCTAGCTTAGAGCATTTTATATTTTTGGTATATATTCATAGTTTCTGCTGTGATCCTTGTGCTTTTTTAATCATCTTTTATTTTTAAATTCATGTTTTCCCTAGTTTAGAGCATTTTATATTTTTGGTATATATTTATAGTTTCTGCTGTGATCCTTGTGTTTTTTTATCATCTTTTATTTTTAAAATTGCATTGCCAAATCTTAGTAACCCCTGCCTTTCCATTTTAAAAAAACATCGCAAGAGTTTTAAGCATGTTTGTATTTTAAGTTAAAAATAATATCTTTAATTGTGTTTATTTGTATTATTTTTAAAGTTTATATCTTCAGTATATGGCATTATATTCTATGCCATGTATGGCTCAGCCTCACAAAGTCCCTTTTGTGTCAAATCTGTCCCTCATGAGTCCAACACTCCTGCCCTAGGGCTTCTCATGCTCTTGACCGTTCTTCCTTCCTGACCACTTCTTTAGTTAAAAGTACGTCTTTCTCCATTATTTCTCCAAATGAGCCCATTTTCCCCACTGGGACCTACCACTGCCAGAGCTAATGTTGAAGAAACTATTGAGGTAGCTAACAATGCCCTTTGGTGTTTGAGTTAGCAACCAGTAAACTCATGAACAGTCTTTGCAACACAGACCTGGGGAAACCACTGTTCCACAGAATAAAGGCCAAGTTCTTCCTGTTAGATGTTGGCAAGAAAAATATAGGACCTCAGCTTTGCCCATGTGTCAGAACAACTCTATTCCAACAAAGGTAAAGTCCTTTCTTTCTTATAGCTGTGAACTTGTATTAGCTACACATCAGTCTCATAGCATGCAGTTTAAAATGCTGTTAACTGCTCCTTGCTTTTCCAGGTTTCTAATAAGATTCCCACTGTTGAGCCAGGCAAGTCTAGCGACTGTAATCTCAGATATTTAGACCAGAAAAAAACTGAGCTCAAATCTTATTCAGCTCTAAAATTCACTGCCTGGTCTTGGACTAGTCATTAGCCTAAGTTGTCTCACAGGGTTGTTGTGAGGATCATTCAACTGGAAGAAAAGCATATTGTGCTACTTTGAGCTTCTTGGACAAAGGATAGAATTGGAATATCCATGAAGGAGAAAATTAAGGTTTTAAATTTTATACCTGAATCTGTACTATTAAAAAGCATATCAGCCAGTCTTTAAAGGGTTTTTTTGCCACACTGTGGATTATTTGATTTCATTTCACCAGACCTATGAACAGATGGGGGCATAATCTATGAGGAAGTTCTTTTGTATCAGCCCCATTGCAGTAGGAAAAGAAAATAATATTGGGAGTAAGTCCCATAGAATTCATTGGCTTACTCCTGAAAAAACATGCAAAAGAATGGGATCTGTGACCATTATCTATCTTACATTGTCAAGGCTAATGCAAATCCATCTGCTCACGGTTCCTCTTTTTCATCTCTGCAAGCTTTTAATACAGATCTCAGTATTAGATGCCTCAGTGTATCTTGAAAGAGTTACTCCAATAGCAAGTCCATTTTATTTATTCTTAATCACCACAATTTTATGAAAAATGTAGATCTCAACTTTAATTCAGCTGCAAGAAAGGTCACCTTCTGCTATAGGAGAATAGAATTTACATTTTCAGAATGCACTTCATTGGCCGTAAGTATCATTTGCCCCAAAGTTTAAGGCTCCCGGAGACAGCTTAATTTCCAAAGGTGTGGCAGTTCCAGATTGATTTTTTTGTGTGTGTAATGTGAAACTGTCATAGGGAAGAGAGATAGAAGCCCTGTCAGTGCTATAGGCTCTGCTTTTGAGGGAGCAATTCCAATCAGGTCTGCTTTGAAGTAAGTCTCATTTTATTCAATAGCACTTATTCCTAGGGAAGGTATTCTTAAGATTTCAGCCTGTGCTCCTGTTCCTGCACCTCTTGCTTCAGTCCTGCTAACCTTGAGTTCAGTGCATTGGGTTCATTGAGACTTACTCGCTGCTAAGTGTGTTTAAGATGGCACTTGAGGGGAGCAGTCCCAAGCAGGTCTACATTGAAATAAGTCCAATTTTATTCAGTTGGGCTTAGTCTCAGGAAAAGTAGTGTTAAGAATGTCTCCTACTATGTATCAGCATAAAAATCAGAACATTTTTCTATATGACTTAGAAGAGACAGATGTGCAGGAAAGCTCCTTTCTTAAATTGTCAACAGCAGAGAAGGATAGAGACAGTGTGCTATTAAGAGGAACTGGAAATCCCACTGACCCTTTTGTAGTTTCTGAGCCTTTAGATCAAGCTATGCAGATATTCCCAGATCTTTCCCAGTAAACTGTATGTAGTGGAACCTATTTCCATTGGGAAAAAAATCTAAGATTCTCAAGATTCCAGATAAGAGGTCAGTAACTACGATGGTGCAATGCACAGCTTTCCCATGTGAGCTGTCCAGCACTCTGATCTGAAGACTGGTGTGGGTAAATTGTAAGATCCTTTTGAGTGAATCCTCGTGACTGAGTGTGGAGCTGGGGAGAGACTTTAACTCTGTTGGCAAATTACTCCAAACACAAATACACAATCTGTGTACAGTTACACTTGCTTTTTCTTTATGTGTGATAAGTAATTCTCATGCTAAATTCAATACATGTGCAACTGAACATGTGTTTGCAACCACACATTTCTCCAGATACTGACCCTTGAGTTCATTTGTAAAGTTAACACATATTGTCTTTTTCATACAAACAAATGTATGATTCTCCTGAATTCTAGAGATGGAGATCCATGAAATCCCACAGAAGAATGATTTCAGATTTCAGCCTCCATCTTACTGTGTTTATTATGATGTATACCACCCTGCACCCTTTGAAAGAGAGCAGTTTATACATTTAATTAATAATGCTTATCTTATTAACTCTAATCCACAGTTAATGTATAAACCTGGAAGCTTCCATGCACCCTGAGGTTTTCTTGCTTGAAAGCTTTCCTTTTGATTTCAAAGGAGGCACTTGATGCACATCAACATTTCATAGCAGGTGCAGATATAATAGCCAAATGAAATGAACAGATTCCCCCACCCATGTAGCAGCTCTATATGCACATTTTATGTACATGGATTTCTGGTCACTGCAGCAAGTATCACAGACACCAGTGGCCTGGAATATTGCCTGTATAGAAATCAGTTGGGATTAGAAATCCTCCTGATGTAATGCATTGAATGAATGGGGAAAAACTGTATTCCTGACTTTTGTCATTTTTTAACAACCTTGGCTATGAGTCTGGGAAAGTTCTTAAAGGGTAATAAATCCATGTTATGTGATCTTGGGTATATGCCTTTGATTAAGCAGATAGATCAACTTTCCTATGAAGAAAGGCTGAAGAGGTTAGGGCTCTTTAGCTTGAAGAAATGAAGACTGAGGGGTGACATGATAGAGGTTCACAAAATTATGCATGAGCAGGGATGGGTTGTCAGACGATGAGACCTCAGAATCAACCAGACCTTGAATTGTTGCAAAGTTTATGAGCATTCCCGGGGGCCCCTGGAGACCAAAAGGCATAACCAAGTACTCAAACTGCCCCATCGGCATGTTGAACGCCATCTTCCATTCATCCCCCTCCTTGATTCTCACTCTGAAGTACGCATCCCTTAGATCCAGTTTGGTGAAAATGGACCCCTCTGATACCATGCTCAATAGGTCCCTGATCAGGGGGATGGGGTAGGCATTTGACATCGAAATCCCATTAATTCCACGAAAGTCAGTACAAAGCCTAAGGCTCCCGTCCTTCTTCCGGAAGAGGACAGGCGTGGCGTGGGGGGGCAGTAGCAGGTTGGATGAAGCCCCGCTTTAGGTTCTTGTCAATGAACTTTCGCAATTCTGCCTTTTCTGCCCACCCATGGAATACAGTTTAGCTTTGGGGAGCTCCTGGCCCAGGATCAGTTCGATGGCGCAATCGGTGCTGCGATGGGGCAGCAACTCGTTGGCTTCCTCCTCATTAAACACTTCACGCAAGCCTCGGTATTCCTTTGGAATCGATTTGCTCTCCCTACTGATACACACATTTTCTGATTTCTAGGAGGTGGGTTGGGTCCCCATTGTTCTAGCCAGTGGTGGTGGGTGCACCGTTTATCAATGAAGGCTATGGTCTGCGCATCCCACTGTATGTCCGGTTGGTGCCTGGCTAGACAGCCTACCCCCAACACCACATCGAAGGAGCAGGAAGGGGCAATGACGAACACCTCCACCCCCCAGTGTTCCTCTATCCCCACCGGTAGACCCTGAGTCTCTTCCATGCACGGCTTCCCTCTCATTACTGACCCGTCCATTTGTTTGAACTGGATCAGATGGGGCAGTGGGGTCCGAGACAGTCCGAGGGCGTCTACCAATCTAGGGGGTGATGATTTCTCGAGTGCACCTGGAGTCAATTAGGCCTCTGGCGTGCATGAATCATTTAAGCTTAGGGTTCAGTAAAGTCAAAGGGACGAAAAAGAGGGCCCCTGTTACTCTCACCCGTAGTGGTGCCGTTAAATCCACAACCTGCCTCCCGGCACCCATCAGTGCAGGTCGCTCTCATTTCCTGCCGGCTCAGACTCTTATGACTCTTCACTCAGGTCATCAACAATTATAGTATCCTCATCAAGGACAATTGAGGTGGCAGTGCTACCCCGACTTGGTTCCTTGGACTTGGCCAGTGCTTTCTTTGGTCCCGCCGCTGTTGGTTTTGGGGTTAGGGGGGGCTCAAGGTTTCTCCGGGCAGTTAGCGGCCAGATGCCCAGGGTTGCCGCATCTGAAACACTTTTGGCCCATGGTGATTTTGGGGTTCGCACCCTGGGTCGGGGCCTTCTTTGCTTCGGTCTTGGTGCCCTACTGAGCCTCGCATCCCCCCTTCCCCCCTTGTTGCTGCTGCCGTTGCAGGGCTATGCATTTCATGTTGGTTTGGACTTCTCCCACCAGCTGCATCCACCTCAACAGGGTGGCGGGGAGCGCTTGGTGGAATGCCCTGTCCAGGAGGCTGGCATTGAGGCCCCGCTGGTAAGCTTCAATCTTCATCATCTCACTCCAGCCCCTCACTTTCGCGCAGTGAGCCCTGAAATCCGCCGTGTACTCCCTCACCGATCTTGACCCCTGTTGCAAGTCACACAAGGCGGTGAGGGCCTGAGTCTCCTGTAAAGGATCCTCATACTGGAGCAGCATGGCTTGCAGGAAACCCTCGACGTTGTTCAACTCGGGGCTTCGGCTCTCATACAGGCTCATGTACCATCTCCTGGCTGCTCCCTTCAGCTTCGACCCCAAGTAGTCCACTCGGCTTGGCTCATCAGGAAAAGTGCTCCCCCAATAGTGCTTATAGCTATTGGCCTGTATGGTGAAGTACTTCACTTCTTCGGGGTCCCCATTGAAAGTGATGTTCAGCGCCCAGCCCCGTCTGAGGTCCCAGGGCCCGGGGTGGCTGGCCCCGCTGGTGGGGTGGGCGGCGCTGGCGGATCCTGGGGCACTACCAGGGCTGCTGGGCCAACTAGTCCCGCTGGTGGGGGGCCTGCTGGTGCTGGTTTCACTGGTTGGCCCCCTCCAAAGCCCCAGAGCAGCAGTCGGTCGATCTGCCTCTGCACCTCCCGGGTCATGAAAGTGGTATTCGCGTGGATCTCATCCCTGAGGTCCCTTTGTATTGCTCTCATCTCCTTTCTCATTTTTTCCATAATTTCCTTACGCCTCAAAGGGCTTTCATCTTCCCCCTCCGAGTCAAGTCCTTTACACCACTTTTCATCTGACCCGGCAGGGTCTCTCCCCCCGTTGTCATGGTCTGGGTTGTCCCCATTCCCCAGGTTCCTGCCTAGGCCGGGTTGGGCCAGCAATTTCTCATGGTGGCTCGGTGCCTAGTCCATCAGGGTGGTCGATGTTCTCGGCTGCCACTTCTGCGGGGTGATGAACAGCGTCTGGATGTGGAGGGGGGACCCTCTGGTTCTCCACACCCCAGTGATGTGCCAGGGGGGAGTTTTGATCTTCCCCAATGGTTCGGTAGGTTCTCTGTTATCCAGAATATTTTCAGCCATCCGACTTGAAAGTGGCCGGTTCAGATAAGCCTTCAAAGGATCAGTCTCAAAATGTCAGACGATGAGACCTCAGAATCAACCAGACCTTGAATTGTTGCAAAGTTAGGCTTTATTCTGTAATTCATATGTATCTGAGCACAGGAACATTGAGACTGATACATTATAGCATTAGGGAGATGGCTATATGGGGATACATCGAAGAGAATCATACAAAGCCACAATTCTAAACATTGATGAGCTGAGGTGCAAAGATTCACACAGTCTTGTTCTCTTATCTTATTGTTACTGCTAGTCTTCCGGGGACAGTCCAGAGCCATCCCTGGAGGCGCCTTATCTTCAAAGAGTGGAATTTCTGCCTTTGTTAGTATCAAGGGAAATGAAGGTTCACAGTAAGCATTGGTAACATCTGCATTTTCTACTTTGATATGCAAGGCCCTTTCTCATGGTTAGTTACAGGGTTCAAAGATGGCTACAGTGCAGCTAAGCATTTCATTCAGTAAGGTTACATCGGCTGACACGGGCGTTGTAGCAGGAACTCCTTTGCATATTAGGCCACACACCCCTGATGTAGCCAATCCTCCTGGAGCTTACTGTAGGCCCTGTACTAAGGGTCCTGTAAGCTTTTGGAGGATTGGTTCCATCAGGGGGCATGGCCTAGTATGCAAAGGAGTTCCTGCTACCAAAAAAGCCCTGTGCATGAGATAGAAAAGGCAGAGAACGAAGTATCTTTCTCTCTGTCTCACAATACAATAACTTGTGCACACTCAATGAAATGAATGAGCTGTAGCCTTAAAACAGATAAAAGTTCTTGTTCACCCAAAGAACAATTAACATGTGAAATTCACTTCCACAGGAAAAGGTGGTGGCTACAAGCTTAGACAGCTTCAAGAGAGGATTGGATAAATGTATGGAGCTATTAGCCACAAAGTCTAGATGAAACACTATGTCTTGGGCAGTGATGAACTGTAATCTTGCTACTTGGGGGGCGGAATTTGGAGGGCTTCTTGAGTTTTTGCCCCACTGGTGGACCCTTGTGGGCACTTGGGTTTTGGCCACTGTGTGACACAGAGTGTTGGACTGGATGGACTACTGGCCTGATCCAACATGGCTTCCCTTCTTATGAAAAGTGTCAGCCTCTGGAAAATTACTGTACCGAAATGCTTAACTTAAAAGAATGTAATGAAATGCTTAGCTCAACTGACTCCATTTTAAGGAGTTAAGGCTCGTATGAACGCTCCACCCCAAACCTGCTTAGGCGTCAAGCCTATTTTGGCTCGCCCGCGGAGCCAAATGGACCCGAAACGGTTCCAAATGGCTCTTCGGGATCCCTGGCCCTCTGGCGATTCCTTGGAGGCCCTGGTTGAGGTCTGGCATAGCCGACTCTCCAGGGCTATCGAAGAGATCGCACCTCGACGCCCTCTGCGACCCCGGACTAGGCTGGCGCCGTGGTATACCCCGGAATTACGCCAGCTGAAACAAGGCCTCAGACGGCTAGAGAGGCAATGGTGGCGCACTCGAGACGAAGCGATCAGAGCATCTTATAGGGAATGTATGAGATCCTATGAGATGGCAGTCAAGGCCACAAAGAAAACATACTTTGCGGCTAAGATTGCGTCTGCAAATTCGCGCCCAGCACAATTATTTAGGATAATTCGAACACTTACTGCATTGCCACAGGGCAAACCAAATGTTAAGGAATTAGAGATAGGCTGTGAGGCTTTTGCGAAATATTTTGCAGATAAAGTCCAATCGCTCCACCGCGACTGCCCTGCCATATTGGATTCAGTATGTATACTCGAGGCTCCGTGCCTGCCTTCTAGTTTGATCCTGGATCACTTCGACCCGCTCAGCTTGGAGGAAGTTGACAGAGTCCTCTCTGCTGCACGTGCAACAACCTGTGATCTTGACCCATGTCCCTCCTGGCTTATCAAAGCTTGCCTGGAGGAGTTAAGATGTCCTATACGGGACATCATAAATAGATCTCTTTCAGAGGGCTGCTTTCCTGCCCCTCTGAAGGAGGCAGTGGTTCGTCATCTCCTAAAAAAGACTACATCACACCCGACCGAATTGGCACATTACCGGCCGGTCTCAAATTTGCCCTTTTTGGGCAAAGTTATTGAGAGGGCTGTTGCGCTGCAGCTGCAGAGGTTTCTGGTGGACGCTTCCACCTTAGATCCATTCCAGTCCGGCTTCCGCCCAGGACATGGGACGGAGACAGTCTTGGTCACTCTCATGGACGATCTCCGGAGGCACCTGGATCGAGGCGGTGCGGCGGTTTTGCTGCTGTTGGACCTATCGGCTGCGTTCGATATGGTCGATCACCGGCTGCTGGCCCGCCACCTTGCCGATGCAGGGATTCAGGGGTCAGCCTTGCAGTGGCTTTCCTCTTTCCTTGAGGGTCGGGGACAAAGGGTGGCAATTGGAGGAGAACTGTCCCAGAGACATTCACTTAATTTTGGGGTACCGCAGGGAGCAGTTCTCTCTCCGATGTTATTTAACATCTTTATGTGCCCCCTTGCCCAGATTGCCCCGAGACATGGACTGGGTTGCCATCAGTACGCTGATGACACCCAGCTCTATCTATTGATGGGCGACCGGACTGGCAATGCCCCAGAAAATCTGGACCAGGCGTTGCAAGCCATGGCAGACTGGATTAAGCTGAGCGGGTTGAAATTGAATCCAGCGAAGACAGAGGTCCTTTGCCTGGGTCGCGGCGGTTTAGGGAGCGGGGTCTCCCTCCCAGTTTTTGATGGGGCGCAACTGGTAGCAGTGCGCAGAGTTAAGAGCTTGGGAGTTCTACTGGAGCCTCCCTTGACAATGGAGGCCCAGATAGCAGCTACTGCCAAGTCCGCCTTTTTTCATCTTAGACGGGCGAGGCAGCTGGCCCCCTTCCTGGAGCACGGCAACCTGGCAACAGTGATCCACGCAATGCTCACCTCGAGGTTGGACTACTGTAATGCCCTCTACATGGGGCTGCCCCTGTACCGAACCCGGAAACTGCAGCTAGTGCAAAATGCAGCAGCCCGACTGCTACTGGGACTGCCTCGATGGGAACATGTGCAGTCTGGGCTGCGAGACTTGCACTGGCTGCCAATTGTTTACCGGGTTCGTTACAAGGTGCTGGTCATTACCTTTAAAGCCCTATATGGTCAAGGACCTGCCTACCTTAGGGACCGCCTCTCTCCATATGTTCCCCAGAGAGCACTGCAATCAAGCTCAAAAAACCTGCTTGAAATCCCTGGGCCAAAAGAAACTAAATTAAAAGCTACCAGAGAACAGGTGTTCTCTACAAAGGCTCCCCAATGGTGGAATCAATTGCCGGAAGAGGTGCGGGCCCTACAGGATCTTAACCAGTTCCATAGGGCCTGCAAAACTGCCCTCTTCCAGCTAGCTTTTTAAGACAGAACTTCTGATAAGATCAGGAATACCGAGCCATCCTATATGCCATCCGATTGTATTTTAACGTCATACTGTTTTACTGGTTTTATTGTTTAAATTATTAATTATATTATTTATTGTTTATTTGTATCATGGTCTTACCATGTCTTGTTAGCCGCCCTGAGCCTGCCTAGGTGGGGAGGGCGGGGTATAAATAAAAGTTTATTATTATTATTTTCTAACCTATGTTACTAACCATGGGATGAGACCTTGCATATCAAAGTAGGAGCATAGTATTTACTAACACTGGTGTGAATTCCTGTCCCGGGAACTAACAAAGGCAATTCCCCTTTGAAGATAAAATGCCTCCGGGGATGGCAGCTTGGCCATGCCTGTGAGATCAAGGACCGCATAGAGATAAGAGAAAGTCGCTGTGTGAAAAGTAACACTTCATATTAAGAATGCTTGGGAACATAGTTTTGTTTAGAAAACCTTTGATGTACAATTCTTTAAAGTGACTCCTCACAGGCGAGAATATATCAGTTCCAATCTTTCTACACTCAGAAACTATGAACTATCAAATAAAGCCTTAAACTTTGTATCCAATGGAGTCTGGTTGATTTGAAGTTCCATCGTCTGACAAAAAGTGAGATTTTTATACAAATCTTTGGAATATGCAATATTTTTCATTGTATTTAAAACTAACGTTTCCTTGTGCTCAGACGTTTATTCTTAACGCCATGCTATTCAATGCTTTAAGCAAAGAAACTGATCAGACTGGGAGAGGAGGAGGACAGCATGAGACTAGAGAGGGTGAATATGCATAAATTCTAATTGTTCCTATTTTGCAGGGACAGTCTTATTTTTCTGACAGTCACTAGCTTTATTATGTCCACATTTCCCCATTTCAATATACTTAACATTCTGCTACTGCATGAGTTGTCATTATTCAGGGTTCATTTCTTATTTGCAGGTCTCTCCAAATTGTATTTCTAAGTGGTGATTGTGGAAACATCTTGCTTTGGTATATGTATATAGAAATACAAGAACAGGATAGAGTGGAGTATAAATCAAAAATTAATTTAATTAAATTAGATTACATTACATTACATTCTAAGCAGTGGTGGGATTCAGCTGGTTCGCACCGGTTCTGCAGAACCGATACCTAATGTGCTATCGGTTCGGCAGAACCGGTTGTTGGCCGGGCGCCTGCTGTTCATTTTTATTACTTTGTCCACGAAGGAGCCTCCAGCAGCCCGCCGCATTGCGGCGTGGCTGCCGGGGAGATTTTTCCCCCTCTGGAGGAGAGAGCGGGCAATCTAGCGCGCTTTTGGCGCGTTTGCAGGGGGCGGGGCTTCTGTGTGCCTTCGGAAGCCTCCGCTCTGTGTTAAAAGCAGCGTGCCGCATGCATCACTTTCGCCGTCCTCAGGAGCCCTCCTCTGCAGCTGATTTCCAGCGCTCAAAAGATTTGTGGGCCACGCATGCAGGGAGACCAAGGCTTCGCTGCCACGGCTTGGAGGACTTCTCAAAAGCGGACGAATCTCTTTCCCTTCAGAAGGTTCATTTTGGGGTTTTTTTTTAGCTTGTTATATTTTCTTTAAAATGTTAGTTGATATTAATTATTTTCTATATCACCCTGGGAAGTGCCAGTATATTATGAACACGAATCTACAAGCCTCGCATGGAGCCCTTCAATGAGAAATGAGCCTCTGAATGTGTATCTACAGGCTTATAGTTCCAGTTTTATAAACTGGTAACCAGTTCATAAAACTGGTACTATAAGCCGGTAGATACACATTCAGAGGCTCATTTCTCATTGAAGGGCTCCATGCGAGGCTTGTAGATTCGTGTTCATAATATACTGGCACTTCCCAGGGTGATATAGAAAATAGTATTTTGGCTTCCCCAGCTCTCTCCTCACCCCCCAATCCTGACAATTTGTTAGCTGTTGTTGGTGCTGTCGAGAAAAGATGATGCCCTCTCAATTCGCAGTCATGGCCCCAAACTGAATTGCAATTTTCTCCTATGGCTCAGAAAGTTTTAAGTTGTCTTTTCTTTCAGTTTGATTAATTTTATGGCAGGTTAGGTTATAATGCAAAACGTAGGGCTGGGTGACCTAGATAGATCGTGCCCCCCCTCAACCCTGAGTCTCTGTGTGTGTATGTGTGTGTGTGTCTCTGGAGGATATTCAGATAGGTGGCTGAATCCAGCTTGTCTTCCCACCTGCTGGTATTCCAAGGGAATCTCCCATCCAGGTACTAACTGCAGTTGATCTTGCTTATCTTTTGATATCTGATGAGATCAGGCTTGCCTGAGCTGCCCATGTCAGGGTGTAATGTATGATATTTCTTGATACAGAGTCAGAACTTTGGCCCATCTAATGCAGTACATCTGTGACTACTGAGAGGGTGCCAGCTAGAAAGACGTCTTTCCCAGCTGTCCTTTGAACTGGAGATAGCAGGGACTGAACCTGGGGCCTTCTGCATGTGAAGCGGATGCTCTAACACTGAGCCAGGATCTCAGGTCAATGTCCTTCTCAACCCATTTCATTGGAAATGCCAGGGATTGAACCTGGGACCTTCTGCAAGCTAATCTGAGGCTCTACCGCTGAGCCACAGTCCTCCTCTGGCAACAGGTTCCACACTTTTGTGTTTGCCCATGCCCTGTTTGATTCCACACTCTTCCGTTTGTTCTACAACACTTCTGTTTTGTTTGCATCCCCGAGTCATTCTTGAACTCACATATGGGGAAAGAGTGTAATTATCAAAGATTTCAGGTTTTCACGGCTAGCATCATCATTAGGGTTTGTAGCATCTTTCGGGCTCAAGTGCCGTGTTCTACTGGAGAAAGTTTTTCTGGAAGAAATACTTTCTCCAGTAGAACACAGCACTTGAGCCCAAAAGATTCTACAAACCCTAGTGTAATTATCGTTGGATTAGCACAGTAAACTCCATAATTTAATGCGTGAATTATTAAACTACCTTTCGGTATATCTTTTGGTATAGTTAAAATGGTCATTAGGACATAGAACTTGTTAATTTATTTGAATCCCACCACTGATTCTAAGACAATATTAACACAGCCTGGCTTGACTGTATATGAACAGTTTGAGAAGAGAAAACAGTAGCCTGCTTAACTCTTTCTCTTCCAGCCATTTTCCCAATTCAAATTCAGAGAGAGAGAGAGTTCTTTCCATAGTTATGGAGAAAGGTCCCTGTATCTTTTTCTCCATGGGTGAAAAAATTGTGGAATTGATTTTGAACTTTAAAAATAACAGGAAATGAAACAATTCAAATGCACTTCTCCTCTCCCAGAACTTCTCCACTCCTAGAACAGCTTGGTTTGAGCCCATTAGCACCTTAGAAACCAACAAGTTTTGGGGGTATGGGTTTCAAGATTCAAAGCTTTGTCTCTTAAAAGTTCACACCCTGAAAATCTTTTTGGTCTCTAGGGTGCGATTAGACTCCAATCCAGCTGTCCTGCTGCAGATCATCCTGGCTACTCCCAGAAAACTATCATTACTCCAACTAGCTGATTGTTGTGGTTTCTTTTCATTACAGACTCAGGAGACTGTTGCATCAATATCTAAAGTGACTTCTGTTTTGTGCATAGGTTGCAAAAAAATTATATCTGCAAAAGGTCAATGCAACTCCCATTGCAACAAAGTAAACAAATATGTGACGTCTGATCCAGAATTCCACCCTTCCCACCTATTTGAGGAGGTCTTTGCCACTAGGCATCTGGGGCAGGTGTCCCAAGCCCCAGGCAGGGGGGCACTGACTGTCCATGCCCCAAACACATACAGTTACATAATATATGTATCTCTACAGCAGTCTCTTCTGGTCCCCAGCAACTAATGTCAGATACTTGGTTTCAAGCTCTCCTTTGCAGAGGGTGGGATAGAAAAAGCTGTAGGTGGAATCAGAAACTGGGTGCTGGTGAAAGTGCCAGTATATACAGGTATAAAAGAGTAAGAATCTAGCAGCACCTTAAACATTAACAAAATTTGTGGTACAGTAAGAGCTTTCATGAGTCTCATCAGATACATTCTGAAGAAATGAGCAGTGATTCACAAAAACTTGATAGCCTACCACAAATTTAAAATGCTACTGGATTCTTAGAGAACATTCATACATGCTAAATAATGCAGTTTCAATCCACTTCAAGCTATTGTTTGCAAGCACATTCTACCATTTTGCACAGTAAAACCCAGTTGCAAAGTGCACTGAAAGTAGATTGAAAGTGCATTATTTAGTTTGCGTGAAAGCACCATTATTCCTTTCTACTGCTTCAGACTAACACAGTTACCCATCTCAGTTTATACAAGGTATGAGATGCCAGTCTGTAAGAGCTGAATTTCTGTTGGGCTGCATTAGATACATGATGGACTATAGACATATGCAAATCATCACCTGGTGTTACATCCAAGAGTTTAATGTGCATATGTGGAGCTGTTCAGAGCTGCACTGCAAGAGATTACTAGTTTGTTTTGCTAGATCCAGCCAGCACTTTTGTTCATTTTGCCGTTCATCCTACAGACCCCATCACACATGGCTTTTAACTATTCAGGTCACATGATCAGCAGCACAGCCTTTTGGGTGATCAAATGGGACCCTGCCCTGAATTTTACCAACAGAAAAGCTGGTTGAATACTACCCATTATCTGGGAATGGAAAATATGTCTTTGACTCATATGCCTTTTGTATCTCTGCAGATGGACAAAGAGCAGGTCAAGCACTGGGATAACTACAGCACAGTGGATGAGTTCATTCTGTTGGGATACCATGAATATCCTTTCCTCCTGTTTATTGCCTTTCTAGCCACCTATCTGGCCATTCTGCTGGGCAATGGTGGTGACGACTTTGGACCCTGCCTTACATACCCCCATGTATTTCTTCCTGAGAAACCTCTCAGGGTTGGAGATGTGTTACACTTCAGTAACTCTTCCTAAGATGATGGCCAGTCTGGTCTCTGGAGACCGCTCCATTTCCCTGCCAGCCTGTGCAACACAAATGTTCTTCATGCTCTTTCTTGGTGGAACGGAATGCTTTCTGCTGGCAACCATGGCCTACGACCGCTATCTCGCCATTTCCTTCCCTCTTCGCTACATGACCATCATGAGCCACAGGGTGCGTGTGGTGATGGTGGTCACTTCCTTTGCCATCAGCCTCCCTGTGCAGTTGTTACAAATCGGGTTCGTCTTCTCCTTGCCTTACTGTGGATCAAATGAGATTGATCACTTCTTCTGTGACATCCCACAAGTGCTAAAGTTGACATGTGCTGACCTGTATGCCAATGAATTGGCTGTGTATACTGAGAACATTTTCTTTGTGGTGGTCCCCTTTTTCCTCATTGTGGCCTCCTATGTACACATCACCAGGGCAATACTGCATATGCCGTCAGCCAGAAGTCGCAAAAAGACCTTTTCCACTTGCTCATCCCACCTCATTGTGGTGAGTCTCTTCTATGGCTCGGGGATGCTTGT